>NC_050480.2:8413224-8718083 GCF_012460135.2 Molothrus ater | reverse complement strand
TACAGCCTAAGGTGACACAATCATTAGTAGCATATCAACTCGTAAAAGTTATGATAGTTTTCCAGCAGGGATGTATTTCTACTCTTTATCTTAGTTGAGTAGCCTCACATTGTCAGCCATGTGCCCAAACTGCATGACACCTCCTGAGAAGGCAATATAGAGCTGGAGAAACACATGATTTCCTGAGCTGCAGCAGCTCTTTCCCATCCCTTTAAATCATTATCATTACTGATACATTAAAAACCAATTTGAAAATTAGGCAAAGCAGGTTAATACTAATCCAAGGTCTGAGACCCCTTTTTCTTGAGAGATATTTTTCTTTTTCAGTATCCTTTGGAATAATTTGGGAAAGGTTTTTTTATAGTTTACAAAACCACTTACCACATATTTGTGTTTTTCTTCTGAGTGGTTTCTGGGTTACAAAGGTTTTTTTAATAAGATCATATTATGTATTTTAAGATCATTTTGAAAGTAAGTGAAGTCATGTCTTTATTGTGTTTTAATTTGATCTAATTGGCTCCAGTCATCTTAATGACCTGCTGTATTCACCATGAACAGTCACATACATGCCTATACTGTCAATGTGTTGGAAGGGAAGTATTAACGATTACTTCTTTGGTCCTAAAACCTCCTTAGATTTTAGAGAGGGTTTATTGTAAAGTTGTGTATCTTGTCTCCTCCTTACCTACACCCCCACACACCTATGAAAAGGGAGAACTTAGGACTCCTGGGGATGATGGGGAATGCATTTATTTACTTCAGCTAAACAAGTTCAAACATCTCTTTCTCTTCCAAGTCTGTGCAGGCTCTGTCATCGGTTTGGGAATAAAAGGGATGAGTGCTGTAGCTACCAGAGGTTATGAATCAGCAAGAATCCTCCATCACAAAAGTATACAGTGTTTGTCCTTGGATTTGAGCCTAGCTCATAGACATTTTTTTTAATGGATAGATTCTTTAAAATTTAATTTGTGAATGGACCCAAGTGTGTGTTTGTTAGTGTTCTCTGCAGTGTCATGCTGTGGTTAACTCATGGCATGCTCTGCTGGAAGCTGTTGTTTCACATCTAATTGTTTGGTTACAAATGTACGTGTTGTGGCTAAAGGAAAGGTTTTACTATCGATCCTCACTGCTAAATCTAAATCCTCCTCTTCTGGGCATTGCTTGTTGTAGTCTGGTCACTGAATACTGAACTCCAGGACAGAAGTGGGCACTGAGAAATTTTAGAGGAGCCCTGAGCCATTTGCTCAGTAATTGGGTCCACCATTGGCAAAAATACCATGTGTGTGTTAATATGTCGTAATAGGCGGTGGAAACCTGATGCCATGAATTTCCCTCCCTGGCTTTACTTCTCTAATTCTGGACAGCTACATTTTCTGCAAAGGTCTGGTTTTCAGTGTTACTGAAAGCAGCCACAGGACTGAGTTTGCAGGGTGGTGTTTTGGGCACAGCAGCCTGCACTGTTTATCACAGTTGCTTGGCATGAGCATCCAGCACTGTATGGAAACCCCCTTGATGGAGCAGAGAGTGAGTTACAAGGTGTAAACACTTTGCTAATGCTTAATTTATGTGCAAGGTACTATTTAGAATGTCTCCTAATTAGGTGCAAAATAATTTGCTGGAATATGCCTTTGCACACTGGTGATGTAGAGTCATTCCTCAGGTATGTTGGCACTGGAGAAGGGCGTTGTGCCCCTTAAGGCTAATATATTTTATTTCCTCCATACTTGGATACACTTGGTCCTTTTTACTCAAATAATAATAAAAAGATGGAAAAGTCTATTGCATGAAAAATAAACAAAATTCCCATCACTGCAGTGAGCTGACAAGGAGAAGGGGTTGGAATGGAGATATTTATACTCCTTTAAGTGCAGTGGTTGCTGCTCCCACTCTAGTGTTTTCCCTCAGTAGCCAAAGCCAGTGCTCAGTACTTGAAAATTAATCTTTGATGCATGAGATTTTGTCTGCCTGAATTTTGCTTGTCTCATTTTAAATGGTGATAGAAATTGCTTACTGTAGTAAAACACAACATTAACCTCATAGCGTGTTGGCACTTTGTGATTTATGCTGGTTTAGTCTCTGAAAAATATGCAGCCTGTCTCCCAAACCTGGATTTAGCTTATAAAGTGTGTTGGCACAGGCCTGGGGCTGGAATCAGAACTAACTGCTGATCCTCTATTTCCCTGGAGTAGTAAAAAGGTTTAAAATTGGAGCCCCTCAGAGGTCATTACCTTCATATCATTCCTTCAGATTAATAATAATTATATGATTGTAGCTGGAATGTTTTAAAAACAGTACAGCCTAATTTTCTTTCTTGAAAGCAAAGAATAGGATTCCTTTTTGTGCTGAAACTGCACATTACCCAGCCAAAAATATGACAAATTATTTGCAAATGGAAGTAATCAGATCATAAGTAATAAATAAAGATTTTCTTTCTACTATTTTGAAATAAAGCAGAAGGAATAATATGAATCTGGAAGGTGCTGTCTTTTTTTTTGAGTTCTCCTTCACTTACCCACAAACCTTGCAGCTGAGGTTTAAAGTTGCTAATTTGGTGTTGGTTTTTTTTTCTGATTATATTTTGAAGGAATAACACAGACAAAAAGCAGGACTGTTGTGTGAGTTCTTCATCTGCAATGTAATTGCTTTAGAGCAGGCTTAAGTAGATAGGATGAGAAGGTTGTGTATGATTTTTAAAAGATCTTTGTTTCATTCAGCTGAGGAATTTTGAGGCTGTTCCATGTAACAATGTTTTGATCTATGCACTTAGGGTTGTTTTTTTTTTGTGAAAACTAAGGCCAAGCAGTTGAAACATTTCTCTTTAGGAAGAAAACAGCAGGTGTGAGACTATAGGGTATAAATAATATTTTAATTGCTGTAGGAAGGAATCTAAATACTGATTAATCAGATAGTAATAAGAAGTAAAATTGGTATTATTTTATATATTGAGGATGCTGTTTCACTACTGGTGAAAAGAGAACATCACTGAGGATGTTTTGCCTTAAAGTACGGGGATGAAATTCATGTGGATTTTTGTTGTTGCTGTTCAGCACTAGAAATTTGTTCCCCCTTTATTTTAGTTTCTGATAGCGTCTCCCTTTTCTTAATACTGCCTTCACACTGATTTTTTTTCTTAAAGTTTTGTTTGACTTTTCATGCAAGTTGAAGACCATTCACTAGGGATTTTTTTTTTCCATTTCTTACAATTCTCAGATGAATTTCTTCCTTTTTTGGTATTTTTGAGTTTTTGATGATGTTTTTGCAGACTCTTGAGTTGCCATCAGTGATTTTTTACCTTTTTCAACATAAAAAAGCCAAACTAAGTGATGGAAGGGACACATTTATGTTACTGTATGTCTGTAGCTCTGTGCAAGCTGGTCATGATTGCAGGTTATTCACACCATTGCATGGCTTGCAAGTGTTGTACCATTTATTCTCCTCTGAGTAGATGGCAATATCTTTTAGATTATTGGCTGGTAAGATAAAATAGATTCTGGATGTGGCCCATTTTTGGCCATTTACAGACTACTTGGAGAAGTTTTTCATGGTTGCAGCACAGGGTTCTCAGCTTGCTGGACTTGGACTGAAGTTTCACTGCTGGGAATATAGAGGAGCTTTGGAATCCATCATCTGCAGGGCACAGCAGTCACTCTGATCTGGGAGTTAGACTTTTCTGGATGTATTTAAATGTTAACAGAAGACCCAAACTGTGACTTAAAAGACTCATCTGTACTCCAAGAGACTGGTAATAGTTCTAGGACTACGTTTAAGAGGAAACTGTGTTCATGAAAGATCTAATACTCCCAACATAAACTTTTTGTGCCTGTTTCTGCCCATGTGTTGGTTTGTTGGTATCATTTGTATCATATAATTTATGCAGTAAGAAGCTAGAAGAAATTATTAATTAAACAACTGTCACCAACTTTGAATTACATCTTCTTGCATACTCTTGCTTAGCTTTTTGTCAGGATATGACTCTCTCTTCTGGCTCCTTGGGAAAATTAATTATACTGAATTTCCTTTAACACAGTGGTCTGAATTCTCGTATTTCCTAGTGCTATGTCAGAGAGATGGACAGAGAAATTCCTGACAATCCTAATATTTTAACATGACAATGTGTTGGAGCATTACTGCATTCTTCTATGTATGCTTCCTATTTAGATTTTCAATAAAAATAGCTGGTAGCTTTCCAAGGCTTATAAATAAATAAATACATACATGTAAAATGCTTTGCAACACTAAAAATAACCCTTTGATATCTGATTATAGCTATGTCTGTCTGGATCACTTTCTTTTTGTAACTTTCTGACTACACTTTCAGTATAATTTTATACAATGTTTTCATTATAATTAAAACACATGGCTTGGTTTTGAGAAAGTAAGAATACAATAAGAATATTGTTTAAATATTTCATAGTCTTCATAGACTGTAAACAGCAGGTCATCAAGACAAGACTACAAACTGTTTGAAGTACCCATGAACACAACAGCTCCTTTTGAAGCATTTTTGTTTTAACAGCTGCATTATTCAATTTTAATCCTCCAACAGAACTGGGGAAGCTCCACATGTGTTTATATGTAACACAGAGAGGGGGGTAAAAAACCCTTGAGACTCTGAGAGGTGTCATGGACACAAAATAATGGCATGTAATACATTATTAAGAGCCTGCAGTTTGTAAATGTAAAATGTAATGTAAAAATTCATTATCTGAAAGCCCTTAGTTTTGAAAATCACAGTTCACTCGAATGAAAGATTGCATTTATGTCAGGTGTAATCCTGTCAGAGGTGTAATCTTGTTTAAAACAACTTTTTTTTTTTCCACAAAATGAAGCAGAAATGGTCTCAGGGAAGACTTCATTTAAAATTAGTTTGTTGCAATACAGCCCTATTCATTAGAAGCTGAAAGTGAAGCTAATGCAAAATTGACTGGGAAGCCATGGATATTGTGGGATTTCTTTCACTTTAGAGAGTTGAACAAAAGAAACATGCAAAACAAGTCACTGTAGATTACAATCTTACACTTTGCAAAGAAAGCCAGTTTCTGAGAGTGAGTTTTGCCTTTGAATGCTTGGCCCTAGCCAAAGGAAGGATGTAAGGGTCCAGAAGTGCCAGATCCCTGCTATGTGCTTGTTTTTTACAGGATATAAAACCTCCCCTCTTGGTGTGATTTATTGCTAAAGAATATTTATTACCTGTCTTGCTTAAGGACTATCACTATGTTAGCTTGGGAATAATTAGGTTAGAAGGAAAGGAAACTTGTATTACACAGGTTAGGAGTAAAGGAAACTTGTATTACACAGGTTAGGAGTAAAGGAAACTTGTATTACACAGGTTAGGAGTAAAGGAAACTTGTATTACACAGGTTAGGAGTAAAGGAAACTTGTATTACACAGGTTTCCCACCATGGGGAATTCAAAGGCATCAGAGAAGAGGCAGAAGGTCCCCAATGGAGATTCCTGAGTCTTTTAGATACATGGATGTCCTTTTGCACCTACGTATCCATGAGTCGTCTTTCTGTACGGAGCTTTAATTTTTCAGTTGGAGTATCTGAGGTTCTCTCTACATCCCCCAGATACTTTTTAAAGTTAATGGAAGTTTTATAAGTTAATGTAACTTATAACACTTCAAGATCTCTAAAACCACAGGAAGATTTCCTTTCTGTTTTTTTTTTTTTTTGTTACATCTCTTTGTTGTTGACTTGAGACAAGGCTTTATTTAGCTTTCCTACCAGCTGGTTGTGTCAAAAAGAGCAGTTAGTTCATGGGTCAGAGAATCCCTTGTGATCACAGAGGGTGAGGCTGAAAATTGAGAAAGAGAGAAAGAAGTTCTTTTGAATTTTTTTTTTTTTTTTTTTTTTAGTCACAATATTTTAGAGGCCCAGTGACCATGAATCAGAAATGAGTAAACATGAATGAGTAAATCCCCTGTATGGCAGACACAGCATTTCTGAAAGGAAATCCTCTAAGGTGGAACAAACCCTCACCTCATATACAAAAGAGCCGGGGGCTCTGGCCTTTTTCACATGTTATGATGCTGCTTGGTGTGTTGTGTTTGGCTGTAGCAGATGAAGAAATTGTAGCTTCAGAGCTCGTTCCACTGCTCCTCCCAAGCTGCTCAGAGTCACCCTCATGCCTGCAGGGATGAAGAATTTAAGTGCTTGTTTAAAATGAACCAATACCCCTCCGTGTGTGTAAGCTACACTAGGCAGACACATGGACTGACATGAGAGCCATGGGAAGGAGAAAGTTTCCAAATCTGATTAGGCTGACTATTTTTTAATAAGAAAGGAACATTCAGTTTTTGAAATATTCTGTGCTCTAAAGGTATTCTTTGAATTAATTCCAACTGTGGAAGTGACTTTTCTATCTAAATGATACCCAGTGAGGACAAACTGAGGGTATTAGAGCAGTTTGAGTAATCCATTGAGCTGGCATAATTTGGTAATAGTTTTCTGTCACTCCTGTTCTATGTTGGACTTGAATCAGAACTGCATAATCAATTGCTTTGTAACCCATTATCTAATCTGCTTCCTTCCCAGAATCCTATTTTATTAAATAAATGGTGCTTCATATTAGAGGCAGGTGTGGTAAGTCCCTGTCTTGTTTTTTCAGCAGTCCAAGATTTTGATGTACCCCTGTAAGGTGAATGAATGGTTTCCTAATCTGTGGAGTTTTTTAGGGAGAGAATTCAGTGTCTTCAAACCTGGGAGAGCTTTAGGCAGGGCTGGTTGCACTGAGCCCTGAAATAAATGCTTCCAAGGTAGTGCCCCTTTTAGCCTCATGTGCACAACACATGTTTGTTCCCCTCCCAGACTTTTCCTCACTTTTCCCTATTATCTAACCAGTCAAACATCTGTCCCAGCCTATGGCAGAGGAATTCAATGTTTTTCTTTGAAAGAAGGCTTTGCTTTTGGCTATTACCTTCAGGCCCTCCTTAACACAAACCAGTGGCAATGCCAATTTGAATTATTATGTGTTTTATTGGAGAAATTGTAATGAGGATGTGCTGTTGATGTTTGGATAACAATGTATTTATGAAAATTTTAAATTTTTACATTTTAAATCATAAAAACAATGTTGGCTTACAGTTTCTGGATGCTCAACACCAGGAGCTGTGATTTGACTCCAACCCCAGCATCCAGTACATGTTGCACCTTTACTGTCCAAACTGGTAAAATGGCAGCCATACAATTAACAGTGTACAAGTAACTACAGTTTCTTCTTTATATGCTGCTCCTGGAAAGTATATCATCCTTCTCCTACCTCTGCATTTTTCTACTTCAAGCTTTTCTTCCTCTTTCCAGCACTTTCTTGTGCAGTCACTTCAAGCTGTGATTTCTCAATATTACTATGTATTTTCATAGGTATTTTATTCTTCATCTGTTATTCATCTGTTACCTTGTTTTAATATATGCATGAAAAAGATAATAGACATCTATTTTTTTCTGACATGAGGTGTGCTATGTGCCATACTCTCTTCTATACATTCAGGGAATCTCCCTTCATTTTTACCAATCACAGCTCTTGAAACATGGCTTGTGTATCAATTATCAAACCATATCCATTTTAAAATTCATTTCTTCTTCTTCCTGCCTATCAGATATTGAGAAATGGTTGACTGTAATTTCTCAAAGTTGCAAGAACTAGTCTAAGCTTGCCTTCTGATCAAATAAAGTCTTAAGACATAATGCTTTATAACAGGCCAGACTATGATTAAACACATAGAGTTTTAACTTGTGAATACTTGACCAAATAAATGCCATAATCAACTGGAATAGATGGCATGTGAAGATTTGCTGGGTGTGAAATTTTTTTATTACCTTCTTTCTTACCTTCTTTATTTCTTACTTTCATGACCTGAATGTTCATTTGCAATCAGTCTCATAATATACATAATATCTTTAAAATTATCTGTTTGGGTTTTTTAAAAGAAATTCTGGCTTTCTAGAGGATTGTATTTTGGGTTTTCATGGGGAAGAATTATGTGTTCCACTGGTGGGCTGAGCAAATATTTTTGTATCTTGCCTGTTAACATCACTTGGGAACAGCTCCTGTTTAAAGTATTTTGAGACTTTGGTAGAAATTCATGCTTTTCTCCCTTTTTAAAGGATCACTGTTTTTGAAAGCTAGAGAAATTTCTTTGTCTCTTAGCTTTTGGTCTCAAACAGAATACATTTTTTTAGCTTTAAAATGCGAAGTTTCTGTTTAACCATGGATTGTGAGATCCCTTCTTTTGTACGTTCATGTTTGAAGGTATTCATTTGAGGGTAATTCCAAGTAAAAAGAAAGTCTCTTGTAGCACACTGGATGTCTGCAGGTGTTCTAATCTCCTGCTATATCACTGTCTGGGAGATTTCACCTTCATGTTTAGGGAGTTCATTCGGGCTAATCAGGATTGGCAACTCTGTGCAAATGAGATTGTAAATGAAGCTTGAAGGTGGAATTTATTTTAAAGAAAATGTTTGCATTAAAGAGCCTGTGTTATATTTATACTTCTAATTTTCCTCTTCCAGCTGAACACCCTTAACATTTTCATATTTTCTTATATTAAAATTTTTGAAAATCAAAGGAATTAAGGCAGATCATTAATATAAACTGCTTTTTTTTCCTGAGTATCAGTCATACTAATGCATTCAGAATGTAATGGTAGTGTATGGAGAATTCGGTCCTAACAACAAGCTGAGAAAGAGACAAGTAAATTGGTTTTCCTTCTTCATTTTGAAATGTTTTCTTGAGGACAGTGTTCTGCAGGAAAGAAGGTTAAATTATGGCTCCCATTTAGGAAGCAGCTCTGTGTTTTAGGAGCAGCGAGAGATGTTATTAAATGCCATTTCTCCCTGAAGTCCTTCCTAAACTCGGTGGAGTTGGTTTGAAAACTGATAGCGCTTTGCCCTTCATGAGCAGCCGGCTTATCTTTATGTTCCTGGAGACTTGTGGAATTTATTAAATCCTTTAAGGAATAAAAATTGCCATATACTTTATACGCACAGATTTTTATCTATTTCCTTTTACTTTATTGACGTTCCACGCGCATGCAAGGTCAGTGGTGTCTCTGGTGCTGCCCGTGCTGGCAGAGCTGTGCTGTTCTCACAAGCACTCCCAGTTCTCTTCCTTCAAGTTCCTACTTGACTAATGAAACGTTTGCGTTGCTCTTTTGCCCAGTTCCTAACAATTCCCTGAGGAGCTGTTTTCACTTTCTGTAGAGCATTTGCATTTTATCTTTGTAAGAGAGGAGTTTTGGCATCAATCTTTTTTTTTTTACTCTAATGGGACTGATTTTGGAGTTACCTACGCAACCATTCCCACATTCCTGCTTAAGTATAAGCCTTCAGAATACATAGAACAATAACCATTACATATCAGAAGATTAACTAGACCGGAGAACAATAAAACTTAGTGAAGCAGGAATCCTCAAGTGATGTGGAATGATTTTTGAAGCTTATGTCAGTTTTGTGAGAGCTTTAATTTTACATTCCTATAAGTTTCAGATTACTTGACAATAGCAAGCTAATAGCAGGGTGTACTTTTTCAACTTAGAGAAAGGAATGGAACAATTAAAAAAAAAATTAGTTTCTTGCCTGAGAGGCGGGATGGGGCTTGTTGTTTGAGACTTTCTGTGAGAAAAAGTTCAGTTTGCCCTCTGAAGTTCTCATTTCAGCAACCTGAACGAAGGGGTAATGAAGGATTTTTGTTTGTAAGGCCTTTTGGAGAGCTTAATGTAGTTTGCAAGTTTCCTGTGACATTTAACAACAATTGGCTAGGTTGTGGCAGTGTCACAATCCATATTTATGCATCAGAGATTGATTTTCTTACCTTGGCTTGTGCATTTTCTAAAATGGCTGCTGTAGAGTTAAATGTGCTGTCTGTGTAAATCTGTTTCCATATTGTGGATGGCACTGACTGCGTGTGTCCATATAGCATATGGTCATGCTCTTCAAACAATGGAAATCTAAAACCAAGCAATTTCTCAAATATATAAATGAGCACAGATTATTCTGAAGGACAGGAATTTCTTGACAGTCAAATAAGTTTACAATTTTTTTCTTCTAATTTTTTTCTGGGCTTTCCCAGGCATATTTAATGCATGTGTGCAATTCCAAAACAATGGAAAGAATAACATTCTGGGATGTCATTTTGAACAAAAGAAATGCAAACTGGAATGCTGAAATTAAGGCTGGAATAGCTGGGAAAAAAAGACAGTTGGTTAAGAGATGTATAATTTTGAAGGCATTAATTCTTTGCAGCCTGAGCTGTCATGTTTCAAACTGCTTCCTGCAGCAGAATATCAGAAGCTACCAATTCAAATTGTCAACACAGAGTAAACAGTCAAAATAAATTAAAATTGCCCTCTGTGATTCGTTGTCCCGAAGAATTTGAAAGGAAGTGGTGTTATTGAGATATGTTATTTTCTCAGCAGGGAAAGCAAATGTGCCTTCCTAAGACTTATCTGTCACTTCCTAAATACCTTATTCAAAACCATGCATATATTTTCATTTGTTTGTGATAGGCATAGGAGTGGGAAGTCCCCATTCATCCCTACTGCTCTCAACATAATATCTAACAAGGTTGACAGGTCTTGTAATTTGTTTGCTGCTTCTATTCTTTCATTTCTTTTTCTTTAGTTCACAAAAGAGCTGTATTCGAACTCCTGTCACTTTTTGTGTGCTAAACTCACTTCAAGTGAACCTACATTTAAATCTCAAATCTTCTGCTCTGAATTAAAAGGTGACTGCACTTACATGAATAGATTTTTGAGGATGAAAATAATAAGCTTCAGTAGCTTAAAATTTCATTACCTAAATCTGTTAATACATACTAATTCTAAGCACTCCAGTGCTGATTTAAGATCTTACTAGAAGCTTTTTCAGAGAGATTGCAGAATGAGTGCATGGGTACTAGGCAGGTGGGAAAGTCTGGACGTTAAATAATCCTTTAGATAAAAAAGCAAAAAGGCACTGGGGCGCTTGAAGACTCTTGCTTAAAATGTGCCTGGGGTTGAGAATTCATTCTGGCAGTCTGTGATTGCTGCAAGCATCCCAAATGCCTTAAGAAATGGTTGCAGCTGCTTCATGGGGTGCATTGCTTGATGGAAGATGCTCCAAGTATGCGTTTGCATTGCCAGGGAGTGTCACCCTGGCTGTACAAACTTGAATTAAGGGCTTGAAGTAATATGTTATGGGAGGGAGGGCGCAGAGAAGAGGAATTTAGGACTTTGACCAAATACAGAATTTAAGCTAAAAACATTGCCTCTTAGCTCCCTGCTGTTTTCCTTGTTAAAATTCAGTGAGATCTAAAAGCAAGAGGAATAATTGGGTAATGAGTTGCTGCATGAAAATTTCAAGGAGGAGTTTCTGTTTTGTGGCTCTGTGTCAAGAGCTTTCTTACTATGAGACTGTTTGATAAAATGAGTGGCTAAGTGGTTGAAAATGTGGGTATATTGAAGGTGACTACAGTAAACTGTCATTAAGTGAGCAAGATTGTTTACCCTGTGTGACTGCTCTGCCCGTGCCCCAAACAGCAAATCCTGTCAGGCTCTGGGCACCTCTAGAGCTACTAGTGGAGTAGCAGAGCCACTGCTAAAAATCCCAACTTGCTTTACAGGTTTCCTGGCACCTTTCAGCAGTAGATGGAGGAAGAATGTACCAGACTTGTTGAAACAGAGTGATCTATGAGTGCATGGAAAAAATTCCTGCAGCCATACCAGGGCTGGAGCTAGGGTGTGTCCCGTGCAGTTTGGGATGGGAAAGATTGTTTCCTGGCGGCAATCATTGTCCTCCAGTGGCTGCCTCTCCCCAGAGTGAGCTCAGAGGCGTGTGTGGGAGAAGACCCATTCATCATGGCCCAGATCTGCTGTCAGAGCATGCTCCTGTGTGTGGCTGTAGGGATCTGCCTTGGAGTTGTGCTCCTTTAATCCGTTCACACTGCCCGCAGAATTGCAGCTTGGCATCATGGTGCCCTGCTTGGTGTTACAAGCAGAGGAGCAAGGCAGTCTTCCATCTTCCTCGTGCCTCATTTCCCTGGCAGTAATGAGTGAATCCAGCATTTTAAAGTTTGTGAAGGATTTATACCTAGCTGTGCGTTCATTTTGTATTTTTTTGTGATTCCTCAAGGCACAAGTTTATACAAATAAATCAGGAGGCACAAATTTCCCTATCTGGTCGCTAGTAATGAAATTTCAAACAACCTTTTAATTTTTAGTAGATCAGACTTCCAGACATTTTTCTTAATGTTTGGTTTCATTTTTAATAGATGTTCAGGGGGAAAAAAAAGTCTGTTTCTTGATTCTGTACAGGGCCAGGAGTTGGACTCTGTGATCCTTCTGGGTTCCTTCTTCCAACTCAGCATATCTGTCATTCTGTGATCATTTATTCAGTATTTGGGGAAAGTTAATCCAGATTTAAGGTGTCTGTTCCAGTGTGCTTCACCACTGAGCTGCATGATTTACTTCTAACCAAGGGCTTTGTGCAGCATGGAGGATCAAGGTATTGGAGATAACGAGGTAGACTACATTATAGCATTTACCTCCCTTTTCCTTTTATGCTTTCACAAAGCAGAATAATGTTTTCCCTTGTGTTTCTTGAAGGAATTGGTGAGTAACTTTAGGAAAATAAAATTATTTTCTTGGAAGACATGGGGCTTAAACTTAATACTGAAGCAGCAGGTGGAAAAATCATAGTGAAGCTGGTTTTAATGTGGGAAGTGGAGAATGTGTAATTGAAACAGTATGCTGATGAAAAGGCATTATGTGAAACTGTCAGAAGTCATTATAATACACTAATTAACATGCTTTGCACCTTAGCTTATGTGGTTGTGTGCTAATATTTCTTCCTCTTTTGCCTATTATATTCCTTAACCTTTTTTGCAAGTATTTGAAAGCAGGCATTGGTATTTTCCGTACTTTGCTCTTTTAAGTGCTTTGTTAGAAAAACCTGTCACCTGTATAATATGGGTTTTCCTCTTGATAGCAATTTAATGTGTGTGCTTGGGCTTTTGTTTTCCTAATGCTTAAAACAGATTATAGCATAGATTGTATTTCATCCTAAGCAGATAATGTCAGATTGTAAAGGGAAAACTTTATTCTGTGCATGTGACTGATACTTTGCCTTGCTTGGGGCTTATCTCCCTCATGTTGTGAGCTTTTTCTGGAGAAAGCCTCCTGAATGTAACAAATTGAAACAGCCCAATAGATCTTCATACCTCACAGGACTTGTGGAAATGCTTCAGTGTGAAATCACACTGCTTAAAATGCCATCATAGCATTTATGCACTACCTGAGGAAATAACAGCTTAGGCAGTAGGAAGGGCAGGAATTGGTTCCACAAATGAATTTCATCCAGTGCACTAAATTTAGCTAATAACGCTTCAGACTGATTACCATGATCTTTGCATACTTACGAATTTTGCCGCTGCTGCTCTTCTATTCTCCCTAGCACATCTACATAATGTGAAGTTTAATGCCTGCTCTAGATTTTCTAGGCTTCAAAATGCTAAAAGGCACGGCATAAGCTGATGCCCAGCCTTTCTGAACATGCCCACACTTTGCAAGGTTCAGTTTATGGTACATCCCCAGATGTACCAGCTGATTCCAAGCACTGTCAGGGCTTCCTGCTGCTCAGATCTGTTTATCCATCTGCATAAACCTTACCTCAGTGAATATTTTGGGAATGGAGGAATCAAAAATGAAAGATGAAAATGGGGAAAGTACCATGTGTTGAAGTAAATCTGGGATGAGAACAAACGCAGTGAAATCAGACTCCTGTTTCTCTCCCTGGTGATGGATTTGAGATGGGAGCAGTTCTTTCAGTTCTGAAGTATTTAGAGTAATTTTCCTTTTTTCCAAGGCCAAACATGGAAAACTTTAGTGCAGCAGTGAGAAAAGCTCTCAACAGAAAATTCTGTTTATGGAAACTGTTGTGCAATCCATGACTGTCAGGGCTTTTCTTGCTCTAGTGTGCATGCCCACATAGACATCCCTGCTGAAAAATACCATTTACAGTTAATGCCTTAGGCACATCTCCAGTATAGAGAACATGTATAATTTCTAACATAATATTATGTGGTAACTGTTGGCAAACTGTTCACGCCATGATGGAAGTCAGCTTAGATTAATTACTTCTTGATGTTAGGAAATGGCAGCTCTGAGAGGTACAAGCTGTCCCTTGTGCTTCAGAGGCAAGTTACTGTCACGTCTGGGCTAGTTCCTCCTGTAAGTCATTGTGTTGGATGACCTGGGAACACCTGAGTCTGTCAGAGGATGCTGCTGGGGCAGGGTGTGGATAGGAGGCAGGGAACAAGGTCTGGGCAGTGGAGGGGGTAGCCTGGGGGGAAGGAGGCCACTTCCACTCAGGGGTACTGCTGGAAGGGTGGTTTTCCTTGGGCTGTGATGGCTATGATCTATTCCTGAACTTTGACACCAATTTGAAATTGTGTTTCCTCCTCTTTACGCTCTTTGCGTAATCCTGTGAGAAATCGCAAGATATGCATCAGTTCTAGTGCAGCTTCAGGACTTCGTGATTTCCCAGGATCCTGGGAATAAGGTGGAACCTTCTGGCTGGGATCCTTTCTTCACTGAGTTTAGCAAAGTATGTTTTATGTAGGTGAAATTTTGCGAAAGCACAAAGGGGCAAGTTTTGGCTGCTTGTGAACAACCACCCTTTGGCTGTTTGTGAAAGCCAGGGCTTTTGCTCCATACAGTAATACATAAATAACACTTTTGGAAAAGCCTTTTGGTTTGCTCTCTGAGATTGTGTCTTCATAATAGCTCTTCCCTTGATTTGTTCTCAGTTTACAGATCTACTTGAGTAGTAAGAGTAGTGCAAAAAAATTACTTAGGTCCTCACCCTCTCTTTTAATTCAACCAGAATGATTTCTGTCGTGAGACAGTCCTGCAGTTTTAATTTGGAAGGTCTTTGGTGCCTTGAATAACAAAGATAATCTGAATTATACCTGTAAATTATAACTGGTGTTCAAATCATCTTTATCTTTTAAATCCAATCTATTTGATTTCCTCGAGTTTCTTTTTAATACTCATTTCTTTCTGTGTCTACCATTTTAGATCGATTGGTTTGCTTTTCTGCTGTCAAGGCTCTGTTGTTATTATTGGCAGTTCTGGAGCACTTTTAATGTCCACTCAGTAAATTGAGCATTCATTGACAGTTGTTTTCCACAGCAGCTAATACACTGTGCCATCTCATGTGTCTCCTACTTTAATGTCTATTTGAGTAATAGGAATATAATGGGATTTACCTGGGCAAACCGGATTAATTTTCCTTCGCTTGGTAAATATACTGTACCTACAAAATTTCGGATATGTTCAAGTAAGGAACCAATAAAAAAGGACATTAATATTGAATCTCTGAGATGAAACTTGTAGGTGTGTAGCATGCTGCCTGCTGTAATAAGCTTTTCAAATGTGCTGTAAGTACAATAATTGTTTCTTTTTCCTGGCCAGACCTTGCTCTCCACTTGTAAAAAATTATTTATTCCTTCCTTTTTTGATTTGGTGGAAAAGAAACTACTTAATGCTAAGACTAGAAGATTTGCACTGATATGACAAGCGTTGAATGGCTTTAAACTGACAGAGGGCAGGGTTAGTTTGGATATTAGAGAGAAATTCTTCTCTTTGTGGGTGATTGAACAGGTTTCCCGGAGAGGTTTTGGATGCCCCATCCCTGGAAGTGTTCAAGGCCAGGTTGGATGGGGTTCTGAGCAACCTGATGTAGTGAAAGGTGTCCCTGCCCATGGCAGGAGGCTGGAACTGGATGATTTGCAAGGTCCCTTCTGCCCAAACCAGATTCTGAATTCTGTGATTCTGCAAAATCTATCAGGCAGTCAACAAGAGTTTTCTAAATTTCACTCTATTACTCTCAGGAGCACTGTCAGATATTTATAGTAAAAGCAATTATGTTTGGTGGGGGTGGTGGTGATGGGGACAGACAGGATGGAAAGCAGTTACACAATGCCACTTCTCACAAATGGTAGGTGTCAAACAAAATGTAAAATCTAGAGGTGCCATGTAAGCTCAGTTCTCAGAACCTTTGTTTGGAAGACATGAGTTTTACTGACAGCTTATGACAGAAAGCTTACATTTTCCAGGGTGGGCTGAAATGTGGCTGAAATGCGTGGCAGTCAATCTCAGCCATTCACATCTCTGGTTTTCACATTTTGATGCAGCTAGAATGAAATGAAAAAAGTACTAAAGTAGCACAAATGGAGTAATTGGAACCTAATCATGCTTAATTATGAGGTATGTGTTTCATTTTAGGCATATAAATAGGCCTACTGAAGGGAAAAGGACATATTCTTTTCATTGCCTAGTAAGACTTTTGTCATATGTTCGCTCTTGAAGTAGTTGGATGTTTCTGATATTTAGACATGAGGATCCTTACAGTCATCCAGTTACACAGGCTTTTTGTTAAGTAGGCTTTACCTCTTTATTGGAGTTAGTTAAACAGGCTTTAACTTGTTCCCTGAGAACAAATAACCTGACAATAGGATTATCAAAATGGATAACAGAGCCATGTTTCATTGCCTTAGTTAGGGTTTATATCAGCCACTTGTTTTACCCTTTTTATTTACATTTGTCATTTCATACTTTTAATTTTTTTTCCCACTGCAAAAGGGAGTCCATGTTTGCATTAATGAGCCTTTGAGGCCATTGCTAAATTTAGCAGGTGGGGGCAACTTACCCTTGATGTCTGTTAATGATTGCATGCAGCATTATTAATTTCTCGTATAGAGAGGACCTGTTGATGTACTTTTATATATTATCAGCACTCAATGCTCAGTTTTCTCCAAGGACAGTCTTTTTTGTGGCATTAGAAGTCTGGCCCAAATAGAAAAGTTTTTGTTCCTGTGTCACACATTGGTATAGGTGGAACTTTTACATGAATGCATCTTCCTGCTTAGAATGTCTGCATCAAAGTTTTTTTACACAATTACTTTAATAAAAATATGTATCTTTATACTATCATAGGAAAAACTACTTAAACAATAAAGAATTGTATTTTTCACCATAAAGGCTAAGAGTTTTAAACATCTTTTTATGTATCTGGCACTAAAGGGATGGTATTTTACAGGGATTCTTCTGGTTTTAGCATGTATTACTAGAGCAGAAGTACATTGCATTTGAGCTTAGACTTAGATCTGCTTTTTTACCTCCAAAGATATATAGCATAAGTTTTCACTTCTGAAAGTTCATCTGTCCTGACATTCTCATTTTTAACTCATTAGAACCTCTAGAGCAGAGAGGCTTAGGTATGCTTTGTGGTCATGAATTTATTTACCTCTTGGGTAACCGTAGAGCCTTGAAAGCTCCAGAGAGCTGAGTTTCAAAGAATATGGCAAGCCAAAAGGTTGACTAAAATCATGTGTCCCTGCACCTAACCCCATCACCCCAGTCATTTTCAATTGTTCATTGTCATATGCTTTTCAGTCTTGTTCAATAACAGGTTTGCAGACCTTTGACATCTCTATTTAAAAATGAACTGACAGCTTTCCAGCAACAGCTGGTAAAAGGCATTTCTAACTGTTCATTATGAAGTGGATTTAAAAAAAAGCATCTAGTTTCCCATTTCCTACTTTGTCTCCAAGTTCAAAATAATTTTTACTATTTTTTTTTGTTTCTGCTTGACATAAGGTTTGCTTGTATGTAATATGTGCTTTTTACTTTACTGAACACTGCCTTACATGGGAAGTATGAAACCAACAGTCTTGGCATGGTGTGTCAGCATTGTGAGCAAATTTTATAATTGGTTGAATTGCTTTTAAAATATTACCTGCAATAATTTCCTCAGATGCTGCATCTCAAATTTTTCTATACAGTTCAAAGTGACCACACAGCCGATTGCAGTTTGAATTGTTTTTGCAATTTAAGCATTGCAAATTGAAATCTAACTTGGTGCATCCCATTGAAATGCAGTAACAATTATTGGTAATATTTCTCTACAAATTACTTTATAAATAGGTCAATTTCCCATTCATATTCCTGAATAATTTAGCAGCCAGGTATAGAGGGAAAGTCAGGGCTTTTCTGGAGTCTGCTGGCAAAGGTTGTAATAAGGAAATAGTTTCTTAACATAAAAGCCTGTCCACATGCTTACACATTCCTAAATGCAAATTTTAAAGCTAATTTCCATTTCAGTATTCAGATATTTCCTTAGAGTGATGGCTGGAATACTTTTAATAATATGAAGTACACGACTGTGTGTTTATGAAAAATCTGAAGCCTTAAATTTTCAGTGATGGTTGTAATTGTCTCCAGACAAAAAACATCTCCCTTCTCTGATCTTCAACCACTACTATCATGCTATTGAAAGCTCCCCAAATATGTCAATTTGCTTTCAGACTTTGATCCCTGACTCTTCTCTTGAGTTCCCCCAGGGCAACATTCCACTTCCCTGACCATCTTGTATGTAAATTGTTTTCAAATGAGTGAATTAATCAACATTGCAAAACCTTAATTGAAAATACAACTGATGATGCATGTCAGTTCATTCAAGGTAGAAATATATTTTAATTTTCATGTTCCCCAGAGCAATTAGCATTTCTCACTTTAACTTTTCAACCCTTCAAAATTACATAGGGATTTTAACCTGAAAAATGCTGAAATTGCCATTGTCAAATGCCAACTTTTAACTTCCCTTCTGTTAAATGCCATGAAAACATTCTTAAGAAATTGTCATCAAAAATTTTTGAAGACAGATAAGGAAGAAGCTTCTACCAGGAGATGAATGATGGTAGTAGCTGTGGAAAGAGATGGCCTGGTGGCTATCACAGACAAACATTTGAGGTCAACTATTTCCCCTTTTTTTTCCTCTACAGTTGTACCTCGAGTTTGTTGCTAATGCAGTTGTTACTGTTGGTCTCAAGTAATGCCTTCCCCACCTTTTGCAGATTCTTAAGTGAATAAAGTGGTTCATGTGATTCAAACAGCTGTACTAGGAAGAAAGGTGGGGGTTTTTTAAACTATTCTTATTTTTAAATTGAAGAGCTTATTAAAAAAGAAGCACTTCAGCATGTTAAATTACTTAATGCTGCACATCCTTGGAACCCTAATCACTTCCAGATGGAGCAATTTATACTTCTAAGAGAGCTCTAATTTTTAAAGTGAATCGGGGTTTGGGTATCTACATCTTAGAGCACCCTTGTACATTGCAGAGCCAAAGCCCTTAAAAAATTAAGCAATCTAGTTTTGAAAATAAGTACTTTATTTTTAAACTTTCTTTAAGTAGTTCCTATTAAAACCAGATTTTATTTCCTGCTGCTGTTCATATGGTACTCATATGCATTCTTTTGAGACTGCAGTAAACAGAGGCAGGAAAGTAGGAAATGTAATTTGGTGAAATACCTCTGGAAAGACAAACTTTGTGTAGGTGAAAGTGACATAACTTTATATGTGCCATTCAAGGTGCTTCATAATAATTGCTGTCTTTGCTAAAAATCTTCTGTTTCTCCTCACACATTTTGTTTTAAAATCCCATTTTCATGTTATCTTTTACAGTTATTCGCTTTCAATAACCAGTCCATTTCGTTTTGTCTTGTGGTCTTGAGGAAATGAACACACCACTCACTATTGCAGTGTTCAGACATCCTCTCTATAAAATCAATGCAAAATCAGTGTCATGACTCACTTCTTTGCCTCTTGGGGCACTTTCTTACAGCAGTGACAATTTCTTAGCGATCTAAACATGATGTAGCAGAATCTTTTCCCCAGCAGTGTTACACAGGCTCATATTCCCTGGAAAAAGGGTTGAGTGCAGTGGTGTCTGTTGCTCAGAGCCTTAACTATCCTTAGAGAGTGGAGAGAGAGAGTCTTTGTGTCTGCAGTTGAAAAGAAAGCTTAGTAAATAAGATAATTCTGTTTGAAATTTTAGCTATTTCTTATTGGGAATGTTGTATTTTTTTTCCATGAGTGTGATTTCAAAAGATGGATTCATGGTTGGCTCCACTGCTCATTTCTGTTTCATTGCATAGCAGACGAAAGGAAAGAATAGTACAACTCATCTAATACTTTAAGTCTTGAAAATGCTAAATCACATGTTCATTTTGCTGGTCAGATACATGTAAAAATTGTAATGTAGAGTTCTGTATAATTTGCTTTTTCTTTTAGGGTCAGTGGAGGATAGGCTGGGAAGCGTGGTAAATAATGGGAAATTATAGACATTATTTTTCTCTTTGTGCTCAGAAGAAAAAGGAGAAGCAGCAAGGGAGTTGTAGTGGGATAAACTGGGCTGAAAGGACCAAGTGAGTCATGCCACATTCACTGACATGTTGATACCAAGATAATACCAAGAATATGTCATATTTTTTTACCTTGTGACTTCTTCTGTTTGTGTGGTGATTCTTGGACAGCCAAAGGCAGGTTCCAAATCACACCCTGTTGTCCCTATAAATGATATGAAGGGCTAGCACTTGAACCTGCCCAGGACATCCCATCAGCTCCATGTTTGAGTAACTCTGTCTTTGCTTCCAATAGCCAAGCTTTAAAAGCTGCAGCATGGAGCAGGTGGCTCTCAGCCCACATGTGCTGCTTTCCAGCCCTTCTTTAACATCCACCACTGTCACTTTCCCCTGGAGACAGAAGGTTTTATTTAATAATGAGTTCTGTTTGAAAAGAAAAAAGGTTAATTTTCTCATGTTTTGCGCTTGTCAGAGGTGGTTTTTTTTTTACTTTGAAGTCAGTTGAATCCTGAAACAAGCCCAGATTCTCTTTGTGTTTCTTCCTAACTGCAGCCTCAGTAATTTATGTAGACATTTTATTCTTAAATATCCAGATATTTTAATTATCTGTACATTTACATTCCAGATTTTCCCATCGTAGATTGTCACATAAAAACTAATTATCAAAATATATCTTAGCTCAAAATGCACTGTATAAATTTTAGGAAGTTCACATGTTCTGTGATTGTAGGCTAAGAATTTTTCCTACCATGACGATGAGTTTTTAAGTTGTAAGTGCAATGTATTTTAATGATAATGTATTAGCAATTAATTTCTGAAAGCTACAGTTCCTGTCATTACTATGTGTCTATGACTAACTCTATGTACAGTTACTGGAACATACACATGAAACATTTTTTCTCATTTTGAATTTGTTAAATATTACTTGAGCAGAGCAGGAAAGATTTTTTCCTATTTTCATGCTACAATAATTGGGTGATAATAAGTTAGTATTGGGAAGACTAAAGGAATAGATAAATGGTATGAAATACCACCATTACAGAAATTGCCAGCTCATGAAAACATGTAAATCCATGGTGTTAACATGTGGCACTCTTGGTTGTTGGAAATATCCCTCATTTTTGGATTGTTTTTGGAAGTTTCCTCTATCAAAGGTTTAATTAAGACCAGAAGTGTGTGCCTTGATATATATTTACTAAATATATTTAGAAAAGCTGACACTGTAAAATGATCTAAAATAAAACCTTTTTTTTCTGGAGCAGGTCATACTCTCGGGACACAAGATTTTATAGTGGTGTGGGCTGGTCCAGCACAGAATTTACAGGCTTGAAAATTTGCTACTGCTCATTTTATGAAGGCTAGATTACAAATGAAAGACTATGTATTCATGTGAAGCCTAGGCCTGCCTTGCCAGCTGGTCAGCTGCCAGGTATAAATTATGCTGTAGGTATTTTCATGTAGAATATGGATAGCATACTGCAATTTCTGTGTTTAATTTATTAAAGTACAGTGAAAAGCAATATATGGTCAGCATTTGTGTCCTTTAACTGCACACTAGGCATATGCTTTTGTTCTAAATGTAATCAAAATTATGGTATCTCAGATACCACTTAGTGAAATCCATTGGCAAAGGCTACAGTTTTTATTGTGATGACTATATTTTTGCATGTCTTTAAATGAAATGGCTTTGCTGTTACTGCTGATTTTGGAGGCGATGTTCTTTTCCTTGCAGCATGGTGCACTGCTGCTTTGTGGAACAGGGAATGTGGTTGGGTTGCTGGTGCTCCCACTTTTCAGTTCCATGCTAATAACAGGGAAATAAATCAAAATCATTACTCTGATGCTCTTCCCCATATTTCTAACACCTGCTCCACGGGTGGCCATGGGTAAGTTCTTAAGTAGTCCCATGGCTCGGGTTAAAGTGCCTTTGTGTCTATTGGCAGCAGTTTTCTAGTGCTGAGAGGAACATCCCACAGGCACAGACTCTCTTGGAAGATCATTATAGCACAGGATACGTGGCTTAGTATAGTTTAAAAAAATTCACATGCAAATCTTCCATTTGGACTAAGTACAGGTATAGTGAGTAGAAAATTATTGCATGATGCCTTCTTCCTTCCTAAAGTAGCTTAAAAGTTAATGCAAAGTTATCTTTTAAGATCCAACTGCCAATTAAAGCAATAGCAACATAATCAGTCATTAGAGCATACTGTATTTTAATGAGCTGAAGAGCTCTAAATCTTCTTTTTCGTCTTCGACCATGTCTCCACGTATTTTATTTCTATCTGAGATGTCAGACATTCAAATGGTTTTCAAAAATTGGGCATGGGGACCAGGATGGCTTTACTTTTGCTAGTCCATAAGGAAGTTTGAGTTTTAGGGAAATATTTATACAATAAATATTTATACTGATATTTGTTGTTAACTGTTACTATCTGATCTTTGCTGTATAAAGAAGGCCATGTGTCACTTTTTAAATTCCTTTAAAATTTGCTTCATATTCCATCAATGAGAGTATAAGCTCTGTCCAAACAAAAAGGTTTATCTTGGGATCCTCATAAGTAATGGAAGAGCCCAACTATCCTTTGTAATCAGGGCAAAATTTCTGCCCTGATTACAAAGGATAATTCTGCCCCCAAATCTGTGGGCTTCTCTAGCCTCTGTATAGTGAATTAGAACCCCAAATATTTTTATAGCTATAACCTTGAGCAGTTGTTTTGAGATAGATACCAATAAATATAATGGGTCCACGGGGAAGAGACAGAGCATTTTCAGATTTATGAAGGGGAAAAAAAATCAATAGTCTCCCTGAGGCTATATAAGTCATGAGTAGTACCAGTAGTTTTATGCAAAGTTGACAATATCATGAAATATAAACCCTGGGTTTGGAATTTTACCAGGAATTAAAGGGGCATTAAAAAGAAAAGTAAATGTTTTGGCATATGGATTAAGAAGGTGGTTTGTATTTCTTATCGTTTTGCACTGCAAATTCCTTTCAACTGAGCAATAAAAGACAGTTCAGAAAAGATTTAAGAAGAGGTTGGTTCTCAGTCCACATGTCTCATCTGAATTATGTCTTTCACCACCTCCTATTAAATGTGTCTGTCTCTGAGGAGTGCTCATTCTGTAAATGGTGGGTTGCTGGGACTGCTCTTTAGCAAGCTGGCTGTCATGGAATTAGGAGTAGATGCTGGTTTTGAAACTGGTGTATGTGCTCATCACTTAACACATAGCAATAGCAATTAAATTGCAAATAGTCGCACCTCCATACACAACAGTTTTGAGAAGTCATCTGGTTGCTCCCAACACTCCCTGATTGTCCTTCTCTGCACATGCTGGTTTAGTTTTCAGCTTGTTGGTGAGTTTTGTCTCCAAGCAAAGGGAAAAGAAAAAGAAATGCCCTCAAGTTTAGAGATATTTATCTATATATAAAAACATCAACTGTTACATGAGTAACACGGATTGCACTGTGGCATGAATTGATGCGTGTGTATTGGAAATAGTACTTCTGTCTTTGAAAGATTACTTCCATAAGAGTGACCTGTATTTGTGAGTGAAACAAAGAGAAAATAATTCTGTACTGGAAACATTGTGGTTCAGTGCTATCCCTTCAAGTACCAGTCCAGTTTGAGAACCATCTTGTTCTGTTACTACCCCATCAGCATTTTTTAAATTATCATTTTCCATTTTCCTGTATACATTGAAATATATGCAAAGAGTAACATTGTGCATAGGTATTTCACTTCTAGTTGCTTTATAAAGTCTTTGGCAAGGAATTTGGGATGGCTTTTATGGTATTCTGTCATGGTGTGGTTATGGTATGTTGTTTGAAGATGAGGAAGATTTCATTGGGGGAGTCTCATATTTATTTTACCTCAGTATACGACCAGTTTAGATACTACAGAAAAGATCACACAATAAGAATGTAGGGGATGTTATACTGAGAGGCATTGAGAAGTATTATATTTCTGCTGTTCCCCAAAAAAGAAAGTGTTGTTGCTGCTGGAAAACTGAGAAGCTTAACAGCATGTGGAAGATTTTTCCACTCTTTATCTACAGTATAAAAGACTTAAAGGAGATACTTGTTTTACATATGGACTGGAAGAGAATCCTGCTTACTCCTGGGAGCGAATCCTGCTTACTCCTCGTTAGTTATGGTAATAGAGGTATAAATAGGAATACCTATGTAATCTGCACTTGCATCAGCAGAGCAGCTTTCTGGTTGGAGCTCGAGGCTGGGTTGCCCAAGCAGGAGCTGCTGGCTCTGCCTGTGCAGGTTGATTCACATGGCCAAACCTCTCCTGCTGCCTCCTGCCCCCAGCAGCCTTTGAGGTGGGCAGGGAGGGCTGGGTGTGAGGCATGTTCTCCTCCATGATCCCAGACAGCTGTGCTGTGAACGGAGGGTACCTGTGTCTCTTCCCATGAAAGGTGTGTTCAAAAACATAGGAACCCATGTTTGGGTGCAATCCTTGGCAAGATGGGCCTTGCAGGGCTGGTTGCTTCCACCACCAGCCATAATGCTCACCCATCCTTCTTGCCTTGGCTTTGCACAGAAGAGGGGACTGGAGTTCTTCACTTCCTATCTCAGGATTTGGCTATGTCTGTGGTCAAGAAGATTAAATTGTATCGGGCTCTGTTTTAAATGTAGTACCTGCCTGTAGATTTTGAAATGGAAAAAACAAAAAACCAAGCAAAACAAAGGAGAGAAAAAACTTCAGCTGTCTGGGACATGCACACAGTTTGGATATGCAGAAGTGGAAATAAATTTAAACATGCAGTCCCAAAGTAAACAGATATGACTGTGAATATACACAGGGAACAGATCAGTTGAGCTTTACACAGTAATTTTTCAAGCTAAACATGCCTTAATGTAAGCCATAAATTTCATCATATGAATATTTTTATGAGCTGCATTTCATCCATTTATTACTCTGGAGTTCCAGATAATGACAACAGGTAAATACAGTGCCAGTTCTCCTGCATGCTGAGTCACTGGAGCCTTCTCTCTCCTACACATTGTTTGAGCAAGGGTAACAAATTACTGGTATCGTTTCAGACATATTTCAGTAAGATTTTTATTTGACAGTGCAACTGCCATGATTTCATGCATTAGTCCAAGCTGCTAATTTCTGACTTCAGGTTCAAGGTGGAGGGTCTAGTTTTGAGGATTCAAACGTGTTAGTAATGTCAGCTTCTTCACCGTATTTTCACTTGTTTGTGGTCAGATTTTACATTTACCTGGACCTTGAGTCTCAGCTTGTAAATGAAACTAATTTCTAAATCTGTAAGATTGTAGTGCTCATGAAGCAATGAAATACACTGCAAGTAATATAGATTGGAATAATTTGCTATAGATTTCAGACAGATTATTGTACATGTGCCTTATTACATGCCCCTGTGTTATTAAAAAAAAGGTCTGGAGTGACTAAGAACCCTTTGACAAACAGGGTTGTGCAAGAGAGCTCTGCCATAGTCTGCCTTGGGCAAACAAAATCTCGATTCCACAAGAATATTCAGGTGAGGACGTGGAGTCTGCTGGGGAGACTGTGGCCTGCTAAGGACCAGATTCATTCTGTCTGTCTTTGGGTGCTTAACTGAGGCATCTGCAGATGTGGGTGAAGGAGGCACACCCACGTCTCCCTCCTCCCTCCTGAGGAAGGACAGCTAAGCTGATAATTTAGGCATATTTGTGAAGTGTCTGATGGATAAACACTACCCTTGAGCATAGGCAAAAGACAGTTGGTTATTGGAAAAGTGCTTTTTGAGGATGGCAGTACATGTTGGACATTATATATGTCCTGTATCCTTAGAAGGCAGTTTAGTATTTTTCCTATGTGTACCTGAGCAGTAACAGTCTCTTCTGAAAGCTTTAGTGCACAGAAGTAGATCACAGCAGAGTCCAAGAGCCAGTGTAGCTCCCTAAATTTGCTTTTCCTGTTTCAGTCTCATTAGTATTTTCATCACTAACTTAAAATTAATCAGGGCAGACAAGTCCTTGCAGCCATGAAGCAAAGTGCTGGAAGCAGTTAGTGCTTTTGTGAGTGCTGTACCATAGCAACCCTGTCTGTGGCGTGTACCAAAGCACTGCAATTTGAATTTTGGGAGATGAAGGAACTAGCTCTAGTGTTAGAAACCTTAATCTGCAAATGGTATAGAGCTTTGAATGTGGAGTGACCTTGTTTGCCAGGCAAGGCACCGTGCCTGAGAGCTGTATAGTAGCTTTCTAATTCTTTTCCAAGAGTAATGACATCTCTCATCCGTGTGTTGATGACAAAATTGCCACGTTTCTGGAAAAGGGATTGTACTGTATCATGTAATCTTTTTCTCTGTCTTCACTCAGAAGGAGATTATATTTGCTTCAAAACATAGTAACAAGAAACTGATTCTGTGAATTTGAGGATAACATCCTCTCTCTGCTCCAAATATCCAAACCTTTTTTTGATTGTTATTCATTTCTTTATGCAGGGAAATCCACCATTGCCTTTGGTCATTGCAGCTTCTTATATCTTCTACTATGCTACACTTAAAGATTTTACCATGCCAATTGAAATAAAAATTATATGCTGAATTGGAAATGCTTTATGGTCCTTACAGTGGATAAAATATGTTAATTTGTGTAAATGCTCTTTTGAGAGCAGATGCTTGCACTGAAAGCATGCTTATCTTAAAAGCTGCATGTCTTTCATTCTTTTTTATGCACAATTTATTTTTTTAATACGTCTAATATTTCAGAAGAGTTTTTAAAGGAGATATTGGAAGCTAAGTGAAAAAAAAAAAAACCCTCCTCGCTTTTTCATAAATATTCATGGTTTCACAGAAAATCTTATAACTGAATCGCTATTTTCTTTTGAGGTTTTGTGTGTTCTTCCCCTTTCCCCCTTTTTTTTTTCCCCCTCCTTTATGCTTCATTTCATTGCTATAGATTAGTAATGCTAAAGAATGCTAGGTTGGCTGTGCCATTATATGCTTGACATCAGATCTGGTATGTGAAGTGTTAGTCTGCTCACTTTTCTTGCATACGTTTTCTGTGTCTTAATCATGTGTGATAGCACACAAGTGAACTAAGCAGAGTTAACATGATGAACTATGTACTTGCAAGGTTTAGAGTATAAGCTGAAGCATTTATTTGTGTGTCATAGTTATTTAGCTTATAAATAGAAATATATGCACATTGCCTTTGAGATCAGCAACCACAACACTGCGTTATAGGTTAATTGTGGAGGAAAGCTTAGTAAGAAACTTTTTTTGGAAGTACTTCTGTTTCAATGCTCCTTATTGAAAAAGACTTCTATCAAAACTCATCTGTTAAACTGATATTCTGAATCCAAGGGTCATTTATTTTAAATGAGACTACAGCTTGGTTCCCAGGCACAGGTATGAGAATAGACTAATTCTGATTCAGGGGAAGTGGCTTTTGTTTTATCAGATTCAATATATTTTCTCATTGATGAGATGTCATCTTGGTCTTCCTGTTTTTAGTGGAACCTCTTTTACTTGAAAGAATTGGCAGAAGTGATGCCAGGTAAAGCAAAAATAAATGTCTGCTACCAACAGCAGGGCAGTGCCATTGCAAATACTGACCTGCTAGAAAAACGTGCAGCAAAATACATCCATACATTTTCCTTACAACAAAATGTGGGCATATATATATAATATTATAATCATTAAATATTCATTTCTTGGGTTTTCAAGTCTACACCTGCTGTTAATCGGTGCACTGTATAATACATAAAAGATGGATGGTGTAGTGTGGCAAGAGTAATGAATTTCACTTTTCCTGCTAGGAAACCCACAGAGCCTGGTACCAACTGATCATAAATAAGTGCCCAGTCAACAGCAATGTCAGTCCCTGTAAGGAGAACTTTGGGGTAGATAAATCAAATGTTGTTTAGGATATTTTTCTCAGTAGGAAAAAAATACACAAGTGCTTTCTGGATGTTATTCACTGCTGATTATTCACTGCACAGTTTTATTCCATCTCATTCACTGAATTTCAATGTATTAGACACTTAAAATTCAGTCAAATGCTGGGGAGAGAGGGTAAAAATGGCAAAGGATGAGGATATTCAAATCTCTCTGGAGAAGTGAGTATATAAAGCAGAAAGCTGGCAGTGCACTATAATAGCAGAGACCTGTAGTCCTTTCTCCCTGGTCAATAACTTAGTCAGAAAGACAGCTTTGCATATATTACCAATATATCCTTTAATAATGTATTTGTCTTTCAGAGATTTGCCCTTCTTCCCCTGGCTTTTTTGCCTGTTTTTCACCATGTGCAATTTGCATTCATGTGACATGTTTTCTGTTTGAGTAACACAGGCACATAGTGTCATTTAGCCACCCCACAACTGCCCATGGCTTTCTTTGGGGCAGAGAAGGAATAGTTATTAAAATCCAAAATTTGCTTGTTACTTACCATGGATTACCATGCTTACCATGGATTGCACTGGATTGGAAAAGTGTTGTGGAGAAAGCTGTGTTTTAGTTTTTTTGCTGAACTTAAAGTTTCTACTATTGCTTCTAGGAAAGCTAAATAAACAGAAACAGAGGTTACAAATTCAGATAATTTCTTGTCCTTTCAGTTCTTTATTTTGTGTATGGCCATGGTAATGGAAAATCCAGTTATTTGTCCCTGGTCCCATCTTGGACTCCAATAGAAAAGGAGGTCTTGAAGAACTGAGTTTAGGGAAAGGTGAACATACTAATACAATGTGTGTTTAGTTAAAAAAAGATAAACTTGTTTCTATGTTATATATACTGGTCTGAAATAAAAATTGATGCAAGTCATTCCTAGAAGCAAATAATATTTAGAAAGAATCAAGCATAGACTTTACATCCTCTAGCCTTGTGCAGCCTGCATCCCAGTGGCATAGAATTTAATGGTTCAATCAGGAATGAAACTGAGATTCAGGTTTATTCCTCTGCTACAGGTGAGCCACAGTGGAGTGTAGGGCTCTTGTGGTCAAGTCTGAAGTTGGCCACACATGTGTGTATTTTTTCACTGCTTCCCTTTATTAGGATTCTTTTTTAGTTTCCAGGGATGTTAGATTTCTGCCCATTCCAATTGCTTTTGCTTGCAAGTTTGAAGAGAGCAGGGAGTCTAAGAGATGAAGAGCTTCTCAGATGAGCTACATACGTAAAACGTCACAGCAATTATGGCCTTGTCATCAACTCCTCTCTTTCAGCCAATAGACCAAATTATAAAACCAATGCATGTAAAGGAATTGCCTCCTTCTACTTATTGCAAGTGCTTTTGAGTGGAAAAGGTCCACCAACATTCATGTGAAATAAATAAAATTGCTCTGGCTGCTTGAGCTCAGCTGTGGTGCTACCAAAGAGAGTTGTTGAAATAACTTAGGAAATCCTGCAGATGGTTCTCCTGGCTGTTGAAACTGTGGATTCTGAGTTGTTGAAGTGCTTGTCTGTGCCATGGCAGACTGGAGGCACCTCTTCCTTGTTATTTTGGTTACGTTCAGTGGGGATCTATGAAATAAAGGTATCACAGATTATGTGAACTAGCTCACTGCAAAAGCTAGATCTATGACCTCTTCTAATGTTCAATAACAACAACAACAACAACATCATCAATAAAAATATCAACTTCCAGTGCAAGTCTTGCATGCTACAGTGATGCTGTAGTTGATGACACAATTAATGTCTTTCACCTATAATGGTTATATGGGTTAATATAATATTACACGGATGAGTAAAATGATTTGGTGTACTTTATTTAAATAAAGGTTAATAGCTAAATATGAATAAGCATAAGCTGGACACAACTGAAGTGATAGGAGAGGTGAAATGCCTCGGCTAACAATATTCTGGATGTACATGAAAGGAATTGTGGAAGGTAACACAGATACATTGAAGCACAAGAATATGGGGATCTTTTCATCTAAATTAAAAATATTTAAGATCTGAGTGGAAAACTTTGAGGGGTTAAAGAGATAGCTACTAAAAATTCTGCAATGGGTAAATAAATTAAAAAAAAACTATAGAAGATGCTATTAGGAAGGAAAAAAAAGGAGTGCAAACCAAGAACTATGAACTTCATTTGACAGTGGAGCAGTGGCAATGTCACTGATAGTTGGAACCATAATAGATGCAACAAGAAAGAGGAACAACTGAATTTTTTCCTGTTCATGTTTTTAGGATACTGCTTGCCTATCTGGGGTATGATTCCTGGAAGTTAATAATGTGGCAAGGGGATGAAGAGGATATAAGATGGCCTGAGGAAAAAAAATAATTCTAATTGATTCTGCTTTACTCCAATAGAAAATTAAAAGGAAATCATGATGTGAAATGAAAGAGAAAGGCAGACATAAGTTAACACATTTAAAGGACTTGATCCAGTTGGTTCAATGTGTTTAAGAGATCAGTGTATATCCTGTTGTGTCTCACATGAAACATTCACTGATACGCACAAAAAGAAAATAGATGAAAGACTCAAATTTTCAAGGCAGGTCTTATTTTTTTTTTTACCTGCGAAATCTGGCTGCCAGTGCATAAAGATTTCCTGTTAAGTGAAAACAGAACAAAGGAAAACGAAGATAAAATCTCTTCCATCTAACTCGACTGCATCAAAGTTTATATGGCAAATTTTCTTTTACATTTGTTTAGTGAATGTTAGTGTCTGAATCTTTAAGAAGACTTTGGTCCACAAAATGTCATGCCTTTGTTTTTGCCAACACCACACTGTAGTTTTCAGGAGGGAAGTGGAGTGGAAGCAAGAATTCCCATACAAGTAAATGCCTCACAGTTTTGTAACCAGCCACAGAAGGAAACATGGGACTGTTACACTCCAGTAATAAACTGCCAAGGCTTCAGAGAGCTTTAATGTCCCCCCAAAATCCTGTCACTGCCATCACACATTTAACCCATTTATGCCATGACTTGAGGTTTTGTGCCATAGGGCTCGTGGACAATGGAGCAGCTGCCCTTTGCTGGCTCTCTGCTGCCAGCCTTTGAATCAGGCACGTCACTGGCAACAGTGGCAGAGAGAGTGGTGCTCTTTGGAGGAGACAGTCCTGACTTCTGTGCCTGGGTTAGTAATAGTAGCAGAGGAAATGCTATAAGCATCAAGGAATTCCATATTTAATAATAATATCACCCTGCGGGCCTGTCTGCTCTAAACATCTTAGGCTACTGAAAATCACTCTTGATTTTACATCATAAGGAATTGTAGCCTTTTGATTGTCAGAAAATAGAACGTGATTAATATGGAAATATTGGATATATTACATCCATGCTTTTTTTTTACATACTGTAAACAGAGAAGAAATCAGTGTATTTACTGCAAAAGTATCTTGAGTTACCATGTATTTTTTTAGTCAGAAGTGACTTTTTTTACCCAGAATCTCTACCCAGATGATCTCAGTATCTAGCTTAGATACGAGGTGACACAACAGACAGTAAGAAAAACTTAGGCCTGGGAAAGGGAGAGGACATTTACATAAAGTAAATGAAGGTCTTTGATTGCACTCAGTTCCACAAGATAATGGGTTAGTGTGGTCATTTCTTTGGGGAAGGTTTTTATTTTTTGTTTATGAATAGATTTAAGGAGCAGAAGACTAATGCTATGGCTCAAACTGTTCAAACTGAAAGGGCGGATTTGGCCTAATACAGTTTGATAGAAGCATCTAGGAAAATGATTCAAAAGGCTTTTTCTGAATTCCTTTGATCATGTAGCTTTCAAAGCATAATCAGACTGCTCTTTGGTTCTAAAGTAGGGCATTATCAAAGAACATGTGCTGCATAACATCTTGCTTCTCTGTAGTCAACCAACTGCATCACTTAGTCTTTACTTGGGAGGATGCGACACAAGCCTGTATAGTTTGTCTCAGTTTCACTTGTTTGTTTTTTACACCTTTAATGTGTTGTATTAATAGAAAAAGAGGAGCCTCTGCACACTTGTGGCACTGCCTCTGGGAATGTCACTCCAATACCAAGAGAAATGCAATGCCACCTGCATAGAGCAGTCACGTACACCTGTGTGTGCAGTACACCAAGATCCAGGGTTTAGCTGCCTTTTAGATATTGTTGTGTTTACAGCTCTGTCCTCTCCATAGGCTTTTTTCCTGTATGCTTCTGCACAGCCAAGAATTCTGTACACTTAACCATGCCTTTGTGACACAGCTTTCTTTGTCTTGCTGTCCCTTGGGCTGCTTCCAGCCTCTTGAGACGAGAGGTGTTTACACTCCTTGTCTCAGATAGCAGTGAACTCTTGATTAGGCAGCCAGGCTGATGTTACTGCTTGGGTGTTGTGCAGTTGGAAATCACAGCTCTCAGCAGTAACAACCCATGTGTCTGGGGTGTTTAATTCATGCATTAAATAGAAAGCTTTCCTGTGCTTGCCTCAGTTTTGTGAACTTACCACATCAAAGGGATTCTTTACACTCCTGAGGTCCCATGGGCATTGATCCATGGTCTTTATCTGTGCACATAGTTGCTCTGAGAGAATATAAGCTTTGGAAAGCTTGTCCTTTGGTTCAATCCAGACTAGCAGGTATGTTTGTGTTCTTGGTGGACGTGTTTGTCTGATTGCCTGGGTGAGATAGTAGGTTTGTAGATAGAGTCTGTACCCAACATTCAGGCTTGTTTGCCAGAGGTAGCTGGCTGATCCTGCCCGTCTTCAAAGTAAATGAATTGCTTTTTATTTATTTTCAGCAACAAGGAATTTGGGGTTTCTGAAATGGTGCATTGGACTTAACTTTGGAATTAATCTAATTCAAGTTTTGTAGTTTGTTAGAGCTGGTATGCAAATGGGTAGCTCAGATATGGGCGATTTAGTGTAGCTGCTATTTTGATTAGGAAATCGGGGACCAGTGTAATGGGAATATTTTGGCAGATTTCCACAAATACAAATAAGCATTATTTATGCTAAACGACTATGCTATCACTTCAACAACTAAAACCAAGCATTAATCCAACAGATTAATTAAGCCTTAGTCATACAGTGCCATACACATGATGCTGTACTGTGGGCTCTGCTGGCTGCAAACTGTGATGGCCACAGTAGAGCCAGGTAGAGCCAGATCAGCACGAGGAAAGCCAGTGGGTGACACCTTTCTTCCTCAAATGCCACTTGCATTTATACACACTTATCCCACACGTCCTGCACCAGTCTTGCCCAAAGGATTACATCCTCTTTTCCTAGGTCAGAACTGGTCTGTCCCAGTGTGCCCAGAGGGCTGTCACCAGAGAGAGCTCAGCCATTCTGATCTCTTCAGATGTGTGTTACCTATTTTCAGACTGGGTCATAAGTTGTCATGTTTCTTCAGGGTGTTGCAGTCTTTGTATGACTTATGACTGGGTATGATTATCTTTGCCTTATTACTTTTTCCTTGCAACTCTGCCAAGGACAGACACTACCAGGTATTTCAGTTCCTACCCTATGACATGCTCTCTTGAGGTATTTTTGGGGTGGAGGGCAAATGAGATGTGTTCCACAAATAGTCCTTATGCTGCAGTGGAATGGGGATGGCCCAGAAATTACATGCACCTCACATCACCTTCATCAGATAGCATTACAAAGGGATTCAGCTGCAGAGTCAGGCCCTTTCTAAATGAAGGGATATCACTTAGGACTCTTTTCCTTGAAGACTACCCACACATCTTCTTTGAGATTCAATCATGAGATCCTTTAGTGAGGAGACACCCATTGACTTGCTGAGCAGATGCCTTTGTAATCTGTCTAAAGTCATCAAAGGTGAGGATATCTATATAAAAAAGCCCCAAAGCTTAAACAACCTGCCTAATTTTGCATTAGATGTCTTCCTGGATTAAAACATGACAATTTTCTGTATGGTCAAGTCAACAAATCCATCGCAACTTTGACTTACTTAGACTACCAAGCATGTTCAATAAAAGGCATGATGTGGGGTTTTTTTGCTTTCTTTTTTGCCAAGTTTACATATGTACTTATGCAAAAGAATTTTGCATAAAAAGAATTTCAGGAAGGCTCTCTGATGGGTGGACACCTTGACTTTACTCAGTTGAAGAGAGCATGGCTTGTGGGCAAGAAATGGAGCTCAGCAGAGTCCTGTGCAAGTCTCTGAAAGAAACTTGAGTGCAGCTCAAGTTTCATCAAAGCTGTGGGGAAATCCTGCCGTTTCTGCTTTATTGCTTCAATGAAATGAAAAAAGAAATCTTTTGAAAAGCAATCTTTTATCTTATTTGGCAGATATGGCCAAGTTCTGCCACCAGGTTTCCCAGATGTACTTTATGTAATCACATGGTGCAACTCCTTGTTTAAAGAGGCAATTATTATGTTTTTGTCAACATACATCTTGCATATATTAGAGTGAAGATCTTCCCACGTGTGGACTTTTCCCTTCTCTGGACCTCTGGCACAAGAAGGGCAGGAGTATCAGGATTCAGAACACATTATTGCAATCTTATTGTAAAACACAATTTTTTCCCTTCATTTCTCTGTTTTAGGATAATAACATTTCTTGAGCAGTGAAGTAGTGTACACAATTATGCTATCCTGGCTTGCTAGCTTTAGAAAAAGACCTCCTGTCATCCTCTGTTTAGAGAACCCTGTCTACTAAAACACAAAGCTTCTTGGTTATTATTAGATGTTTCAAATTGAAGTGATTGTGTGAATCAGAAACTGACATTTTCCCAGCAGAGAAATTCTGAGAATTGAGAGTGTTATGAAAGAGTTCATCTTCCATGAATTGGATGCACTGCTATAAATTTGGTTGCTCCCTAATCAGCTCTGAGTATGACCATAATTTCCATAGAACTTACCCTCTATAATGGTTTTTCACAGGTTCACAGAGGCTGTGATACACTAAGTGTGCATTATACCATAAATACTTCCTTTGCTTTGTAAAGAAATCTCCCGTGCTCAGCGTTTGCATGTCATTACCTCTCTCACAGCTGTTTGTGAGCAGTGCTGCTGTCTCAGCTCTGGGAACAAACAGGTTTGGGCATGCATGTGAATGACATGGTTTGCTCCTGTCTGTTTTGCAAGCTGGAATTGTGGAAGTATCTCCATTCTCAGCTTGAGTGTTATTCTCAGTCTTCTTTTCCCAGGCAGATTGTTGAAATGTGCTAATGAGGCTCCAAATAATATAAAATAAGGGCTCCCATGGTTCCATATTTTTTTAGTTCAAAAGCTGCTTCTTGTGGCAGACCCAGGTACAACGCGCTGACGCCGTCTGAGATCATTTGCTGTGCAGTTTGCCTGCCCACAGCCAGAATGCACATCTACTTTGCTATTGTAACTCTAGTGTTGGTTGAGACCTTGGAATTAAAATATTTGGCCTGAGGTACTTTTTTGATGCACGCTCATTTTCTTTCCATACTAAACCAATGCTAACAGCTTCTTCCAAAGCAAACTAGAAAGCAGGTGTGTATATGTAGCCTGTTACTCAGTAATAATCTTATTTTCAGACTAAAGGAGCATTATTTCATGAAGTTCATCTATGCCATAGCAGCTTCAGCCCAGACCTTTAAGCTATACATACATTCATTCTATTATTCTATGTATCACCTTCCTTGGATTTTCGTGAGTTCTCTGAGAAAGGGATCCTCGGAGCCTCTCAGGCATCCTCTACAATTTTTGTTTCAAGAAAAAAGATGTGTTCCTCAGACAGAACTCTTCTTCCCCATGCCACAGACACTGTCTCTGGCACAAAGGGATACCTGCCAAATTGTCTGTTATCCTTATGACATGAGCAGCCTTAAGTGGCTCTAAACTTCATGCCTCAATAACAAATGTGACTTGCTTGATTGCATATCAGCTGGCATGGTGTCCCAGCCTCCTGCCTTTTCTGGGTCTCTCGTACCTGGGGGAGTGGGGAGGGGAGAAAGTGTGGCTGTTCCCATCCCAATGCCTTCAGTCCTCTTAGGCCCCTGCTGGGCAGGATGAGTATTCAAATTAAGTTTTCAAAGGTAGGCGGTGGCGTTTTTTCCTATGTCTGTAATCTTAACTTAATCACAAAGTAATTCACGTACGTGCTTCCACTGGTACACTCTTGGCTGTACACAAGCATGTAAATACTTGGCTTTGTAAAGCTGAGGGCTTTGTCTTTGAAACATTTTGCCAGATTCCTAAATGGAAAATAGCTAGGTGATTTTAATGGCAATAAACCTTGTCCACGGAGCTTAATTCTTATACTCCATTTTTTAAAAAGAAAATTTCCAGTGGAAAATACTTGAATTTTTGATTACAGATTTTTCCAGAAATGTTTAGCCCAGCTCAATTCAGAACGTTCTATAAAGTTGAAGACCCAGTGGGTGTCTTTCCATGGTTTCACAGAAAACCTTGGTCACTTCCCTTTTTGTTGTTTTTGTAGCACTCTGTGGTTTATTTTTGCAATGTACCTGTCATTTGGAGCCCTTTCTCAGCTTTGGCAGGAAAAGAAAAAAATAACAGCTTCATTCAATTGGCAACGTGGTTCTTACTCTGTCACCTATTGGGAAGTGTGAAACCATTTTTGGTAGAAAAACTAATGCTTAAATATTTTTTATGAAGAAGCATAAAACTTCACCTATGAATATTATGAGTAGGTGGTATTAACCAAATCAGTACCACATGCTGCTACACTGTGGTCTTTTAAAAGCAAGGTACAATATTTTTTTCACTGGTCAAGATGAGTTTGCCTGCATTTTAGTAACTCTTTGCTGACTTGTAAGGTTGTGTTAAGTGTCATTTATAAATGTTGTGTATACAACCCTCTCGTTAATCAGACAGGAAGCAGCGAGTGCGTGGTAGTTGTGCTTGTCCCAAGAAAGCCTGTCCATGTGAATCCAGTTCACTGGAGCATCCCATGTGCACTGGCAAGAGGCAGTTGCTCACTTGGACGAAACTCAGGAGATACCAACTTCAGATTTCACTATCAGGGGTTTAATCTCGATCTCTCCATTCTGTGGTGTCTCTCCTCCTCATAACTCCCACACTTTGGCTGTTCTTTACAGTATTCTTTGACCTGAGTTAGCAACGAGAGGGGTCAGAGCAGAGCCTTGTGTGAATCACTCCTGCTCCTTGAAATGAATTACAGCTGGACTTACCTGTTCACCTGTTTTTCATTTGTTATCTACGGAGGAGCCCTTCTGCTAAATGCATTCATTAGGGATTTTTGTTTGATTTCCTTGAGTCCCTGGGATAGAATTAATTATTGATCTCTAAAAGTACCTTAAAGAACAAAGGGAAGTGAATTGATTTTAAACATTGACACAAAATACATTCTTTGTTTTGTTAACAATTTTAAGTGAATAAGAATGATTTTTGGGAGGTTCTCATTTTACCTCTCCCAATGTTCTTGAGAAGTGAAGAGAGAGAAAGAGAAGTGTCCTTGCAGGAACTGAGTGCTTTCTGTAGTGTAAATTAGATGCATTAGTATCTTGTGAATAAAGCAGAGTGAGTGTCTAGTGAAAACACTGCTCTAACCCAACATGAACGTACCATGTGTTTCAGTTAAAAGTGTGAAAAACTATTAGAGGTCCAACATAAACTTTGAATCCTTGGCAGGGTAAAGTGCACCAACAATATGGAAATGAAAGTAGAATTCTTTTCAGGGATGGCAGTGTTTCTGTATTTCAGATTAATGCAATTTATTATTATGACATTTACAGTTAAGAGTATCTTCCAACCATCTGTAACATTCAGAGATGTTAGCTGTTAATGGTTTTGTCTTTCTGTGCAAGGCATTATAAAATATCTCTCCAAAACTTCTGGCATTGGAGTATGTGTATTCTACAGTCAAAGTGCAGTAGCTTGAAAAAGAAGTGTGATGTTATTAGGTCTAATTGTGCATAATTTTAAAAGCTGTTTGACATCTAAGGAGGGATAAATGCTTTCACACTTCCAGCGTTCAAACATAGCTCACTGTCCTCACACCAATTACACTGCTGTATCCTATGATGCGACCTTCTCCTTAGCTTTCAAGCTTCTCCTTTTTATTAATTTATATCCTTGATATTAAGTAGATACTCTGCTTAAAGATTTGTAAAGAATTGGATTTTTCTGCATTTGTACTTTTTTGCTATATGTTAATTAAAGTAAAGATAGTTTTGGAATTAATGTGCCCTAACATACTCCTTGAACCTAAAATTCAAATTAGATTCACATCTATACATTATAATACTTGGAGAAGAAAAATTTCAAATTTCAAAGCATGTATCCCATCGAGGTTAACTTACTATTTATTGTACAAATTACACTTATGCACTAGATCATTCAGTGTTAGGTTTTATTGCAGGAAAGCTTGGAATTTCCTTCTGTGTTACAAGGAACAAGCATTTATTTGCTTTTGAATGCAAGTAGGATCTTTCTTCCTCAGATTTTCATATCTGATCCAAGAATTTGTATTTTAATACCTACATAATAACATTTCTGTTTAGATTTGTATCTCTTCTAAATAGACTAAAGAATAAGGATATGGTTGTAACATGTTTTACATATGCTATGAACACTTTAAGAAAGGAACAAAGAATGTCAGTTAAAAAAAGAACTCAAAACAACAAAAGCAAAATTTTGTAGTGAAATGTAGGAGTTGTTGAATCTGGATACTGAGCCTCCGAGGTTTACTTTTCTTAGTCCCTCAAATAAATATTTTAATTCTCAGTCAGAACTAGTAACTTTCAGGAAATACTCATTCACTCTCAGATTTTGGCATAACAAACTCCACAGGTCCTTCAGGAATAATGATTTTCTGAATGGTGTTTTCCCAGTTGCACTCTTCACCAATTGCTTTCTCTTTTGAGTGGGCAGGTGAAATGGAGCTAAGGAAGCAGAAGTGACTGAACGCTGCTGGTGGCTATGGTTGCAGCAGGGAGGGATTTTTAGGAAACAGATGGCTGTCTGCCAGCAGTGGAAGAAAAGCCCTTCACTTGAGGGCTTAAAGAACTCCGCCCAACTTTGTCTGCAGTGCAGTGGGAATGAGGGGCAGAGCTGTCCTGTGCCATGGGTGGGAAAAGTCAGACTGCCAGGGAATGAGAACCAAAAATCTAGAAAATGTTTGTTGGCTATGTGGAGAAGCCTAGATGAAGTTCTTGGTTTGTATGTATTAGAAGACAGTCTGAATAAAATAAGCGTACAGACAGAGGGCTGAATGCAGGAATGAAAAAGTATTTATATGATTTATTTAGTTTGAAATTCACCTTCAGTGACGGGGTTCGGATGGAAACCTAGAGAAGGGAGGCAACATTGATCAAAAGGCATGGAAAGAAGCTAGTTAGAAATTGTCACATTTTCAGTGGAAAAATAGGAAGAGGAAATCGTTTAAGAGAGGATGGAGCAACGAATGCAGAAATACCAAAAGAAAGGCATTGCTGTAGTACTAATATTGATGAAAATGGCACGTTAGGTAGTGGAGCCTGTGGAAGAATTTCGAGTTCTGCTAGTGAACAGAAAAACTACTTCTTGTCCTTTAGAGGAGCCCAGCAATTTTTCCCTATAAGCTTTTCTTCAAAAGTGAAAATAATGAAAGGTTAAAAGGCTACAGTGCATTCACAGAATAGCAGAAAGCAGCTCATTTTGGAGTGTATCCAAAAAAAAGCCATCAGTTTGGGTATGTTGTGGTACAGCAGTGGCTGAGAGGAATAAGTTCAGGTCTGCAGGAGGAGGGGAAAGCAGCAAGGAAGAGATACAGGATGTTTTTGATGGAAAATGCCCAAATTTCTTAGGGCTACCTGCAGGCTTAGGTTTGTCAGTCATGACACCAAGTGTCTTCAACAAACACTAGATGGAAACCTTAACTGTTTTTGAAGAATAAAGACATAGGAGCACGAATCTGTCACATTCTAGTATCTGATATATTAAAATAAATACCGAATTCCACAGAGACTGAAGAGGCATAGTAAAAAATAGGAGCACTACTGAAAAAGACTGGTCCTGCAGATGAATGCTGTGAATGGCATAACTTGCATGACCAAACAGGCAGTCTCAGAAATACAAGTTAAAAGCTGCACAGTTATGAATTGGAGAAAAATCTCAAAATACTCCATCTTCATTTGGAAGACTTAAAGCAGACAGGATGTTCCCTTCTTTTTTTCTTTGAAGGAGAGAAATCTTTTTGGTCCTCATGACAGAAATGTCAGCATTGTAATAATAAAACACTGACAAACAAATGGCACTTGCCATGGATTTCAGGGGGCCACAAGAAATATTGTCTGCATAGTTATTTGCTGAAGCAGATATTAAGTGATCCATTTCTCCTGCTGTTTTCCAGGTGACATTTTAATGCTAGCCTGTGACAGCTTCATACTTAAAAAAATAATAATAAAAGCAGTCCTGGTAATGTATGAAAAATATGGAAGTGATTTATTTAGACCACACAAGTATAAAAAACATCCTGGTTAACAAGAACACTAATTTAAGTGGCACCAGTGGGAGTTCAGAGAATATAAAAAGGATGCTCTTTTTTGGTAGCTTGTGCACTAAAACACAATACTGAATAATGCCTCTTTCAAACACAGAAACTTAATGAGAAAAGCTTGTACATCTAAAAGAGATCCTTTTAGGAATGTGCATGTTTTTCACACTCCATTTTCTTGTTAGACATATGGATTTCAGTAATTTTCACATCACCAAAATGCTGCATCAGATATAAGTATCAAAGTAGAAAAGAAATGGGAAAGACCTTAAATAGCTGTTTGAGATTCATTTATGCAGCGCTGAGAAGCCACATAGAAAGTCTAGAAAGAAATATTTAGAGTTCCATAAAAATAAGTAAGATTTGCTATTATAAGAAAATTGTTCTTATATAATGCTCATTCCACAGACCATTTGATACCATTTCAGCACTGTGTTATCTTAGCTTCATTATTTCATGGTTAAGAGAGCTCTCAGGCTAAGCCCAGTAAAGGATGGGTGTGCCTATACTCATCTATAGAACCAGTAGGTTTGAAAATTGAAAATTCCCAGGCCATTCTGGAAAGGGACAGTTATCTTTCTTTATTTTTTTTTTCTTTCTGTCCCTAGCAGTTAACTAGTTTCTGGCCTGGAACAAAGCAGAATCAAGGTGATTTTTCAAAAAGTTTCAAGTTTGTAGCTGTGAGCACAGAGAGTCAATAGAGCCTATCAGTGGGGCGGGGTCAGTTCCCATCTCTGACTGATACACAGCTTCTCAGCAGGGCATAATCAGCAGAAAGCAGCATCTGTGCTTTCCCATGTGAAGGCCACTGAGGTTTATTCAGGAGTCAAGGGTGTGGAGCAGGATGGCTCCAGCAGAAATCATGGGTTTAGGGAAAGATGTTGTAGCTTTGTGGGGACCCTGACTGGGAAGGATACAAGGAAGCAAATTGAAAGTGAAGCTGTCCCCTCTTCTGGTACTCAGTTTTAGTTTGGGCTTTGTTTTGTTGGATTTTATTTTGGGTTTTCTGTTTTGGGGTGGGTTTTTTTTGTTTGTTGTTTTTTTGTTGTTGTTGTTGTTGATTTTTTGGTGTTTTTTTTTCAGGGGGGGTGGTTTTAGTTGAGTTTTTTTTTGTTTGGTTGGTTTTTTTTTTTTTTGGGTGGCTATCATAGAGATTTTTCCAATTTCTTAGTCAATTCCTATTACCTTTCCTCTGACCTTTGTTCAGGTACCTGTGCTTAAGGCAGCAAGAAAGGGATCTTTTTTCCATCAGGGTCTCTATTAGCCCTCTGCCCCGTTTTCCAGAGATTATTAAATTCTCATCCTTATGGATTCACTTGTTTCTAATACTCTATACATTAGGAGTTTTTACTTTCCTCTAAAAACTAATTTCAGACATTGAAACCAGTAGATACCCTATTTCCCAATGGTATAGCAGGAGAGATTAAAAAGAAAACAAACCAGTACAACGTGCTCTTACCTAACTAATCAGTATGCAACCATCAATCCTGTTCTTCCCCAGAAAGCAAAATCTCTCCCTTCAACGTTGCAGTTAGGAACTATTCACATACCCAGATGGCTTATGGGCATTATCATGACTTGTGAATTGAATTAGTCTTCATATGGAGTTCCATTTTTCTTCTATCCTGAGCTGTATTTGCATAACTTATGGCAAGGGTGCACTGTGAACAAGCTTCACTTGAAGCCCTCCTCCTTTTCCCTGTGGCATTGCAGTGGCCAGCAGTGCCTGAGAACAATAACACTATTTCAAATGCCTGACAGGCATTCACTGGTTTATGCATGATGTAGACTTTTCCTCCAAAAACAGGTTTTCATCATCAGTACTTGGCATCACTGATAGGTTGTCAGTGGGAAAAGAAAGAGTTCAACATGGTCATGATTAATGAATTTGAAAATGCATGATGTTGCCTTTGAAGGTTTAGAAGCAGCATTGCCTGGGTAGGTACACTGTGGATACCAGCATTTTACATGGTATAGTAATAAATGCAGATGCTCCATCTTTATCTCTATTACACATACTGACATCTGCTATAAGCATTATATTTGCTTGCTGAAAAAGAGCTTTTTCCAGCATCCTTTATGGTGCACAGCTACATTCTGAAACGAGTCTTTCCACATTAGCCACATTTATTAATGACTCCAGCAGAATTTTTTAACGTCTGTCAATTTGGAAATTTAACATGTTCACCTGCAGCCTATTGTAATTCAGGTCACTGCAGGGAAATGGAAGCTTAACATTTGCAAATAGGCTCTATTTCACTGAATGTGATGGATGTGGGTATAGATTCCCTGTACACTGAATGGGTGCACATAAAAGCAAGTATTCTGTCTTGCTCTGAACGTGATGAATGTGAGACTTGAATGCCTGGGTATTGAAAACACACAGTGCCTGAATGGACAGGTAGACTGTATCCACACTTCTGATCTCTGCTGCATACCTATCGACACTAGTCATTTTCTTTGGTGCCTGCTGAGAGCCAGATTGCAAGTCTCATAGAGGGGGAATTCAGTGGGAATCTAAAACCTAGGATTTGTGTGCCACTAATTGAGACAACACAGGAAATATCAAGGAACATCTGTTCCCTACAGTCACGTATTCTCAAATAAGAAAAGAAAGGGAAGTTTCATCCTTTCTTTACTTTGATAGCCTTAGGTGTAAGAAATAAGTATGGGATGTTTGTTGGGGTTCAGAGTTCCTTTTCTAAAAGAACCAGTTGTCAATAGCCTCCTCACAGTGCTACAGGATACCTGCTCTGATTTTCCCTGCTGGAGGTGAGTGGACCATCATTGATTGGTTGTGCTCCAAGTTTCTTACAGCTCAGGCTGCAACTCAGCGCTCCTCCCTGGAAAACACCCGTGTAACCTTTCTCAGAGGGAGAGGACACTCAGTGAACATGAAGCTCTGTGATCTGGTGGACAGAATAAAAGGGCTGCTTTTGTGTCTGGCATGGGCTTCTTTTTGTAGCATGCTCAGAGTTGCACAAGCCAGGCTTTCCATGCTGTACAGCCCAAGTCTGGAGAGGCTGGGCACTTGAAATTTCCACTGGAAACAATGAAAACGTATTAACTCGGAGAAAAGCGTGCTGGTTTTAGCTTAGGAAAAGAAATAGAGATGATGGAGCTGTTGGGAATAGAAGACTGATCTAGAATCAATATCCAAGGCCTTTGAGAAGGGACTTTAATTACTGTCAAAATCCAGGATGGGGCAGAAAGACTAGTACTAAAAAGAAGTGTAAGACACAGAATGGCTGGCTTCAAAGAAGCCAAACCTATTCATTTTGCCGAGAATTATTTTATGCACTTTGGTCCCAAGCTATCCTGAGGGCTTTCACACTGTCCCTGTGAATGCAATTTCTAGCCAAGACCCTTTAGAGGTAAAAATGGCCAGAACAGAAGACTAACATTAATGTGGAGCTGGATGAATGAAAGAATAAAAGATAATTTATTCAGAAGAGAAGAGGGACTTGCAGAAGCTTAGCTGCTCTGAAACAGAATCTCAATTTTATTACACAGGGTAGATTGCAATTCTCAGTGACAGACCTCTGCTTCTCTTCTGACTTGAGTTTCTCCAGTCATTCTGACAAAATAGTAAAAAATTACTTTTCAGGCCCTCAGGGGGTGATGAGGAGCGGTTGGGATTTACAGTGTTGATTAATAGAGTATGAACTGTCAAGTCTGAAAGGCAGCTATCCCAAAATGCCAGGAACATCCATCCCTCTGACACACAGTGTGAGTGCATGTGAGCTGCTTGAAGTGTTTATTATAATATTAATTGTCATGTGAGGTGTGCACTGCACTCCTGTGCTTTAACGTGACAGCAGTTTTCAGGTTGTTCTTGACAAAGTGTCTGATCGTGCATCCCCACAGCACTGAGCAAATACATTTCATGGTATGTCAGCTGTCTGAACAGACCTGCTACCTGAAGCCAAGGCCTGCTCCCAGCATCTTTTTTGGGGTCCCACCACTTTCCACACAGCTTTTTGAAAGAGTATCCCTTCATTTTAGGAGCAGCATAGACAATTCTGAATTGGAATTGTACCTCAGTGAAAGGGGTTGAAAACATCAGCAAGTGTTTTGCACAAGAGCAGCAAAAGACTAAGGTCCAAGCAAGTGCACAGGAATAAGAAAGCCAAGAAATATTTCTGTCTGTACAATTCAGATTTATGTAAGCTGGTGCTAGTTGTCTAATTCTTACTGTGTGTGTGCAAAAGGATAAGTTCAGCTCAGCTGTCCTTAATTATTTATCTCATATATTTTTACAGTGGACAATGAAAACATAGATTTTTTTTTCCAATTGATTTCTTCTCTGTCAGTCTGATGGTGCGGTAAGTGTCATACTTGTGACATTCAGTCTAAACTTCAGAGATGTAAGAGGTCCCATTAAGGTGAAAAAGAGACTTTGGGGCCTTGAAAGACTCCAGTCTAAATATTCATCCCTTTCCTTGATGAGCTGAAGCAGGAGTGCAGGCATGTTTGACTTTGGGACTAACCTACATGTCTGTAACTCTTTAAGAAAATAAAAACCAAACCCAAAACTAGAAAACCCCCTCACTGTTACCTCTGTCAGCTTTCTGTACCTACAGGGCTGAAAAACATGTTCAGGGAAGAGAATTTCACTTAAAAGTGTAGCATGGATTCTTGCCCTGGAAAAAGAAGGATTTATTTCTTTTATACAAAGAAGGAAGTAATATAAATATTGGGGTATTTTTGCTTTTCAAAAAGAATTAGAATTGATTTTGCAGACAGCACTCATTTGTTTTATGCTTTAGTCTGTGTTTATGGAAAGCACATGCTATTGGTAGCAACTGAAGTAGAAAGAGATCTTTGGAGCTTTATTTGGTAAAAGCTTGCCCGTATAAGTGGTTAAAGATTATACAGTTACATTTGCGTAACTCTCTTGGTATTTTCAGAGGTGCTTTAAATTTTCAGTGTAAAAGAGACATTTGGATTATTTGGTTTTAATTCTGTTTACCTAGAGGCCTATGGAAACAAGTTTCTTTAACACTTCTCAGAGCAAAACACAATCCAGGAACAGTTCTTCTCTTCAGTAAGAATTGGAATAACTGCAGATTTGTCTGTAGAGATTTGCAGCTGTAAATGACTGTCTTTAGTAGGAAATGTGTAACTTATAATTTGTGTTTCTTGATAAAGTTAAAAGTTGACAGCTCAGACTGTGAGACATGGTGTGGATTATAAATAGAGTGCACTAGGAGGAGAGACTACAGGAGGTTTAGGGGGTGGAGAAGCATTAGCATTTTAGCTGGACAGCTAAATACATTGGTAATCACAATTTTGTGTTAAATATAGTATCAGCCCTAAGCACATCATATGTTTTTAATAACTTACAGGTGTGGGAGGCTTAATATTTATTTCCTTCATTTTTTACTTGGATGTATTTAAAATACATTTTTTATGTACCCTTACTCAGACCAAAACAAAAAAAGAGTCTGTTATGAAAATCTCTTACTTATTGACACTTATAGATCAGAAAAGAGAGAAGTGGATTGCTGTAAAATTTCTAGGATTGCTTGAGCCATAGCAGCCATAGTGCACTGTCTCTTTGCTTCTGAATCTTTCAGGCTGTTTACTGACAACCACTGCAGCTTGTGCTTTGAGCACACACACGTTTTGATAAGAGGGAAAATTACAAAAGTGGAAAAGATTAATTTTGCCTTGAGTGACCTTGGGCTCCTAATTGCTGGAGGAGTGAAGAAACACCCCTTTGAAGTGCAAAAGGCTGGGACAAGTGGGAAAACAATCTCTTGGATATTTTTCATTGCAAAAGTGGATCTGTAAATGATAATCAAGGAGCAGGCTGTTCAAGAGTTTCTTGTCCCCTTGCTCTTTTCAATGCTTCCTATTCTTGCGCTGCATTCCTTATGCCCGGTTTGGCATTTGGAGATGAATGCCATCTCATATGGTGACAATAAGGGCAATTCAGTGCCCTTCTGTAGGACATTAGGCTGTATGTCCAGCTACACGTAAGGGATTAATTAAATAGCTGTGAATAGAATATTTGAGACAGAAAGGTCACTGTCAGCACTTGGTGTGCTTATGCTAACCCGTTATGTTAGGAGAATAAAATGATGCATTAAGCATAATTAAACGTGAATTTGAGATGCTTCAAAGCAGAACCAGTTATTGTCACTTAATTGACTTGGTTGTGTTTTGTGTAAATGGTACTTCAGACTTTGTTAGTAGTGGGAAATTCTTGTATTTTTATAAGGTATTTATTCTCTTAGCAGCCTTAATTCAGTCTTCTTGTCAGCTCGCCATCCTTTGGTAGCATGATTGTGTTTATGACTAAGCTATTATATATGTCTTGGTTATCAGCTGGTATCTGCTCTAAAAAAGAAAATTTATACTTGGAAAAACACCCTGTCTCAATCCTTTTTTGAAGAAGGTATTTTCTCTGTTGCTGCTGTTTTGTAATGAAAGGTGAGCAATGAAAGGTGAGCATAAGAGGGGTGAAGAAAAGAGAGAGATGAGTAAAAACTCCACATGCTGATGATGCCAGGTTCACGTCTTGGCCACGTGGATCAGGCTCTGATGCCCTCTTCCTTCATTACTGGATGGAGCTCAGGGCAAGGAGAGCTGAGTTGGAGCACAACCAAAGCCTTGCACTGTTTGTTTCCCTGCTCTGTCCTGAGTTCACTGCAAGTGCCAGCCAATCTCTCCTGCCTGCTCTGCCCCACTGCTGTGACCTTCCCTGGCTTCTCACCAGCCTTGGGTCAAGAGGTTAAATCACAGAGGGTTTCCACCGAGAAAGGAAAGCCCATCATCTTCACGGCCCCATTGCATCAGGATTCTTCTCCTTGTGCCCTCTGCTGTGCCCACGGGATGCTGCAGTTGCCAGTGCAGGTTCTTCTGTACATCTTTAGTGGCAGATGGGCTGCAGGCTGCAATCTCCTGGACACCAGCTCTGTGTTACAAAGTGGATGCTTTAGTTCTGGTTATTACTGATATAAATTGAACACCACTGTGCTGGGCACTGTAGGAATGGATAATAAATGGCAGTCGTTGTCAGAAAGAGTTACCAGCTCAGATTGTTTTTTGGTAAGTGATGAGGCAATAGGCTGCTAATGCACAAATTGCTCAGGCACAGGGGAAATACTTAAGTACTACTGTCATGATGTTTTCTATGCTTAATTTGCTGGCATTATTATGTCATACTGGTGAGTTCATCACCCTCTCATATTGCTCTGTGTTCATAATGACCAGTATAATATATTTTGTATGCTGTTCTTGGAAATTATTTCATATTCACAGTGTGTTCTAAAAAAGAAAATACAGAGAGCAGAAATGGTGACTATTGTTTGGGAAGGTTGTTTGCCTCAGTTTTCAATAATGCTAGATGAAAGCATTTATGACATCTATTCAGCTGGCTTTTTCTTGCAGCGAGAGGTTATCACTTTATAGTACTGTAGGGTAAGACTTTAATTGCATTCATCATACATGGCAGGGGATTGGCTAGGATGGCCTCTGAGGATTAAAACTGGTTATCTGAGTATGAAGGAATCATTTGGTGATCTGCCAGAGCACTCTTGTTGTGAGGGCAGCTTTTGCTGTCAGCCTGTTTATCTGAGTGCTTCTTCAGCTTTTCTGTGCGGTTACCTTGGGTGCATGAAGGCATTAGCTTAGGACACCCGCATCTCTAAACCCTTGGCTTACCTGGTCTGTACCAGACCCTTGTGCTTACATATTTAACATCTGTACTTCAGGCCCTGGGGCCATGCTAACATTCTTTCTTATCATATTGCAAATGCATTGCCAGAGCTGGTTTTGGACTTTATTTTCATGGTCTTCCTCTTCAGCTGATAAAGGCATGTCTCATCTAGTGCACAGTAACTGGTAACTCTTACTGGTAAAACAGGAGCCCCATGTGTAGCTGATGCCACATCCATCTTCTTCTGGAACTTCACGAGTTACCCAAAAGTCTAACTGCAATTAACACAAACTGATAACACATTCAGAAAGTACTAGAAGAAGAAATGCATTCTTAAAAAAAAAAAAATAAATGCTGTTTAATGGAGGAAAGCTGCATTTGGTATGAAACAGTTATAGACTTAATAAATGTGAACTTCTTTTATTGAATCCTGCTGACAGACAAGTAACTTAAATCCTTATATGTAGGAACTTTATTTATAGGAAGGTTCTGCAAGAGTGAAAACTCAGGCTCTTGCATCGTCAGCACAGCCTCACTGGAAAAATATTATTTCATTTATGAATTTATACTGTGTCTCTGATGCACCATGTAAAATTAACTTTTATCTCTAGACAAGATCTAAAATGTTTCCAGCAGTTCACTTGAAAGGATGGGAAAAAAGAACTGTATGTTAACTAAGAAGATGACATCTTGCCTGAGGCAGTCTGCTTTTCTCCTGGCTCTAGGAGGAATTCCCTGTCTCCTAAAGGTCTGATTCTTTGTCTTTTATTTTCTTTCTCTTTAAAAAATACGTAGCTGTGGTGTTCTCAGATATTTTATGAGTCCCAGTTGCCAAAATGAAACAAAAAAAGAAAAAAATAACCCATATTTCTGGATAAGGTGAATCATCTGTTAGCCTGCCTCATCTCCGGCTTAAGTGCAGTGTTTGATCCGCCTGGCTCTGGGGAGTGTTCTGATCCTGAAACAACTGGAATCCATAAGAGCAAATTGATCTGGTTTTAAGGTGTGTGTCTCACAAGTGCTTTTCTTTGGGAAGCCCATAATCGAATACTGTTTCAGTTGCACTGCAGAGCTTGGGCCACCATGTGTCCAACAGAAGGAACCCCACACCTGGGTGCCCCAAACAAAGGGATCGTGCTCCCAGCTCCCTATACCACAGGTCTCAGCTTTGCAAGTGTGCTTATGGACAGTGAAATACTGTCTGCTTTATAAACTTTGGGAACAGTGGATGGCAAAAAGTCCTAATCTATTAGCAAAGAAGTTTTCCACAGAAAAAGTGAACAAGTTTCAAGTGCAGTGTGACTTCATGAGCAGACTGTCTCTGTTTAAAAGGCAGTTCTGGCTTTCGGAGCGTGCTGCCAATCAGAACCCTGATGCTGTTTTGAAAATCACCATGGGAATGTCTACAAATAATAACCATTTCTGCCTAAATTAAAATATAAACGAACTTGTTCATAAATGCTGTCATCAGCTTTAATGTTTAAAATGCTACTGAGCTTTAATGTGTTTTTCTGTCCACTTAGGCAGGAATTCTGCACTGATTCATTCTCAGGTGTAATACTGAGCCTCGACATCTGTTTTAAAAATCCTGATGCAGAAACTGATCCTAAGCTCCTAAAAGTCTTAGTCTAACTGATATCCATCTTATTTTACCGATTTTTGCTGTCAGTGATTTGGGGTAAAATTAATTTACCATTATGCCCCAGAAAAACATCTTAGCTAGGAATCCTGTGTTGTTTTTCTCAGATTTGTCTTCCATGAGGACTTTCCATTTCCATTAGGTGAGTCCAAGCTAAGGATGTAAGACTGTGGGAATAGGTCCCTGTGTCACGTCCTGATGCCTCCAAAGGTTAAATAAGTGGAATAAATGTATGAAATAGGTCAGCAAAGATGGGCAGAGCCATGATCACAAATTCTACACATCACTTGTGCATGGAGAAAGTAAAACTGTTTTGTGGTGATGTGATAAGAACTGGAAAGGTGTGGGAAGATGGAGATGTGTAAGGGGAAAATGGGAATCAGAACAGGGGTGTCTGTACTTAGTCGTCCTTGTTCTTCTGTAGTTCTTAAATCTGGCACTTGAAAGGTCTCTTTCCTTTCTCAGGTGGTGTTTGGCTGTGTATTTGTCTAATGGGTTTATGTAGCTTTGTTTAAAATAGGGTCTTATTATTTGTACAATCATTATAGAAGCCAAAATTTTAGAGGCCCCCAGAGATTTCTTTGGAATTGGGACCAGATATATTTTTTTTAATTTTATTTTTAATTCCAAATCACAGGAATGCCAGCTTCTGGGGTTATGAAAACCAGTACTTTGTAATTCCTGTGAAAATATGCCAAAATAATACACTGGAAACCAAATTATTTCACTTAGTCACAGTCTTAGTGTCATGAGTTAGATTTTAGGGAAGGTGGTGGCAGAAATGCTGGCATACCTTAAGTCAGTATTAAGCACCAAAAAATGAAAAATATTACTGGCCTTGGGGAACCTTCCTCTTCCAGTGGTGCTGTTCAGCATGGTGCAAGCTATTCTCCCTGTGAGAAAGGTTTCCCATTCAAAGCAGGAATAAGAGGGCATGAAATCAAGTGGAAATAATTGCTTCTATCACCTCGTAAGATTTTGTAGTAATAGGTATAAATACTTGTCCATCACAGAGATGTTGCTTTTCATTTCGAAAATATGCTGCAGATATTAAACCATGTAGTTTTTTGGGTGAAAAGGGACTCTCCATTTTTTGAGCCACTGCTTTGAAGGAGGCTGTTTTTCCTTGAAAGCTTTGTTGATCTGACTGTGCTTTGTAACATACAAAACTAAGATGTTTCAGCATGTCCCTTTCTTCTGGAATCATTTGGTGCATGAGATGATGAAACCAATGGGCCAATTTGTGAACGTCTCTCTTGGCAGTTAAGTGTGTCCTGGACATTTTCCAAGTACCTGCAGAGCCCATGCTTCCTTAGGTTACCTATAGCTCAGGGTCTCCGAGGGAGCTGTGTTTGCTGTATCTCTGTGAACCAAGAGGCCATTAACTGGAAGGGTCAAAGTGTTAATGGAAGGAGTAGTCTCCGCTTGCCATTATCTTGCAAACGTTCTGCAGGAACCAGGGAAACATAACACTCGCTCCCTTTTTTCTCTAGGTGGTTTCTAAATAGGTGACCTCAGTGTTCTGTGACTAAATAAAGAGATTAGATGCAAATACAGAGGCCAACAAAACTGAACTTGCTCAGACTGCTAGCGGAGAGCCACGCTCCATTATATGGCCACTTTGGTAGCATCAGGTCAAATTCCTCTTAGATGAGTAAAGGTCACAGAGATTGTATTGCTTAATTGCCCAACTTTCTCTTTGTACTCTCTGTTCTTGTCCTTTCGTGTACTCGAGGAGAGGAGCACTCACTCTCTTTGAGACTTAGCTGGACGGAGGGTACAACACAAAGAAAAGATAAAAGGGAAATTTCAGATTAGGGTCATGTCATTGATACACTGACCAACTAAGTAGTTTTCCAGAGTGTTTAAAAATGCCCCCAAAAATAGTGGAAAGCATTAAAAAGAAAATGTGTAACTTTCTTCAGCATAAACAGTGTAATTGTGTAATTTGGAAAGAAACTTGTCCGTTAAACAGAACATGAGTATGTTCTTTGGGGGATTTCTATTCAGGATTGTTGTGACGCTGCGTCATGTGTCATCAATTATTTTATTAATTATTAATTCTTCTTACAACCTCAGTTTTGACATTTGGATAGTCTTCTGGAAATGTAGAAACAAATATTAAACATGAAGTTAATCCATGATGCACAGTATAAAAAAGTCCCCCCCTGACAGAGAAGTAAGGTGATATTATATCAGAAAATTGGAGAGGATCCTACACAAGAAAGTTTAGATTTGCTTTCTGACAGCCAGCTTGAATTTGGTATCTGTCTAGCTATCCACTATCCATGTAACAGTTATCAGGGAGGATAACAGAGGTTCCAAAACCCAAAAAGAATAGGAGAAGAGTCCAATCTGAAAATTTAAAGACCTTATATGCTGATGTTTTTGTGGTTTTTTTTTAAATCCCTTCTTAAGTTTTAGGCTTGGGTTCTTCTTATGTAAATCAGATTGGATTTGGGACAAGTCAATTATTAGCCATATGAGATAGATTCAGTGTGGATATGAAGAGTTGGATTGAAGTGTAAAGTTTAAGTTTCTTGGTCCAAAGTAGCCCTTTTTAATGCATTTATTTTAATCAAGAGAGTCTTGATAGTTCAGCTTCCAGACTACATTTCCTGCATTTGTCTCCATACTATTTTAAAACTGGCTTAGAACTGGAGTAAATTAACTGATTGTGACTTTAGATTAGAATGCATATGCAAAAGCAGATGATAAAGCATTAATTAAAACTACACATACGTATATGTAGAGAGTTATCTAAAGCATAGTTCCATGAGGACTCTAAAAGAGGAGCGTGTCCCTTGGTTTTTTTGAGCCTAAACTGGGTCAGAGTTATCACTGATGACGTTGTTCCCAAAGCTGTATTCTGAGTTGAATGAGGTACAAGTATGCTTTTGATAATCCTGGTTAAAAATAATTTCTGTGCATGCCCCTAAGGGTCCTTAGGGCACAAGGACCCTTGGATGGAGAGGTAACAAACCCAAGACCAAGGTTATACCCAAGGCATTGTGTGTTCTGGCCAGCTGTGCAGAAGGGTTGGCAACCCCAGGATGGTGTGATTCTGAAGTTAGGGTGAGCTTGTTGACAGCACCAGTTATTGCTGTTGCTTGGTTGCACTGATTCACAAGAGAACCAGGTTTTGATCAAACAAAGGGAAAAAGAGCTGCTCTCGTGTGTGATGTTATCTGAGATGGCTCTATCCATTTCACCTTTGGCTCCAGTTATTTTGGGTCATGCAGTAATTCACTTTTCCATTTATTTTTTCCTCTTCATTCCAGTAAGATGCATTAGTGATCAGAGCCACCCTGCCGTGGAAAAACATCTGGCAAAATTCTGCTATTGTCTTTGTCAGCTGTCAGGTTTTTTTTAGTCTCTTTCCAAATTACGCTATTTCTTTTTACTTTCCATGTATTAAACACTCCAGTTCCTAAAATTACAAGTGTCCTGACCATTTTGTTCCTGCACTGTGAATATGCTGCTTAAGGCACATGCCACACATGTTAAATTTAGGCTAAGAACAGAAGACACTTTGGGAAAAAGCATTAGACTGTTCTCAATTACAATTAAGAGGGAAGACTAAAATTGCAAAACTCAAACCGTTGTTGAAAATCTTGCCTTCAGTTTGACCCTCATCATAGGGTTTCTTATTTCATAGCACTGAACCAAAATTTGTCATGAGTTCAGTTGAACAATTTTGCATATTTAGAAGTCCCTGCAAATTCTTAAAATGGCTTTCTTATTTTCTTTGCTGTTGTTTTGGTTATGTCGTCTTATAATTGAATGTTAGTCCTTTTCTTTCAGTATTTTGATTCATAATGCTTCTTTTAACAGAAAACTGCATACAGCTTGTGAATAAGATCACATAGCTTCTACCAACTTTAATTGCAGAAGGGAAAACAGACTTGAAGTGCTGCTGCCATATTCACATTTACGAGTTATCTCTTGCTATGCATGTCCAATAGAAGTTACATAAACTTACCTAACAAAGTAGTTTTCTGTCTTTTCAGGTGAATGAATAGTGTTCATTAAGATAAATGAATAACTCACTATTGTTCATTGCAAGGGAAGAAAATTAATTTAATATTTTTACATCGCTGATTTCATAAATAATGTTCATGCCAATTCATTCCTTACTCCTTACAAGATTTTAAACATTTTCTCCATTACCCTGTAAAAGATCCTTTCTCACTTATTTTGGCTTCTGTGATCCTAAGCCAGCAGACTTTTTCTTTTTTAAGGTTGGAGGTTAATTGGACAAAGCATTTCTTCATTCACATTTCAAAGTCTTCTATCTGATTTTTCACATTGTGGAAAGACTTTGAACTTCTCTTGGAATGTCAGATCTCTAAAAAGACTTGAGGGAACCCATATTTTTTTTGCTCTACTTCAGGGGTCAGGGCAATAAATGATTTTTAGGCCTTTCTCTGAAAGCTGCAGAGCTAATTCCACCTACTTCAATTACAGTGGCCACAAGTCTCCACTAACTTGCCTTCCCTTCCTTGCAAAGGGGGTGACCTTTTTGATGGACGCGTAAATGAAAGAACAGCACGCATGGAGTCTGTCAAAAGTGTTTGTGTCTAGCCACCAAAGAGAGCCTTTCTTGGGCTAATGAGAGGGAGAAGTGGGGAGTTTAAAAGCCACTGCTGAGGCACTTGCTGGGAATTTCAGTCAGGTAGAAGTGCTTTCATAGCCCCGTCACAAATATTTCGTAGATGCTGTATTTTGTGGTTGTGAAAGCATGTGACAGGATAACTACCTAATAGTGATGTACTTCTCTAATCTGTGTTTTCTGACATGGATCTTTCATCTTGTCTCTGAAATGGATTTTTTTCATATTATCTGCTGTGTTGTTTTGCTGTATGTCTTTGAGACCCAATAACCTGTAGAGAATTTAGTTTAAGACAAAAGAGTGACTCCTGCAGCAAGTGAGTGGAGCCTTCTCCCATGTAAGTCGTAATTGAGGTTATGGCATGGCACACTGCCTTTGGCACAGTTCTTTCTGTTGCTGAGAAACTCAAACCATGGTTTTGAGGCTGCTGCAGTGTAAGCAAAATGAATTAATTATTAGAGACATAGGAAGAATTAGAGGAGAAGAAAATGGCTTCTGGAGTGAAATACGATGTATTGACTTTGGGAAAGAGAGAGGAGGAGAGCAAACAACTTAGTAATGAATAATCCACTTTGATGTAGCTAATGACACCTTAGCAGATCTGCAGGAGTGAGCCTGCTGGTTGGGTTGGCTCTCCACATGCTGTCAAATGTTTCTTAGAAAATTAAATTTTGTTACCGAAGTCTTTCCATGGATTTAACTGTGATGCTCTGTAAAGGGGCTTGAGAGGTATCAAGTCACGAATATTATGGCCTGCAAGTTGGTTTTAAATATATTTTAAAATTAATTGCAAGATCTCTCACCTGAGGAAAAGAAAACAAGTGGAAAAGAAAGAAACAAAAAGTGGGTTTGCATAAATTTTAGTAAAATACTGACCTGATTAAAAACCTTTTCAAGTTTAATATTTAAAGAACGTGGAATATACTATTAAAGCAAATCTTCACAGATGTGCCTCTTCATTAATTGCCTAATCAAGCCTTTCTTCCACAGAGCTACTCAGTACTTCAATTTTGTGTGTGTTTTTTACTATCTATCTGCTTTGAAGAATGTTTGTTTAAAATATTGGACGGTCTCTAGGTGAATTTTGGTCCATATAGCAAAATAAGCAACCTATGCTTGGATTTTTGTGCATCTGCTGAGGTAACTTTATACCCTATGAGAGGTCTTGTAGAGATGGCAAGAGAAGGGACTATTTGACGTGTATAATACATGGCAAACTTGCCCCTCCCTCATTTTTGCCTGGCTTGCACTTCATTACTTTGTTGCTTACCTTTAATTTTTATACTTCTATTTTTAGAATTTCTCATTGAGAAATTATTATTCTATTATTCAATTATTATTAATAATTATTTTGAACGGACATCAGTGAAGCCATTATGTTTTACTTTTTGAGGGTGAAGGAATGCCGTGAGTCTCCCTGCACGGGCAGAAAGGTATTTTTTTAATCTTCTTTGTGTTTCCTCACTCATTTCATCTATCTTGTGCTTTCAAAATGTTCCTGTTGGGTTGTATGGGAGTGCTCTGGGAGTACCACAGGTGGATCTGATCAACTCAGTCTCTTTCTCTGATAAAGGAGGATAAATCCGCTATTGTACAGTGTTATTCTGCAGCAGTCCACAGGAACTGATGATCATAGATGAGCCCACTGCCTCTGTGGTTAGGGCTTTATAATGTGAGAAAGATCTTGCAAACATATAGTTAGGTCACAGATTTGCATGGCATTTTTAACAGTTCACAGGATCACCCTTATCTCCTTGTTTTACTTATTAAAGAAATATTTAAATAAGAGAAGAACGCATCTCTCCAACTCTCATCTGTATACAGCTATGGTTTCCACCCTGTGGGAAAATCTAAGTTTGTCAGAAAACAGTAAAAGGTTAATGTTATTTGACATATCAAAGATTCTACAGCATGAAACTGTTTGCAGTAGTATGAAATCTAAGTAACACTGTTAGTAAAATAGTTCAGATCCACGCTGGAGCAGCTAGGAAGAGGGGAAAGCGTTTAAAGACTCTGATCCTAAAGGTAAAAGGTGGATGTTAAATTCCCATCCATTCCCAACTTCACTTTGAGGTTAGAATATAAATTTTGTTGAAAGTCAGTTGGACTTGTGCATTTGGAAAGGGTACCTTTAACAAATTTTAGATGGTTTAATGTGGAGATGTTATAAATTCATGTATTAATCTGTTCAGGTTGGGTTCAGATTGAAATTCAGACTGATTAAAGAAGGGAACAGAGATCTCTCAAGTTCTTTCACCATTTTTTTTTAATATGCTTGATATTTTTATAACAGACTCCAGCTTGCCTTTCTGCGCGTGGTGCTGACACCCTGAATTGAAAATTATGGCACAGCTCAAGGATGAGATCGATTGAAGTGCTTTTTATTACTGACTGTTCCCAGGCAAAATGTTTTAAGCAAACTGTGTAATGGAGGAAAATTACATTATATGGGGTGCTGGCCTTAAAGAGATCTTTATATTATGCCTTCTGATAAAAAAGAAGTGCATTCAAATGAGTAATTGCAGTGTGCGTACAAGGAAAAAAACCAAAAAGTGTGTTTTGACTGCTTAAATGAATGAAACTGAAAATCCAGAAAATTGAGTTGGTTTTTATGTTGTTTGATAGAGAGCATTCAGTCTGTTAGAAGACTACTAAAAAACTCCAACTTTGAAATTTGGAGTAGCCTGAAAAGCTGTCAGGTACAAGCCAGCAGCTTTCAAGAAGTCTGTAGCCCTTTGTGTCAAAGTACCTGTGTCACAGGTTTGGAAGTGCAGTTCAAAGTTTGGAATGCCCCACAGCCATCTACAAATTATACCACTTGTGTAAAAAGAAATGCTGCTGTTTGTAGTGGATCAGACTGAAGATGTGTTTAGCCCAGTGTCATGTCAAGCACCAATGAGAATATTTCCAAATCTCATTTTATTAGCCCATTTTCCAGGTATTTGTAACAGAGACCTCCTCAGCCAACAGTAGTGTTATTTTCCATAAAATAAACTTATTAGATTTTAGTTTCCTGAATGTTTATTGTTGCTTTTGAACAGTAAATGCTCTCATAATGCTTCACATTTGAGTATTCTGTCACTTTATTCATTCTTTGATTGCATGTTTATTAAAGAACCTTGTTTCTATTTGGGGTTTTCTTCAGTCTCCTTGCAGCCTGTTCTTTGTGACTGTGGCTCTTGCACGTGGAGAGGTGGTGAACAGCTGCTACTTCATCCCCTTCTCCAGGCCACTCAAGTAACTTTAATCCTTCATCATAACTTTTTAAAGTAATAATTGTTAGAGCTGACATTTAAAAATATTTAATGTTAGTTAATGAAAGCGAGTGGGGTGTTTTTTTATGCTTAATGGCTTCTGTGTGTTGGCTGGGGCTACGTGCTGAGTTCTTGGAGCCCTCTGCAGGGTTTGAAGGAAAGTTGTCCTCTCTTAAGAGAAAGAGGGTGGTGTCCATGCATTCATATAAACACAGGGAATTACATGATTGCTGGAGGGGTGTGTACAGCTGCATTTTCTTTGTTTTGATTTGTCTATTTTTACCACTCCAAGGTAAGACCTTTGATCTGTTCGTGTGGTTTGTGTTGCACCCAGGAAGCAGCCAGTGCTCTGTTCTCCAGGGTGAGCTTTACTTGTGCTGCTCCTAGGAGAGAAGCACATCATTTACATAGCAAGCACCCTTTTTTCTTAATGCAGTGCTGCTGCTCACATGGTCAGATAGCTCATGTTTCAAAGGGCAGGCAACACACTGTGGTTCATTTCCATCTGTTTTGCATTGTGCATGTTTTGCTTTGCATCTGCCTTAATGTTATTTGCTTTGCGTTTGCCTTAATGTGTTGGTTGTAAGAGAGGCAGGCGTCCCCCTTAATGCAATTATGGGTTATCTTTTGGGATAGTAAAGCTGCTGTGGGACCAGCTAGTTCTAAGGGCTGGTAGGGATGATGCACCAAAACCTCCCCTACAGGATAAGCTGTCCTTTCTAGCTGACACTGAGTAACTCACACAAGAACCCTGCCTTAATAAAGGGCACGTTAGCCAGCAGTGATAGCAGAGAGGTCAGTGCCACATCTGGGCCTCTTCCTGACCCATACCTTGCTTCCCTCTCCTGCCTGCTGTGTTTGGACAGTGTTGATACAAAACTTCACAATCTGCTCAGAATTCCTCTCTGAAGAGTGAACTTCTGTCACCTGTTGGTGACTCGACCTGGCTGGGTTTGTAAGAATAGATAATGGGAGACTAGAAATAAAAAAAGAGTGGGTTTCATGAAATGTTGTAACAGCTGTTGATAGTTTATTTGAGAAGAATAGCAGGCAAAATAGGAAAGGGTAAAAACACACTGAGAAAAGTGAATTTTTGCCTACAATTAATTAAAACAGACCTCAGCAGTTCTCATAGCTGTCTTCTTCATCCTGTGATACTTCTCAGTTCATAACAGATTGCCTCTGACAAGGAGATGGTGTGTTGTTTCATAGAGAAACTTTTTTTTTCAAAATTTAAAGTATGTATTTTTAAGGATGTATGTATGTATGTTTGTTTGAATTGTGGTCATGGTGGATAAGGTACTGTGGCTCTGGTTCACCAAAGCACTTGGGCATGGGCTGAAGAGCCCTGGTGAACAAATGGCTGATAAGGGAAGTTCTTTATCTAACTAAAAACATCTATTTTTCCTTTTTCTGGTATCACATCTTCCTGTCAATTGCCATGGTATTTGCACTAATGTTCAATATAACATGGTAGGATTAGAAAAGTAACTGTTCAGGCTGGTTTTGCAAGACACAGTTTGTAAGAAATTAGTGCCACTGAGCTGCAGAACCGTGCACTTTCCTTCCCAATTTGCTTGTGTTTAGCAGTTTGAAAATTGGTCATTGGGCCCTGAGGATACATGCATATATTTACTCTGCTAATTTTGGGACAGGCATGTTGCTAGAGCACAGCTGGTCCTTGCCACCTAGGTGGAACACGCTGTATTCTACAAGGCTTCTGAGCTCTATCCTTCTTGGGGTTTGGGATGTCATGCCTTGGTGACCAGATTGAGAGGATCTTCATTTGCCTTTCACAGTGAATTTATGGCCCTGGGCCAAATGAAGTTCTCTTGATAGAATATGTGCATGGGCGTGGAAGCAGAGATAGAAGTTCTGGCTTCCCTGTAATGGGATAATGGAAAGTCTGTAGGGAATGGGAGAATAATTTCTCCATCATGAATGGGCCTAAGAAATGAGTTTTTAGTCCCACTAATGTAAGTCTTCTCTATGCCCACTCAATTTATTGTCTGCTGTGCCTCTGGGTCTGCTCTAAGAAATGCTTCTGCACATGTCTAGACTGATTAAGATTCATATAAATAGATGCTTTCTATATGAAATGCATTTTGGCACTGTATTGACATTGGTATATATTACTCTCTTAGCCTTTAACAGTTGAACAAATTTAAATAAAGTGATGGCTCATTTTTACAAGGTGATAAAATGAACATAATTGGGTTAATAACTTAATCTGGCAGCCTGGAATTAGATTGCACATACCTGTATGAACAAAATTTGATTAGAGAAAATCAAATTTTCCATTCCACTTGCTGCTTTTGTGACCTTTGGTTATTCCATATCACTGCCTAGAAGGAGCCCCTTCAGACCAGCCACTCCAAATCTGATGGTGTCACTCATCCCAACCCCAACTGCTTTTTATCTGTAGTGTTGTCTTACTACAGGACAACCATTTTTTTACTTTAATATTGCAGAATAAACTTCCTGTAGAAGAGTCAGACACAAGAAAGGGGATTTAGGGCTGCTTTGGCAGATGGCTCTCACAATTGTTTCCTGGTGGAACAAATCAAATTGGCTGAGATGAATTTTGAGGATACTAGCAGTGGTTCGTTTGGCTTCTTAGAATTTGCTGTGTGAATTTATTTTCCTTACCAGCATTTGGTTTGCCTTTTTTTTTTTTTTTTTGTAGATTTGGTTATTTTTGGTTGTTTTGGATTTTTTGTTCATGTGTTCAACATCAGTTTTCTATTGCAAAGAGCCCCACAGTGGAGTTGATTGCAGACAGTTGCTCAGTCAGTGAGCCATGAGTGACTTCTGTCACCAGGACTTCAGGAGCAGAACAAAAACTGCCAGAACCTACTCCTGGTCCCACTAAAATTACTAGCCCTGCTTCCTTGCCTGATTAGAGGCTGCAGTAGCATCACTCTCTGCCTCAAATATGTCCATTGACAGAAAATATTAAATGTGATAATAAAGCACAGCTTGTGCACAGACTCATAGGCAGTGGTCACTAAGTGTTTTATGTCACTAATCATCACTGACCTACATATTACTAGTTGTGTTGATGTGCCTCTACCACATTCTGTTTTGTAGCCATTCTTTTCCCTCTTAAAATATTAAAATACTGCCCTGGGACCACCAGGTTATATTTGTGACATGTGCTTGTGATATGGCGTAGTAAATGGGTGCTAATTGATTTATTACCCTTTCAAGGTTGGAACACTTATATACAACTAATTTAAATGTTGACAGCAGATGAAAAGCTTAAATACCAATTGCTGTTCCAGGAGAAAAGTTGTTTTAAATTAATCATCTAAAATCCACATTTAATAGTAGTCAAGTTTAGCGATCGAATAGACTATTTAAATAGAGCATCAAGTTAATAGATCTGGAAGTCTCTAATGTTCAAATGAACAAATTAAGGCATCAATGCTCATTGTTTAGCCTTTTAAGGATGAACTAATGTCAAAGCTGAAGGAAGGCTGGCAAAAGTTACTTTTTGCTAGGGCATGTTAATTTTGTTTCATTGTCAGGAGGTGCAGTAGCTCATCCTCTGTGTGATGGATTATATTTTCAATGCTGTGTGCCTGAGTGTGCCAGGGTGCTGTGTATTGTCCAGGTGCTATGTGAAGTTGATCCCCGTGCCTTGACATGCACACAATGAAGGTTATATAAAAAGTTCAGCTTATCTTCTTATATGGGTGAACTGTTTCCTTCTGATCCAGATGTTTTTTCTGCCTGTGGGCATGTTATTAGCAATTCTATTCAGTAGAATCTGCAACAGTAAAATACTGTGGTATTGTTCACTTCTGATTATACTTTTAAAATTGCTTTTACTTGCTTCCTGTTGCTGTGCAAACTTTAGGTGTGTATATCCTCTATGATAAAACAGGTTTGCATTGATTACAGCATCCTTAAAAGTTCAGTCCAATTTGTAGTAAATATTTTTATTGTGCTTGTTAACAGATAGTATATATTCCTGGTATTATATTATACTATTATGCCTGTCATTATAACACCTACAAGGGAATGCAAATGAAATGAATCTCAGAATTTCAGACATCTTCTTCATGGCATCTCTAAATTCCTTTTCCTGTACATGTTTGTATTCCTAGGCAGTGTCTTTCTATGTAAACACATTAAATCTCCTTTTAAGAAATGATTGTTATCATGGGCTCTTCACCAATGTGTGATTGCAGCTGAAAAACTGAACCAAGTGCTACCTTGTCTGAGGCATGGACTGTGAGTGTGCAGAAGGGAATGAAGACTGTATTAGTTGAGTGTTTGCACTTCAGATGCTTCTAGACATGTTTTTCAACACAAAACCTGTCGCAGAATGTAAAATAATCCATATTTAAGGGCGAAAATAATTTAGAGGCACAGAAAGAATTGGTCTTTTTTAATAGAAAGATTCAAAAGATTGTTTTCCCTGTAGAGGAAGATGTAGAAAATATCAAATAGTTGTTATATACAATGACACAGTGGGGAGAACTTGGTTTGTATGTGGTGCGTGAAGAAAATGGGAGAAGTTTAATGAAACTGAGCAAGTCACAGAAATCAACAGCTGACATAAAAAGTGTGTAATGTTTGATTACTCACAGCTCTAAAATATTAAGCCAAGTCTTTAAAAGAAGTAAAAGCAAAAGGTGGAAGGTGAGGTGCTGGGATTAGACTTTTGTAGGTCAGTACTTAGACGTGAAGGGAAAAGCCTCTCAAGTTACTTGGTGTTCAGTCAAATGAATGAACCCGGGTTTCCTCTGGGGACAGTGTCCTTTGTCACCTGATACCCCCAGTGAATTAACAGCAGCTCCTTTTCTTTCTCCTGCCCTGGACCGCACAGGAGACCCTTACCTCTGCTGGGTCAAAAGGCTTTGGCTTGGGTGAGGTGTGATTTGGCTGATAGGCCTGGAAGTGTGATGTGATGGATTGTCCAGGGCTGCCAAACGAGATGTATGGCTGCAGGCAATGGCCTGTCTCTCCCTCAGCAGATGCAGGAATGTAGGTGTTTCTTTAGGTCTGTCAGCCAGTGTTCATGATACTCTGGGAGTTTAATTGTCTCAAAGACTTTCCTGCCCTTTCATTTCAGTTGGTCAAAAGGTTCAAAAGTCACGTTCTGGTGATGGAAGAAGGGAAGCTGTCACGGCCACAGCAGTCACATAAGGCTTTTTGCTATGTGAAACTAGAGCTAAATGAGAAAAACTGGGTTTTGGAAGTAATTTAAATAACCCTGCTTCAGGGAAAAAGATGAAGTTGGATTATGTTCACAAGGTGGAGAAGACATTTATCTTTAAGCATAATTTTATCCTTTAGCTGTGTCCATCTGGATTTCTTCTATCTTCCTTGGAAACATTTGGTGTTGGCCACAGTTGGTGAAATGATACTGAAGAAGTTGAATCATGATCTTGTCTGGCAATTCTTAGACTGCCAAGTCTACCACACTGTCCTCATTACCCTGATTAATACAGCATACAAATAGTCTTCTTTTGCTAAGTAATTTGGTTGTATGTGCTGATCATTGAAGACATTTTTACTCCTTCCAGAATTTTAAGCCCAACTGCTGTTGCATTTGAGAGCTGGAGTGGCTTGTGAAGGGATAAGAAAGTGCAACCTTGCTACCTTCCTTCTTAAACGTGCCTGAAGAGCAAACTGGAACAGCCGTCCCTGACTTTTGAGTGTAGCATATGTTCTGTGTTGATCCAGTTCTCTGCTCTATAAAAAAGGGGGAGGGCTAAAAGAGTTGCTGACAGACCAGCAGAGTTTTTGTGGTGTGTGATATGTGCCAAACTTCCAGCGATCCAACAAAGCCATCTGGTTTCACATTTATCAAAGGTCAGTACTTATGCATTCTAGCAGCGCAGCGGAATTGATTCACTGACATGAAGGTAATTATGAGCTCAGGTCAGAGTGATGAAGGTATGGCAGTGAAAAATTCTGTCTTTTGATGTCAATCCTTTAGATGATCTAGACTATACTAAACTGTGGCTAAATTCTGTCTTTTCTTCAGAGTATGTGGACTTTGGTGTCCACCAAACCACCAAACTTCTGAGAGAAAAGCATTGACTTATATTATATTACTCTATATAATATGGAGTTTTCTTTAGCAAAAGTCCTAGAAATTAAAATAAAAAACTGGGAAACTTCAAATATGACATTGGAAAGGGAAGGATTGAAGGATCTGGTAGACATCTTTCTGACACAAAAAACAATAAAGCAGCTCTTGATTTGGGACTTCATATGAATGATTCCAAGCGTGCAGATTGTGTCATTGCATTTGTCGGTTAAAATTCATTGATACAACTAATTTTCAGGATCTTTATGAAACAATGTTTTTTCGTTTAAATTTTAATTAGCTCCTCACATAAAAGCAGCAGCAACAGAGCAGAGTTTTTCTCCTCTGGTTCACACATTTGTCTCTAGTTAACTCAGAATTCAAAGCACTAGAATCTTTTTATGCATAGTCAAAACTATGAGGTTATGTAGTTCAGAAGCATCACGGCCATATGACAATCTCTGCTTATAAACAGAGATATTGTAGCTTCAGAGTGAAATGTGCCTTAAGACTGAAGGGATATACTTATATCCAGAGGGGATCTACCACCCTTGTGTGAGAGGTTGAACTGAGAGGATCAGAAATTTCTTGATAGTATTAAAATTTTATTCTCTGATATTATTCCATGATTTTACTCTGTTGATATAATTTCCATTTTACAGATGAAGAATGGAAAGCAGGTTCATCCTCCTGGACCTGACATAGAGGTGAAATGCCGTGTATCAGTGACCACGATATGACTTAATTTATTCCAGTGCCAAGCAAACTAGATTTGTTTCTTTTATCCTCTCCTCAGAATATCTGTGCCAGTGTGCCCGTGAAACCTCAGTTGAGTGCTTTGGAGAAGTTATTTCTCCCATAACACCAGGTTTTTTAGGAGTCTTTAAAGAATAAGGTCCCAAATCCACTAATTTGCTCTTCAGCTTGACTACATATGACATGTCCTACTTCTGCTCCTTCAGGAGGAACAGAGAGATCTGTGACATAATAATCTTTACTGTAATTCTTAAACCAGAAAGGAAAGATCTTCTTTTTTCCCTTTATTGTTCCTCATCATCAACCTCTGAAGAGAAAGCTTCTATGGTCTTGAAATTCATGAAAAACTATTCCTCCCTCCCAATTTGAACTCTTCTAAGGAGAACAACTTTTGCTAGGTCATCAGCGTCCAAATTCTTCCCTTTCAACAAGAAAGCATTCAGAGGTATTGATCACTTTTCTTCCTTTTTTTTTCCTCTGATATGCTCTAGTAAGAACAGTTAAATCTGTTGCTAAGGCTCATGTTTTCTCAGCAGATTCTGCTGCTTTCTGTGGGAACATATCTTATCATGCAGCCTGTTTGAGCCCAAGAATATTTTGAAAGACACACACTTAGCAGGTAGCCCATTTTTGTCCTTTGCTTTGTAAAAGATTACCCCTTCCTCTGATCAAAGTTTTCATTTTGGTACAGGGTTTGCCAGCTGACAACACTCACTTACCATACTTAATTCCTCTTTTAGAAAACATTTTATGGGTTGGAAGATGTGTGTATAAAACTCCACCAGTCAGAACTGAGTGGAAGTTTTGCTATTGACTTCAGCAAGGTCAGGATTCCATCTTTTAGCACTGTTAAATGGAAAGACAGAAACCCTTCCTATCAGTAACCATTAGTTGTGGAACTGCACTGGAATTACTAGAACTTTAATGGCCCAATAAATCAAAGTGGTTCAAGCTATTGAGGGCAGCCTAAGATACTGCCACACACAAACCAAGCTATCATGATTACTTTCACTGTTTTTCAACATTTATTTCTTCTCCCCTTACAGCTCATTGTCTCCCACTTTTGATGGGGAGGCAAAGAGTGGGAAGAAGGAAGCCAATCCTGCACTGCAAAGTTACAATTCTATCATGATTAGTTTTGTACAGATTTAAAGGGTAACTATTAAGCCATGGTTGAACACATTGCTGTAAAATATAGCTATTGAGTGGGTTTTGCTTCTCAGCTTCTACCTTTTCTCCATAAAATTTCTGCTTGATTGGCCTGGATTCAGTGAAACCTCTCATTAGGGCCCCATGGTTCGTTAGAGCTTAAAGAGGCATCACTGAAAATTGAATTGACTGTGCTGTGATTCTCTAGCTGCTGTGGTTAGAAATCATCTGATGTGATGCTGTGTCCTTTGCATGCATGAATCTTTCTCAACTCCATAGTATGTGTTAAGGAGTTAATTTGTGTAATATCTGAAAAAAGTTCTGAAATGCAGGATAAATTGACAAACTCTTTGTAAAATGTAAAAGAATATCAACAGGGAATGCATTTCATTCTGAAATGTTTTTAAGAATTTACTACGATGATCTGTACAAAACACCAATTCATTTTCTTTTGATTTGAGAGATGAGACTCTGACAATTCCTGAGGCTTGCTACTGCCATTAGCCATATTGATAGGCAGAGGAACAAGTGCCATCATGAAAAATCAGTCTTTAAAACTTTTCTCCCCATCCCTCAATAAATGGAGTAATAAAGCATAATTATGTTTTTTTAATCAAAGTTAGAGTCATGTTTGCCAGAGCATGAATGTGATTTGCATACGTAATTCATTGACACTAAAACTCAGTCTGTCCTGATTTGAATCATGAAATGAAATATATGGAAGGGGATGGGCTCTAATTTAAGAAACTAATGACTGAATTGATGAAAACAGCAACAACAGAAATGTTTCTGCATGTGCAGCCACAGAGAATCCTACTTGCCTCCTTGTGAGGACAGCTATACCTATTCACATGGTTTTCTTTGGTGAAACAGGGAGGGGAGCCCATGACATGGGAAGTGATAGTGCAGCTAAGAGTGGACCTTTGATCTGGAATGATGATGATGATGTGACTATATTTGACCCAGGAACTGGTACCTTTTTGCCCTTCAGCTGAAAATCAGACATTTTACAAAATAAGTCTCTTAAATGGCAGTTGTCAAGCTTTTTAAACAGGCAGAAGGTGATTCTTTCAAGGAACCAGGCCTTCCCTGCCTTGCTATGGAGGGGCAGAGTACCTGGAAGGGGAGAAACACAGGATGGCTCTTCCTGGGAGCAGGGAGGAATCTCTTTGGTCTTCTTGTGTGAAAATAAATATGAATTCATTTATTTTGTTGTTTTCATGCATAAATCATCTGCTAATTGCCCAGAAGTGTAAGGATAATACATGGCTGTAGGTACACAAGGGAGGTTTTGAGTCAGATGAGTGTGTTCAAGGAGAGCTTGCAGAGGTTTTGAGTCAGATGAGTGTGTTCAAGGAGAGCTTGCAAGCCTCTGCTGTGGGTTATCAGTATTGTTTGAATTTGTTATGAGCAAGCCCCAGAAAAAATATTGTAGCATTTTTGTTGGTATCACATAAACTTGTGTTTATCTCAAATAATAGAGAGTAAGAAGCAATGATAATCTCCATTTTTTAATCTATGTACTCTGTGAAATGAAACATCATGCGAAATTACTGGGTTTTGTCTCTCAGGAGCTTGAGCATGCTGATACAATGACATATTTAATCAGAAGGAATATATTTAATAAGAAGGATTTATGTGTCAAAAACTGCAACTAAATGACACAGGAGCTGCTTAGAGATACGAAGACACAAAATTTACACTTTCTATTCCATTTCTATGAAATGAACATTTAAAGGTCAGGAAGAAAGGCTAGTATTTGCATTTAAATGGAGATATTTTAAGTTGAAATGGTGATTGCTGACCTCTGTCCTGACTCAAGTGGATTTTTGGGGTTTTTTTAGGACTGAGAATAAGGCACCAAAAAAAAAGGTTAAATTACTATAAATCAGTAAAACAGTATACAACTAGTCTCAGCTTCTGCATTATTACCACCTATTTGCATATATTTGGTCTTCATCCAGGTATTCTATGTTTTGTGTAGTTTTAAATAATGTTTGGCCTCTAACCATAGCCACATTAGCATCTTCTAAAGGGGAATACTTTACAAATTCAAGGCATCTGAGTAAGAAAATGCCAAGGGAAAGTGCCAATCCACGTGTTGAAGCTCCTTGTTTTCATAGAGCAGACACATTTCTCAGTGTGTGCCTGAGACACTTGAGAAGTTTATGCTGCTCACAGGTCTGAGGTTCAGCTCAATACACACGTGAGAGGGTTATAACATTTTCTTTGTAAACTGGTGGTGCACAAAGTGATATTCCAGCTTTGGAGCTACACCAAAGCATCTCAAGGATTCAGGTTTGATGGGAAGCATATTTTTCTTTCTGCCTGCTTGGTGCTGGTGGGTGGGATGTGGTAGCTTGTAGCTGCAGATGTCCATACTCAGCTCTGTGTTCCACTCTGCAGCAAGTGGTGCTTTTCTGCCCTGTGTGCTCAGGAGCTGAGGCCTGTTCCTCACGTGAACTTGCACTGAGTGAAAATACTAACGAGTAAAGATTGTTTTTCCCATTCTCCTCTTGTTCTGCGAGAGATGTAGGCCAGACAAAAGGTGAAGATACAGCTGGGACTTCTCTGTTGGTCCCAGCTTGGGCCAGGCTGTGTAAATACAGAAGTTCCAATCCTGAGATTCAGGATTCACCGTTCTGGTGCTGACACCTGTTCTGTGGTAGCACTCCAGGTATGACTCAGCTTGGTCTGTGTATCAAGTTCTTGAGGGAATTTTCACTTTTTGTCACACCACTTACAAGTGTGTGCAGAAAAAAATGCCATATTAGCTTCTGAGAGCTGCCTCTGAAATGTCACCTGCATCATCTTCTGAGCTGTCAAGAGTGGCAGAAAAACTTTCACTTATTTCTTAAAGAGCCTCCTTGCAGCGGGGGTTTGCTGTGTTGGAAGTAGTGCAGTAGATGGGAGAGATGTGAAAAATGCACAACCTGAAAAGATGCTCATATTTAAAAAAGACTTAAAAGATGTTAATATTTAAAAAGAAACCTGCTAGTCTTAAAACTTTGATTAGTTACACTGTATGTTCATGCAGTATGTTATACTGTAGGTAATCTCTGTAACTAGGTAGCATTTAAATTACCTGTATATTTACTCTTTTTAAACACAAGCTATATATTTCAAATTTGCTAGAGAAAGAAGATTGAGTGGTTGCTGATATTTCACTGCCGACATCTTCCTGAAAAATTATAGCATTAAAACCACATGGTTGTGACTTGCTTTTATAATTCTGAAATATGAAATACTCTTATGAACTATTTGGAGCTACCTGTCCAGACTGGCATCTGCACATAGTCAGAGAACTGGAGGAAAAAAAACACAGCAGGAAAAGTTTTTATTACCCCTTAGTAATGATAATATCTTAAGACTTATTGGTAATAAAATTTTCAGCTAGAAATATGAGGTTTTAATTGATCCTGCCCTTTTAATAAATCATGTCCAGTGTTAAAGATTCCTGTTCCCACAGACTTGAGGAGGGGTGAAGGGTCAGCTCGCTTCTCGAAAAAGGAAGAACTCCTCCTTTGCTCAGCACTCAGTTATGGGCAAAACAAGATACTGAATTTGTAGTTTCATCTGTGCTGTCTCATGAGTGACTTCCAAAGCTGCCAGGTGACTCCTGTTTTTTTTCTGAGAACACTGCATTGCGGTGTATTTTGGTCTTGAGGTGTCAATACATTTTTAAAGTCAGAAACACGCTTTATTTTTTCAATGTGACTTCCACAGTCTTGCTGCTCTGGGAGAAGTGTCTTTCTCCTCATGTTGTTTTTGAATTATTAATCATATTAGTTATGATTAATATTGATCAGGGCTCTTCATTTTCTAATGTTGGTTTTGTAGTGAGCACCCCATCTCCCCATCACGGACTTCTCCTTTTCTTATTAATGCTGAGAGATGCCAGAGCTCATGGCTGAGCAGTCAAGTAACTGGAAGTTCACAGCTTCCTGCAGTTGCATTCCCTAGTGTCAGAATTCTGCCTGAAGAGATGCTGCTTGAGTGCTGGTAGGAATGTTTTGAAAACTAATGAGTTTACTTTGCATGTGTGGACCATTACATCTCTATGTAAATACAGTGATTATTTGATCTGCAGCTGTAAAAGGAGTCAATCTGCAGGAGAAACATAGAATATGTTGATAAATGTATTTGAAGTCTGCCACCTTTATTTCATCAAAGATCTGTCATATTTTTTGATGCCTGTTGGCTTTTGGGGTGATACAGAAAAAGGTACATGTTTTTGCTGGTCAACCATCCATCATGTTAGCAGCTGGAGCCAGCATAATTGTTCTTACATGAGTAAGATTGGCATCTCCTGAACAAGAACTTAAACTTAGTTGTACTTTTCAAATCTGGAGTATCCAACACTCACTCTTGACCTTGGGCTTAACCATTGGAAGGGTTTTTCTGGATGGTGTGTGTATTAAACCATCAGTGTGTCTGGAGACCAACATCTTTACCTTAACTGGGTTACAGGAGGTTACATTGTTCTTTTTAAACAGGATGTGCTTGTAGACCTGAAATCTCTATCCACTAAAGCATATTTCATATGTACACATAAATATTTCACTGTCAGGAAGTAACAACTTATCCTGTTTTAGCTGAGGAAGGTGAGACTGTTTAAAACCCAAGATTGTTAGTATAGAAGCTTCTAAATTCAGGGCTCATTAATCAATTTTACAATCAGAGCAGCAAAAATAAAAAGTGTATCATCTAGAGCTGTGATTATTTCCATCAACGACAGCAGTTTAAAATGTGACTTGTGTAACTAAGGTAGTAAGTAGGAAATTAAAAAAAGAAAAAAATTCCCTCAAGACTGTAACATTTTAAATTGGAGGTGATATAACAAGCGAGAAGCAGACAGGAAAACTTCTTGCTTTTTGCAGAGTGAGGAGTGAACTTTTGACATGCTGACTTAGAGTCTTCCTCTGAATTTGCCTAATTTGAGATAACTTTAGCTTCATATCTTCTGACATTCACCCAGGACCCAGTAACTTCCGGCCAAATTTCATGAGTCACAGGAATCCTTCTATTTATCTCAGCCAAACCCATTTATTACAAGCTGCACTTGCATTTCACGTTTCTACTGGGGACATTTGTAGGGAGAAGAAAATAAATTAAGCAATAAAAGCGAGAAGATTATTTTCAGGAAAGTGGAACAGCAAAAGAGGAGAGTGATTTAAACAAAAGAAGGAAAAGCCAGCTAGGAATTACTTGTATTTTCTCTGGTCTACTTTCATTAATGTGGAAACCAACTTGCTGAAGAAATGAGAATACTGTGTTAGTCTGTGGAGAGAAGAAATAGCAGAAAACATTTGCAGTGCTGTGAACCTGATCTTGCTGGTTTTGTTTTGATTTCCCTTAGTGCTAATAGCTCAGAAAACAGCAATAAAGATGAACTGTCTGCTGCCACATCTTATTAAACACTCTGTGTTGATCCAACCTGAATGAGGTGTCTGGGCAAGGTGGGTTCTGACACCCTCCAGAGTACAAAAGGAACTGACAACCTTGGTTTTATGAAAACAATCCAAAGAAATAGTGAATTGCTTTTTCTTGGTATCATATGGAAACAGCAAGGCAGGAAAAGAGATTCTTAGTTTAACATGGGAAGCAGATCAGACATTGCTGCAAGAGGCTCCTCAGCCACTGTTCACAGAGCTGCCCAGGTCCTGAGATGGTGTGTTCAGGACAACCATTCTCTATCGTGCACTTTTGAATGGTTTATTTTGTATTAAAAAGTATTTATTACTAATGGAGATTCTGATTTTTTGTGTGCCTTTAAGTGGTATTTTGGAAAACAGATGAAGTTCAAATTGAGCCACATTGACATAGAGCAAATCTGCAATGACTTCTCAAACATCAGTGAAGTCGCTGACCTTAAATTTTGCATATGTGATTCTGCTGAGGTTTTAAGGTTTCTATAAATCTTTCTTAAATAAATAACTTTCTATTGACCAGTACTTAAATATTCTCATGCCTGGGAAAAGTTTAGTGAGGTGCAGCATTCCTGTGGTTCCATAAACATGTACACCATCTGGAGCCAGCACCACAAACAGCACAAAAATGGCAGGCAGCGTGCTTGGCTGTGTAATGATGTGAAATCTCATGATCATCTTTGTAGTGATGTTTGGAAACCATAAATATACCAAAACATAAAGCTGTCACAGTACATGGTAGTGGCAGCCTACTGAGAAGATCATCTTCATGCAATTAAGGTTGTTCATAGTGGGTTTTGACCAGTAAATTATTGTAAACTGAAGATGCAGCAGCAATAGAGACACCTCAAATACCCAGGTCTCCAGCTGCCCTAAGATGCAAATGCCAGGCAGTCACTTTTGCAATTACAAACACTGTAGAGGTCTCATTTGCTTAGATATATATATATATATATATATTTTTTTTTTTTTAACCTTTGTATGGACATGATTTCTGTGGCAAAAGTGACTTGCACTGTCAAAATAAACCACTGCAATAATGAGTCCTCTAACCTTGGCTGATCTGCAGAAACTCTAGCTGAGTCCTCATCTTCACAGCTTTGTACTTCCAGTTTCTTTTAAAATGTATTTCAAAAATGTTAACAAGGCTTACAGACTAAAAGATAGAGATACAGAGATGTGTATAATGAAACATTAAGGTGACAATTTCCCCCTAGATCATGACCTCATTGTGTGATGTCAAGAATAATTTGTTAAAATTTTCTTACTGTGAATGGATTTCCTGTGAAGTTTGAAGTCCCCTTTTTGCTCCATGTTCAGCTTTTTAAAAAATCTACTTGATGATATGAAGATTCTAACTCAGACTGACAGATCAACAGAAATTTAAAGTTGTCTTGTCTGTCCTTTTTATGTTTCTTTTCTGCCAATGAAAATACTGTCACATGGACATTGTCAGTCATCAAATAGCACTAGGATAGGTTTCCTTATGAGTTTTGGCTGTCAGCAGCATATATGGAGCATAAATTTGAATGGTTTCAAATTCCCTCAGCCCCCATACATTACTCAACAGGAGAATAGGTCTTGATCCTTTCCCCCTTAATTTTAAATAATGTTTTTCCCAATACATGCTAGATCTTTATAGATTTTATTTTAGATTTGCTTATGATACAAGATCCTGTTGTGGTTACATGTTCCGTACAGGATTTTCCTGTGCATGGCCTAAATTTTGATTTAGGAGCTAGTAAGTTGGAATGAGTATATATGAATACAGTTGGCAATTAATGTTTAATGTCATCAAAAACTTTGCTATAACCCCTTTTGCATGGACTTGCAAGAAGAATGACAGACACTAAAGAGAAGATTTAATTAGATGTCAGCTTTGATAAACTAATTTGTTTAGAGACGTATCTGGCAAAAAGTTGGACTGCAATGCAGGTTCCTGTTTGTATCTGACAATTTACATAGGGCTGCCTTCATCTGCTCTCCCTTCCTGATCTGATTTCTGTCTGTGGTCCATCTCATTCCTGCAGCAGGCATTTGAGCCCAGACAGAGGCCTTAACTTTTGTTGTCTTCACCTTTCAACTGATTTCAAGGAACCAGACTTCCATTGAAAAGCTACTTGCCCTGGACATCTGCTGCTTGCTAATTGATTTAGTTTAAGCAGCAACATCCTGATCTGCCTGGATGGATACTGAAAGTGTTCATGAGGCTGCTGGTAGTGGTTACAGGGGTGAAAGGAATTTGGATATGCAAGAGTGAATCCTGACAGGGATTCCCAATCCTGAGAAGGCCATCAGAGGCAATGAAATTTTATCGTACTGAGAGCCTGTGGCTACAGAAGCGGGTGGGCACTTGAAAAAAATATGTAGGTGTACCATATACTTTGTCAGCTAGGACAGAAAATGTCCTGCCTTACTTAGACCTCTTTCAAAACCAACTAACTTAAACAGGACCTGAGGATATGAACCATCAACTAGAAAAGGTCCGTGACCTCTTTCATCCTGCTTGACCAGAAAGAGCTGCCCTGTCTCTGAGGCTGTGCCAATCATACTTTCTCATTTCAGCTTTGCATTGTGTTAAGTGTTGTTTTAATTAAAAATAAATAGGCAAAATTACTCCTTAGAAGTGGTATCCCAGGAACAGAATTCTTCAGGGTATTTTGCTCAACTTAGGCTTGTTTTCATCAATTTTGCTGGCAGACCTGGAGGATATGTGTCAATTCTGTGATCTCAGTTATGTATGTTAAAGCTGAAGGAATAGTTAAAAGGTTACAGCCAAAATTGACCTTAAAGTCGTTTGATGTTCAAATCTTTCATGTGTTGACAGGCCTGCTCAAGTGAAGGGTGCTACTTCAGCAGGAGTTTTTCACTTCTCTGTAATGCTCACCTGCCTCTTAAAAATCTCACATTCAGATTGGAATTTATAGGGCTGTTGCCTTTTAACTTCTGGATAAGTCAAACTGGGGCCCCCATAATAGTCCATTGATCCATTTCCCAATTAATGCACATTTTAAAGCTGGAATAGAAGTTACTTTATTATCAGGACAAGTTTGTTGTCCAGTATGTGTATGTTTTCCCTCAGTAGATATGTGAGCAGTGCTTCCATTTATAGGTGATTAGTTAATTCTTATTTGGCATAAATGTTTTGGTTCTTTGCTGAGCCCATTCCACCAAACAAGTTTATCTGAGGGTATATGCTGAGTGCCTTATCTTGTCCTTTCCATTGATAACCTCCACAGTATGGAAATGGTTAAGCCCTAGGAATGCTTAATCATTCCTTAGCCAGGGAATGGATGGAATTTGTTCAAGATGCACTGTTCTGTATGGGTCTTATGATACACTCAAGTATGTCAGAAATGCCCAGCATTTCAACAAGCAGGGAACTGAGAAATGGGACTAACTCCTGTCACTCTTCTTTGTTCTCTACCTCCAGCACCAGTGGGAGAAAGGTGTGGGGACCAGAATTCTGTTTCTGCAGGGTCTTGTGCTGCTTTTCCTTAGTGTGTGTGAGCTGCTCCATCCCTAATTATGTGCTAGGTTTGTGTGTGCAGTTCTGAGCTTGATCATTTTGTCATGGCAAACCTGTGCCAACCCCACGTTTTTTTTTTTTTTTAAGCCTCATTTTGTAGCTTACCCTTGCCAGCCCACAGTCTTTAGGTTTTTTTCTTTTTGAATCCCTGAAGTTTGTCTCCATCATTTGTGGGAGTCAGCATGGTATAGTGGTTAGGTAATAAATCTGGGTTCCTGGCTCTGGCTCAGACTTCTCACATGATCTTGATAAATCATTTACCCTTATTGCCTCAATTATGAAGCAAAAAGAGGTAATATTTACTTACCTCAGAGGCACTGTAAAGTTAAAATGCTTGAAAGCTCTTTCACCTATTTCTCTGGCTAGTTATGTGTCTTTTGTCTTTGTGGTGTTTTTGCTTCTATACTGAACTTTGCCTTTGGTGTCTTTACTCCCCCACTTTTCTCCCTCAGTGGCCACTGCCAATTTTGTACTGCAGTTTCACAGGTTTCTTTATTTTCTTTTTTTTTAAATTATTTTTATTTTTTATTTTCTCTACACTCTGGCTTGTGATGTGTCACCATGTGGGTCATCCTGAAACCCTTATCTTGGGAAGCCTTGTTGAATCTTTTACTATGCTGCAATTCTTTGGTGCTTTTATATGTCCAAACTTTGCAAAACTGTGGCTTTGTAATGTGTTTCTGCTTTGTTAGTTTTCAGTTAAGTTCTCATAAAAAGATTCAAAGCCACGGTGCCCTTTCATATATTCCACTTGTGCTTTTTTCTTTCACTTAACCTTTCTATATTGGTTTAAGAAGCATCTCTAGGAAATTGCACTACATTCTCTGTTAGGGAACAGTGGGTTTTTCAGGAGCAATTACCTTCTTACAAATACACCTGTATTTTTAAACAAAGCAAAACCTTTTAAGTTTTGAGGTGGAGTAGAAGTGCCTGAACAACTGAGCTACTTCAATCAACTGTTTGTGCAGTTGTATCATCAGTGAATTCACATTTTGTGTTCCACCATGGGTGCCTGTCACAAGCATTATGTAAAAGACAGATGGAAAAACAATTATGAGAAGAGGAATATGCTTGAAAGTACTATTGTTCTTTTTGTTTGCACATTTATTTTGCTTGATAGATTTTTAAAATAAACAATCCATAAAATTTGGGTTATTTTGTTCAACTTCCTTGGGACACGAATTACGATCTTTTGAAGATGTTTTTAAGTAAATCTGGGTCTCTCCTCTGTATCAATTTTTGTACAGATAAAATATTACAAATATTGTTAAGTTTTAAGGAGATGAATCTAGACTGACTTTTTAATGGGGTTATGCCTATTTAAAATGCACTAATGAAACTTGTCAGGATTGCAGGTGAAAACAGTCTTGTCCCTGGTCACTCAGGGATGTACAGCCACGCTGTTACTGTGAAATATGCTGTCTGGCTCTTGGGTTTTTTTCATCTCTCCCCACTGCTGGAAAACTTCAGACTTCATTTTTTTTGGCCTACGCTCCATACTGTCTCTGATAGAACTTGGAGAAATGTTTACTTCAAATCCAGATCTTGTCAGGAGTTGCAGGCTTAATCAACAGACCCCATGAGAGATTACTAGAAAAGTGATTTAAGCTCTCAAATTTTAGACATTTTCTGCAATCCTTCGACTTTTAGGGCATGTTGAAGGCCTCTTAACCCCAGTTCTCTCCATCTCTCTGCCTCAGAGGCATTGGGATTTAGTCTGACATTCCTTACAATCTCAAAGGGTTTTGAATCTCACAGAGCAGATTCAGACCTTCAGAGCACAGAATCATGGTAGGTGCTTTTATTTTTAGCAACAGGTCTGTTCAGAGGTGGTTCATTTAATGATCCTGTCTCTGGCTGGAGTTCCTGTTCCTCTGTAACTCTCCCACAGCGAGCAAGTCTGATAGTTTGGCATTTGGAAGCTAAATCAATAGCACACATTCAGAAGGATAGAGATCTGCAAGCATTAGTGGGAGCAGTTCTTGCTGCCATGCCACTAACTCTTGTGCCTTAAACACTGAGTGAGAGACACTTGCTTGAACTGAAGTGTATGTGGGAGTTCAGTGCTCACAGTCAGTCCCCCTTCTGATGTGTTAACTCTAAGGTATCAATTAGAATAATGATTATGCTGTTTAAACAGCACCTGTTTTTTTCTTTTTTTTTCCTATTTTGAGTTGGCACTTTAAAAGCCAGTGATCAAGTTACTGCTTTATTAATGTAGATTTGGTGAATATACTAACTAATGACTTCAGAATTTGATGTGACGTGCATGTTCTATTAATGCAGAGGAAAAATTAGGCTATCATCCCTGTCAAGCAAGAAACAAAGGGATGATAAATGGGGTGAATAGTTATCCTAGCTCCATGCAGCTTCATGCAACTTTGAGGTACCACCCTAAAATTATCATTTGAAGAGTTATTTGTAGAATGAAAAAAAGAATGAAATGAGGCAGCACTTGCCATGTGTTAGATCCCTGAATGACAATGTAATGGGACATTCCTGGGCACACAGGGCAGGGAAGTAATTTTGATTCAACTTCAGCATCCATCACTGGTGGTTACTGCAGTGCAGCGCTGCAAATGAGAGTTCATGTCACAGTTTTCAGTAAACTTGAGCTTTGTCTTGCTATTTTTTGGAATTTAAAAGTCAGTAGATTCCCCCACAATGAAACTGCATCTGCCAAGTGTTAGGGAGCTGTTCTGTAGCATCTGCAGCATTGTGCTAAGACCTGCCTTGAGGTCTCCCCTCCTTCAGGTACCCTTTAATAGAATAAATACTGCAATCATTTATTTCAGAGGTATATTCCTCTAAAAGGTTTCTTTATTGATTTTTTTTTTTTCTAGTGTTCCCTTTCTGTAATTTCTATGGAGTTTAATTATTAGTTCCAGGTATCCTGATTGAAACCCAGACTATAAGAAATGGAGGTTTAAATTGAGACTTTTCTTTTGAAATGTTGTAGAATAGTTTTAATATAGTTGCTATAATGTATGTTTTTCTGTTTACACTACTGGGTAAATGAGACAAAAATGAGAGCTTCTGTCTGAATTTTGGTATATGAAGCCAGAGTCCCAGAGCAAATGTCTGTGTGATTAAAGTGGTATTGAGGCATTATTAAAAAGCTGTAATTTCAAATATTTTATGCTTTGTTTCACATATAGTGCATCTACAGTGAAGATTAGTTTCTTAATGTAATTCTGGTGCTTGCACTCTACTGAAGTCAGAGAAACTTTTCACTGGTCCCTGTTGGCTTTGGATCAAGTTCTTGGTTTAAAGTATTGATTAAAAGAGAAACTCAATCTGAATGGAAAGCCAAGATAATTGATACAGCAAATGTGGTGAATGAGAAAAAAGAAAAAATCCAAACACAAAACAGTAGCTCCCAGAAGAGTACACCCTCGAATGTAATTTGTTCCTTTGATTTGACAAATCTGGTTCTAGGTGCTTATTTAAAAAGCATCTAAGCAGTGATTTTGTGTGTACCTACCCATGGTAGGTTTTCTTGGTTTTCTCCTTTTTATTCTTTTCCTAATAACTCTGCCATTTAATATATTTTGTTTTCTAGTATTTATTAGGTTGCTATGCAGTAAAAATATGATCAGAAGAGACTTAATTAAGGGCTGCTGCAGCTGCTGAATCTTTGAAGACAATATACTGTAGCAGTGAAGATTATCAACCACCCCAATAAAAGAGGATGTGCCTACTGGGAGAACCAATATTGTCACTTAAAATCCGGTAGCCTAGGAGGGAAAATCAGAACGATTCAAAGTGTCTGTTGTATTCCTGTCTTTCCTAAATCACAGTCCTCAGCAATACAAATGCATGTTTAAAAGGGAAAGCAGAATGGAGTAGCTTCTCAAACAGCTCCCCGAGGTCTGCCGTATCTAAATACTGTGAATGAAAACTGCTGAATTAAATTCATGCACTCTGTTCAACAAATCATATGCTTATAATACCTGGGTTTTTATAGCCTTGGGAGGATTATGCAGCAGAGAAAACAACTCAAAAATTAATGTAAATCCAGGAGACATCACAGAACTTTGTTGTGCAAGCCTGCTATGTTTCAAGTCACGTTGATTGGACAGACCAATACTTGTAGTTTAGAAATTAAATTTCAACTGAGTAAATAATGTTTTATGTACCCCTTAAGATGGCTTTCAACCATCCAGATTAGTAAAATAAAAGGAAATTTGAAGGACACCTCAAACTGAAGTCTAGGTGGAAGGAAGAATAATGTGTGTATCATTTGCTGCAGCCCTGCCCTCTGGGGATACGGTCAGGTTTTGACCTAGAGACAGAAATTCAGAAGAGAAGGATGCATTTTAGGGATGTACTCTTGATGATGGGTAGCCCTCCCTCTCTTACACAACACAGCCTTTTCCCCATGTACCTTTCTCCTTTGGCAGGAAAATCTATAACCCTTTTGACAGCAAAGCAGAGTGCTGCTGAATCGATCACTTCATTAGGCTGCAGGTGAGGCTCCTTCCTAACACACTGAGGCCAAACGATTCCTGGTCTGGTCTTCAGGTAGGGAGGAAGCTTTGAAGATTTGCAGTGTGCAGAAAAAGTGTCTGTAAAACAGAAGAGCTTGTATTTTGGCTTTTCATTAGTCTGGCTGTTCCACTGGTGCAATTAACAAGGTGGGGAAGTCGTTAGAAGACAAATAGAGGAGGAGGCGGGAGGAGTTCTGTATCCTTACATACCCAATGGTTTAGACATGCACAAATCACAGTGCATGTCTTCAAAATGCAGTTCATAGTCTTAGGGTTCAGTCCTGCTCCTGGGAGGGGCCAATGTGAGATGCTATTTTACTATAATTTACTATAAATTATTTGCTGTACAAATTATGACACCCATCATTGAGGGGTGATCCTAGTGTCCTACAGAAACACCCACATTTTGTCCTCATGAAGACACAATCCTGTCCTCCCAAACAGATAAAATGGAATCTAAGACAGGTTTACTTTCCTTAACCTTCTTTCCAAAGAAAGAAGGAAAATATGTGCCTAAGGGTAGACGTAAGAAAGGGAAGGCACCGTTAGTCCTTTTCCTGAGAGAGCTTTTTCTCATTATCTAATGTGTCTGTAAAAGGGGGGTTTTGTTCCCTTTTTGATACCCAGCAGTTGGTGGCTTTCATTTCTGAATAGTCTGTTGCAATCTTTCGTCCTCAGGTTCTGCTTTCTAAACAAGCACAAATACACTAAAAACGAAAGATTAACAGTAATTTTTTTTATTCAGAAGTTGAAGTGAGATCACTTTTGTTTTCAAAAGATCTGTGTTTTTAAATGCCGTGGTGTATGTTTGCTGGGTGTTAGCTGTTTCATCATTCCATCTGATCAATTACATTTAATAATCAAAACCAGCGAAGATATATTGTATTATTAGTCAATTTTTTTAAAAAAAGAAATTATTTCAGTCTTAGTTTGTCTGGCCTCACTGGAAATTCTATTATATAAGTCTGTGATTTTAGGTAGAGCTGGTCAAGAATTTTCCAGTACCATTTTTTTTCTCTTTAGAGCTCACCAGTTCTTTAAAAGAGAAACATTTCCAAAAAATTTATTTCATATGCAGCTGATGGACTGGAATTAGTAATTAAGATGTTATTATTCTGTTCCCTTCTTTAAAGGTTTGATAATGTCTTCCTTTTCTACGTGTTCGTAGTATTGATTGGTGAATCAGGTGTGTTTCCCCGAGTCTTTGCAGTTAAAATTTCAGTGGTCCTTAAAAGAGAAGAAAGTATATTCAGCAATAAATTGTGGAAAAATTCTTGATAGATAAACCAACTTAAAATTACTTTCCTTTTCTTCATACCAACTTATCTGTGCAAAAGAAGTAGTTTATTCAGGAATGAACGTGTGAAGCTTTGATACACGATCAAAATTATACACTTCTGATTTTCCTTTGCTGTTATTTTATTTTTACTAGAGAATAAAAGTGTCTCTGAGCATTCCCCGTAATGCTTTTGGATAGAAGACCAATGAAAGTGTGTCTAATAAATTAAAAAATAAGTTTCATCCCTGTATTCAAAGGGGAGTTTAATGAGTTTTTCACATAGTAAACTGTAGTGGGTTTTTTGCGAACAGGCCTACCATGCTTGTGGTAAAGGCTATGTAAATTACACTGATGCATATTTATTCGTGTACTTCTTGTGGGAATATATTTAGGGGCCTATAAGCATATATCAGAATTTGTTACAGGGAAGGGAACTTTTGAGGAAGGCTTATTATCCCAGGAGTGGAATTAAGGTGAAATTAACAAGTAATTGAAGTTATCTTTGATCATGATTTTTCATTCCCTTTTTTTCCGTGCTCTAAGGAAGTGAATATTTTTGATGTTCAGTAGAGCAGTACAATGCAGCACAGAGAGGCATAATGCTGAATTTTCATAATAATGTTTGTAATGCAAATGAGGGACACTTCAAAAACAGGTTGATTAGCATTTCTTAATAAATTGCCAGTCTCCTCCTTTTTTCTTCATTAATTCTCTCAGCAGATTACATAGCTAGATTTTAGCATCAGTGAATGTGAAGTGTGCAGTGGCTTCTTGTGATATAATTATTTGGTGGCTCTAAATAGTTTCAGATTGTGCGTTTACAGCACTTCCTCCAGCACTGAAGCACTACAGTGAATTAATGAGCTGCTTGTCACCTCTGGGACCTTTCCTTTGAAATCCAGTCTGGCTTCATGTGAACTGATACCATTGCAGGCCAGCAGCTGGGAAAAGGTTAGAAAATGAATGAGCTCCAGGGACATTGCTGAACTTCCACAGGAGCATATATTTACTTTAGCTCTGTTTTTTGGAGATCAAACCTGGGGAAATGCAGAGCTGCTTGCAGTGCCTCCCACTGAGCTCATCAGCCAGCAGAACATTCCCCACGGTGTGGCTCTTGGTGATGTGCTGTGCCCTCCTCTCCCTTCCTTCCCTAGGTCCTGCAAGGGAGGTGTTGGCAGCACAGCCCCTTGAGCAAACAAACGGCTTCTCCTTCCTATCTATCATTCAGGTTTCTTCCTAAATATTTTTGTTGTATTTAATTGCCAAAGACTCCTCTTTTTCCCTCTTAGGCTTTATTTAATTTTTAAAATAATTTATTCTCTTCCTTATCTCCCAAATCTTGCTTTTGCTGTTTGTGTTTTTTAGTCTCCTTCTCCTCTGTTGTTTCCCACTGGGAGACCCAACAAGCAATCTCCCCTGCCAGACACCTGTGAGGAGCTATCTGCTACCCTTGCTTTGTTCTCATTAGAGAGACTTCAGAGAATGAAACGCTCATTGTGCTGCTTTGATTTTAGAGGAGAAACAAGGGTGACATTGTGTGAGCTTTCAGTTCAGAGCATCAGTTGGTGAGCATAAGTGCCTGTCCAGTTTTGATTCCAGTTGAGCATCGCTCTGCTGGTCAAATTACTTTTCCTGACTGCTCAAGGCAACAACAAACTGAGTTTTCAGGGGCTGTGTTTAAATGATATGTGCAACTTGTGATAAGCATTCAGATTGCACAGCTGAACTTGGAAATTTAAAAGCTGTGGAGTAGAATTGTAGATTCATAGAACAGTCTGGGTTGGAAGGGACCTCTAAAGGTCACATAGCTCAGCGCCCTGCGGGGGACATCTTCAACTGGATTAGGTTGCTCAGAGGACAAGCTGCAACTCCTGAATGTCACTGGAGAACCTCTGAGTTAGGGATACTTCATCTGCTCTAATTTTGGGTCTTTCTTGCTAGTGGTTTCCAGCGTGGGGCTGGATGGCTGTGATCACACCCTGTAACTGTATAACATAACTCAATATTGCTGCTGCTAAGATTCTACACAGGATTTTTTTTTCCCCCCAAATAGGAATGTAGAAATAATGTATAACACTTCCTCTCATTAAGATGGTCCTGGAGTCTTGTCTTTATTAGTAAATAGTCTTGGCAATCTTCTTCCTTTAGTGTGTGTTGATTTTGATGAGGTAGCTCATCAGAAGTCTGTTGTAAGCCATTTTGGGGGCCTTCTGTCATTTTAGCTGGTTGTAGATTGCCACTGAGCAGTCAAGCCAAGGCTGGAAGCTCTGTTCTCTGATTTCCCTTCCAGTACTGCAGGAAAGTCCTGTGTTGCTCTCCTTTCTCAGTAACAGAGTCACTTAAATTTAACACTTAGGATAAACCCATGGTTTGCACTATTGTTGATTACTTAAACTCTTTGCTTTTGATGTTGTATGGGATTAACCATTTTAAAAAGAAATGCAGCTCCAAGAAGCTTTCTAGTTTAACAACACCAACAGTGTGTGGCAAGTTACAATGACAACTTGCTGCCCTGTCCTTTTTTCATTGGATTTGAGAAGAGAGGGAGATGTATTATTTAAAAAATCCTGTTGCTAGATGAATTGAGTGAAGGAAACTTATTTGTAGAATTACCTTCATTTCAAGAAAAACATTGCTTTATTTTTTTCCCCTTTCATTTAGGATTTGAATTGGAACCGCAGCAAAGCATGGTTTGGAAAGGACTTCTAGAGATCACTTGGTTTCTCTTTCTGTTGGAGGAATTAGATTTGATTATTCAGGACATTATCAAGCTGAACCTCAATTTCTTCCGCCAAGAAGATTCCACCACTTCTTTGAGTGATCTTTTCCAAAGTTCAGTTGTTCTCACTGGAATATTTTCCCCCCTATATTCATCTATACTTTCCCCTGCAGCAACTTGTGCCCATTACTTGTGTTTTGTGAAAATACAACCTGGTGGGAAGAGGTTTTGCCATATGTACATTTTTTTAGGTAGTGGAAGTTATAACTAGATCTTCCGAGCCTTTGCTTCTTCAGTTCCTAAAACTTTTCTTGATATGAGAAATTCTCCAATTCTGCCCAATTTTTCAGAGTCTCTCTTGAAAAGCTGAGGGCATCAAAACCAGACAATCATTCCAGGAATGACATAATGTGCTGAAAAGAGTACAGAAATCGCATCCCTTGGCCTGCTGGGGTCCAGGACATCAGGCCAAGGGTAGGTAGCCTTTGTTGCCTCAGAGGTGCCCTGCTGACTCACATCCATCTTGCTGCCTGCCAGGGCCCCCAGGTTTTTCACAGCAGAGCTATTTCATGGACTTGTGATGTCCATGTTGTACAGCTGGTCCCTAACTCAGCTCTGCTCTACAACTGCAGACATCACCAGCCTGCCTGGCTGGAGTGGTGCTGGGTCGTGACTCTTGAAATGGGAGGTGCTGGGAAGGAATGACTTAAACTGTGAGTGTTCTGGAGGAAGGCCAGGATGTGTACACCCACACAACCCCTTCTCTGCACTGCTCGGATACTAATGAAGAGAACTGGTGCTTTAATTTCTTTATGCCTACAGGAGCAATCTGGTTTTTGATCATAAAGTAATTGTAAGAGTATGAACTGCTTCTGTGTTACTTCAAAATGCCTTCCTGGCCTCAGACACTCCTGGAAGTGCTGTAGGAACTTGCCAGGCTGCCTGGCTTTTTTCTCTCCCTTTTGCAAGATGACCTGCTCTCTTTGCCTGTCTTCCAAGCAGGGCATCAAGCTCCCAGTTCCAAATCCAGAGACAGAGGCTGTGTGAGCATGACCCTTCTGAGCAGGGCCCAAGGGCTCATGAAGTGGTTTCCAGGCCCACCTGGGCTGGAGCACCAAGTAATCTCCAGTCTGTTAAGAAAGACCTGTGATATTTGTCACAGTGCCTCCCCTAGCATGGCACAAGAGGGGAGGAGGTGAGAGGATGCACTGCACAGCCTCCCCAGCCACCTGGTGTGGCTTGTTCATCCTCTGCTACTGCCTCCAGCAGCTTCCTTATGAAAGTTTTCTTGGAACATAGGCAGCAAACTCAGTCTTTATGCAGCTCTGTCAGCCATTATGTTGCAGATTAACTGCCAAAATTCTGATCATTTACTGAGCTGACAATTGAATTCATTTGTTCCCTGGAAAACGGGGCTGTGCTGCCTGCCACGTTAAGGTGAAACAGCTGGAAGAGCTGTGGGGGGATGAGCTGGCTCAGAGAGCATGAGGCTGGGATGGGAGGGCTGCCCAACCACAACACACACTGCTGGCTGGCTAAGGAGCAGTGATGGGGCTTCTGCTCCCTCCTGTCCTCTTACCCAAAACCTAACGACCCTGTGTGTTGTCAGTCTGGACAGCTTTGCAAGAGGGGCTGAGAAACCAAAAAGCTATTCTTGATTGTGAAGAACTTTATACCTGAACTACTTTGAGAAATCTGAGGCTCTTTCAATGCCTTGTATCACTTGAAGCAGTTAGATGGGACTCCTGAGAGATGGATGATGCAGGGCCAGCCTCTCTGTTAAGCCTGTGGGCTATTTGTATGATTGGATTAGGTCAGTTCTAATCAGATCTTTCCCCCTATCACAAGCCAGACTCGATGCAATGTAATCAGAGAAGAGCAGCAAGAATGCTAGCATGGCTTATTCTAATAAAGTGAAAAATCAACTTCACTTTTTCTTAGGCTGTCGCAGTAATTTGTTTTAGCAATTAAAATTTAATTCAGTCAGAAATATGCTATAAAGGCATGATAGCGTTGCTAAGAGCCAGAGCTAGGAAGCTTTGCTGGCTTCCCTTAGAGCCAAGTGGTGAACCAAGAGATGATCAGCATGGAGTCTGACACATGGAGAGGCACTCAATATATTCAATGTCTGCATTCTTATTAGGTGTTCTGAACTTCACTCCCAATGACATTTTATATGTATGGAGAGGAAACAAAAAAGGAAAATATATAAATATGGGAAGTTTTAATTTAGGCTTGAGAGGACATAGCTTAGCCAGTTAATTAGCATTCACCTTCAGAAACGGTTTCTTTGTGTGGTTTATTTTATAGAAATTGTCAATGAATAAAGAAAAACAGGTAGCAAGTAAAGAGCAATGTCCTGTTTCAGTAATGGTGCAGAAACAATCCTTTTTCCCCATCACTTTAAGTTTCCAATTATTTTTCCTTCTCTTATTCCTTCATTCTTAACTTAAAACATATTCAAAACTGTGCTCACGTTGTTTGATGAAGGTGAAATTTCAGAAAGTTGAATATTCGGAAACAGGGCTAATTTGATTTATGTTACCTGTCCTCCTGGGAGCATTGCTTTGCTTCCAGGTATAAAGACTAAGGAAAGTCAATCAATTCCCATATATTCCCACTATTATACCCCCTGTGTCTGATACTGCAAGGGAATTCGGCCCAAGACCTAAGGGACTGTGCCTATTGCAGGCCTGTGACTGGTGGAAAGGAGAAGACAGATGTCATATTCTGATCATAAAACCAAAAAACGGATCTGAAATGCTTTATTTACCTTGACAGTGTCCTTGGCAGAGCTGGACAGGAATCTGCTAAATGGAAGCAGTAGTTAGACCAAAGGGGAAAGAAAACATGAGAGTATGGCCCCCAGTTTGATCCTGAAGTTACAGGAATGCTGGAATATTTTGAACAGGCTAATGATGGATAGCGTATTCATGCTAAGAAAAGATTTTGGTAAGCCAAATAAACCCCTCCAATTAGTTTCCACCATGATTCATTTAGATGTAATTTTGAGTTGGACTTAGATCTGGACTAATGTCAGCACTGGAAGATCAGTTTGCTACTGAAGAAGATGAAATTGTATCTGGAAGGGCATGGTAGGATGTGGGATCCATTTCATCAATTTCTTAGGAAATTAAGTTTTCAATTAAAATAAAATGAATTTATCTTCCTAGAGATAGGCCTGTAGAGGCTTACATTTGGGTCATTATTCAAATATCCACAAACAGATGGCTCCCATGTTTCTTTACTTACTACAACCTACCCAAGCAGAGCAAAAAACCTCACCAAAAATAAATCCCCACCAAAAAAAAAAAAAAAAAAAAAAGTCCACATCTGGAATATCAAAAGAGTTCCCTGAAACTGTACTGCCAGTCTAGGACACTTGATTGTTTTGATCTCCACTGGCGTGCAAGAAGAGAATATTGAAATAAGTAGGCATGTTTCAGTGTTTGGTATTTGATATTTTAAAAAAGTTATATTCTTAAAACTGTAGTCAAAGAAGGTCAGTAACTATTTTTTGAATGCATGCAAAATGTTGTGGTCTGAGTTGGAGGAAGTAACTTGGTCTTATGTTGAGTTGGAAGCCTCCAGCACAGCTTGGGAAAGTTGTGAAGTTTTCCACTTGGGATCATTCCACACTTCCCCCAAAGTATTCACATCCCATGTGTATACATATGGCTCTTGAAGTATTTGCTAACATTTGCAAAATTTCTGAAATGTCCAGTACTATTGAAAATGAGCCTTTCTGAACCAGGGTTCAATCTTTTTTCGCAGACACAGATTTATGGCTGGGTAGGCAGAAGGTTTGTGAGCAAGGAGTTCATATTTGCTCTCAGTTGGTGCTAGGTTGACATTTGAGAGTACTCAAACCCTCCCCTCTCTTCATCCCATGCTTTCACTTCCACAAAGCTGGAAGCACTACAGATATGCCAGACAAAGGGAAACTGCATTTTTCTGAGAGGTGGAGAAAGGAAAAAAAAAAAATTAAAAAATCAAAGATCGAATATCCTTCACTACTGCAATTCAGTGTGAACAGCTGGAGGAGGCAAACAGAAAATGGAAGAATTAAAATAATCCTAGATCTGCATTCACAAATCTATGGAAACAGAGTTTCTCTTCAAAATTGCCCAATCCTGATATGTATGCAATCAGGCCATAAAATATATTATGAAGGTTGAAGGTATGGCAGAGTGGAGGCGAGCACTGACCAAGAATTTGGAGTTTGGAGAAAATAAAACAGGGTGAAGGGAAAAGTAAAGAAGAATTGTGAAAGGAAGCATGTTGAAGGAGAAAAGCTGGCACTGGAAAGCTGTCTAATGTGCTGAGGTATTGATCCAAATGAGAGAACTTTTGTGTTCTCAACTGCAAAACTAAACTGATTTTGTGCCTATTGGCAAAGGCTGAAGTTTCTATTGACAAATGTATAGAATATGGAAAGATTTTGGTTTTGTATTTTTGACAGCCAAATGCTTTAATGTTGTAAAGAATGTATTAGGATACTGTCAAAATGAACTTTTAATAATTTTATTCATTACTCAACATGTCTTTTAATATTTAATTTGTCTTTTGGCTTTTAGTATGAAAGTGAATCTGTTATCTGCTTTTATTATCTCTTTGGATATATAAAGTCCTTTTTCACAGATGCACATGTGTGTTAAGTAACAGAGTTACTTAACTATAAAACATGGAATCCCAACCCCAAGCAGTGGATGCCAAATGTGAATTGATTTTCTTTTTTGAATTTATAGAAGGGCAACAAGCCTGTAACACACGGTCTTTAGAAGAATTTTCATGAAATTTTTGTTTCAGTTTTAATTATTCACCTTTTCTCATGTTGTTAAACTAGTTAGAAAAAAACACCCCTTGTCCAGGTATTGCAGATAGGATGTGTTGTTAGAAACAAGGTGTTTTTTCTTCTAACAACCTGCTTTGTTCTTTATATAATTTATAGGGGAAGACATAAAGTCAGCTAATGAAATAACTGGGAATGGATTGGCATGTCACACACAGGAGGGCACACAGCCCTCGTTGGAATGACTGTGATGAATGGTGGGCATGGGGAGATGGAGTGCTTGTTTGTGCTCCCTATGATCCATAACCTCCAGCTTCAGAAAGCATCCTTAATCATGACAGCTGTTGGAAAAGAGAGAGTCCTGTGGATAGCAGGGGGAAAAAAACACCCCTGGGTTTTCTCAAAATTTCTGTTGTTGGCTCCTGAACCCCTTTGGTGTTGCACGGCTACTTCAAAGCCAGGAGCAGTAGGAGCAGCTGTCCAGCAGCTGTGGGATCTGCCCAGCAGGGCCAGCTCTGCCGGGATCATCTCATCTCACTCTGTGCGGGTGTGAACAGAGGGGCCTCCCCTCTGCCCACCTGTTGATTCCCCAAACTGAAGGGAAATTAATTGCCTACCATTTTCCAGTGCTCTTCCAGGTCTGTTTGAGGCTGACTAATGGCTTCCAAATGCGTTTGAAGACAATTTCCATAGAGGAGGAAGGGGAGGCAGGTAGATGGGAGGGAATTGCCTGAGCCTTGTTTATTCTAGGGAGCCAGGATCAAAGCAGAGCCCAAATGTGCATTGTATAAACTAATGCAGATTGTCTCATCCAGGTATGGGTTCGATGCAAACACCGCCCTCTCCAACACGGTGAGTTGAGACCTTTGCCCCACAGCTCTGCATTTTGAGTGGGACTGCTGCAGCTCAGGTCTTGGCAGAGTATTATCAGGTCCCGTGCGTGTAGGAAATTCATTCTGAATGGTTTTGCCACTGAGGGTCGGGTATTGGAAACTGGGACCTCCAGTGATCTTTGGGTCAGGGGAATAAACTGCTCCGCTCACAAGGAAGCACCTTGTTATTGAGAAATTGACTGCTGAGTAGTAGTAATTGTATAAATTAGCATTAATTTTTTTTAAAAACATAGTATCAGGAGATTTTGCAAAACAGTTTAGCAAACATTATCTGCACAAAGAATGAAATAGTAGGCCTCAGAGGTCAGGCTGCATGAAGAAGCAAAGAAAACCATTACATGAAGTGCTACCAGCAGTGATAGAGAGTGTTTCAGCAACTTGACTTTCTGAATACAGAAGGTGTGTGTGCATAGCCAACCTAGGGGAAAGTTGCATCTCTGATTGTTCTGTAGCATAGATAATAATTAATCAAGATGGACCCAGCTGGTTTGGTTTAAACATATCCTCCAACAAGTTGTGTATGGTAAAAGCCAACTCAGCAGAGCTCTGTTTAAAAGCAAAATCTGCCTTGTGTGAAACTCTACATATTTTCTGTGGATGTAGTCTCTTGGTGACCATTTATATTTTAGGAACTGACATGTTCACTTTCATTAAACTTGCCTGAAAATGGAGAGCAACTGTTTAAGACCAGAGCTGTTGACCTTACATTTCACAAGTAATAAGATTTTATTTACTGTAGTTACTACAGGCATACTTAAGCTGGAAAAATCTTTTAATACTTTGCAATTTCTGATAAATAAATGTAGATACATGCACCATTCCTGTACATTGTTCAAATGAACAACCAAAACATAGTTTAAAAAATATGCAACTGGGCTGAAAAACATCAGAATGCACAAGTGCTGATTTTGGTTTAGCACAGGAATTTTCAAGCCAAAACATGTACCAGTTTCACAGAGTTGGGATTTTTTTTAACTTTTGCTTTGATGTGCAAGTCCTTCAGGAGCAGATGGACTTGTGGCATCAGTATCACCCTTAGAAAAAAACAGCTTTCATTATAGCCAAAACCAGGTTTCGTTTAGTTAAACATGGGGTTTTTTTCTGCTGTGTATATTTTCATGTCTATGCCTGTGATTCCTGCCTGTAGTTTTGCTGTACTATATAGTAGCAGCGCTTTCACATAGAATTTTATTTATAATTTTCCTGTGTTTGACTTTCTGAATCTTCCCAGTAAAAGAAAAAAGAAGAGAGGAAAAAAAATGACATATTATTCATAATCTGAAATGATTTCTGGTTTAGGTAGGCCCCAAAAGATTTTGAAAAGCTCCTTAGTACTTTGCACAGGGTTTGATTGTCTCTGAGTTTTACTGACTTTTTCTTTGGACTGTGTGCTGCTTCCTTGCCCAAGTTACAGATCTGATAGAGACTGGGTTGGGCTTCCAGATGGGAAGATGCTGACTTTGTAAATTTGGTTTTCAGAGTTTTTTGTTTTGTTTTCTGAGAAAATACAGAGAATGAGGAAACGAATCCAATTAAGTAATAAAGTAGTTTGCAATGAAGATACTTCAATTTTTGTTTTTTTTTTTTTTTTTTTCTCAATCATCTGAAACGTCACAGGGAATACAAGTAATTACTTTTCTTACTGAGGTGCTTCAGCTGAGAACCCATGCATCAAACTGTGAAGTAGGGATTTTGGCTGTGTCCTGTGGGAGGCCACAGGATATGTGGAATCCCCCATCTTGCTGTTGTTCCTGACACATACATTTTCCAGAACAAAGCACGGGGACTATATTTGCTTCGACATCCATGGCACATCAAATAACTCTCGTGACTGTGACTGATCAAATAACTCCTGCACTGCAGCCCTGTCAGAAGGGGGGGAATTCAGGGAGGGGAAAAGCTTCATTGGCAAAAGCACGCAGAAAGGGTTGGGAGAGGCAGGCTGAGGTGGAAAAAAGAAAACGAGTCCTTTTTCATCACAAAGTGTCCTGCTTGTGTGTGCCAGCAACATCATGGAGGAGGGGGAGAAGGAAATACTCCCTTAGTTACAATAAATAGCAAATAGATTGGTTAGGTCAAAAAATGATTTACTTTTCCTTCAGGATGGTATCTGACTCAGGAAGATGCTGGCAGATCTGCTTGTTTGCTGTGTATTTTCTTTTCTTCTGCTGCATTCATAGTACTCACAGAATAATTTACTGCAAGCTTCAATACCGATCATTTCCCTAACCCTGTCAACATTAACTGAGAACAGAGAGAAAATACAATTTTGTTTTGATCTTTCTGTGACCTGGCTGTTAGAGGACATAAAAATATGTACTCTGATTATTATGGGTTTTTATTAGCTTGCTTATTTATTCCTTTATTATTTGATATCCCTTTAAACAAAGGACTGTGGCATGACAGTGTTCTGGATTCCTAAAAACATGCTTATCTTCAATTCTTTTTTAAATCAGAAAATTGCTGTTCTGTGTAACAAAAGGACTCAAGCTGACAGTTTGATGTGAAGCAAAGGCAATTGGCTTAAAGAAGTTATTTTGTATACCTACAAAACACCCAAGAGAATGGCTGATTTATGCCTCAGTCAAATCACATGCTGATAATTTAGGTATCTCTGTCTTCTGCAAGTGTTAGGCTCGTGCTTCAACATGCAAAGTGACAGCTAGATTTTAACTTAACTCTCTTCAATTTTCTGAATGGATTCCTAATTACTTGCCAAAACAATATTGATGTTAGATTATGGACTACTAGTAGGTTCTCTGAGGTACAGATTTTTAGCAAACAGGCAGGAGGTCGAAGATCTCCTATGATATATTTTAAAATTTTGCATTCCCTCGTTCTCCCTTGCTGGCATTTATGCTCCCTCTCTTGACGGCGAGCTGGAAGTGACACTTATCAAAATAACGTGACAAAGATGCTTTCAAAACTGTCACTTCCTTATGAAGTTTCTTACTTCTTCAGATTTGAAGCTTCTCATGCACATTTTTATCTACTGCTTTTGGAATTAGAGCAAAATATTACTGAAAGGTAACAGTGTAAGAAAAATCTAGGGATTGTTGGTTACAAATGTAATTTTTGGTCTTACAAATATACAGTTTTTGAAATCAAAAAGCAGTATTAAAATCTTACCCAAATGCTGATTTTGCATTTAAACTGTCAAATAATTGCTTATCAATATAAACTTTGTTTCCTACATATTAATGAAATGCATTTTAATGCAATACCAACAGGCTAGGTTATAATTTTCCGAGAGTTATTACTATGCTTCATAAAATTGTGCTTCAAGAAAATAGTTTTTTTTTAAATAAAACTATTTTTATTGTATGGACAGTTTTGCTTTCTCTAGAAGGCCCAGGAGAGAATTTTGGATGATTAAAGTAGAGTTTCGATTAAAAGTACGGATATGTTTAACATGACTTAAATGTTGTGGGTTTAATTGGATTTTTTAAGTAATTTCAGGTTAATTATATGTAACAGAATTTGATAGTACCAAGACTTAAGTAACCATTCTGATGAGATAGTTCTCTTCAAGAATACTGTTTATTTTAATGCTATTCTCTGCTTTAGTGACAATATCTGTGGCTATAAGAATGTGTATTTTAGAATTTCTTCCAACTTGAAGGACTTGATATTATGTGGAGCCCCTCTCCTTGTTAGCTGCCTTCCTTGCAGGATGGACTGGGAGATCCTCTTTGGATTCCAGACCTTGAGCTGCCAGCCATAGGTTCCTGAAGCACCTTTACCACCTGAAGTTTGGTCATGTTGGCTTTTTATTCTCTTATATCTATGTGAAGACAGATTGGTTAGTGGTAGAGAAATATTTGCAAAATTCTATTCTAGTTTCTGGGACAAGAGCATTATTTTGGTGACTTTTTAAAAAATATGCTTCCATATCTGGCTTTATTTGTCTGCACACACAAACACCATATATATTATTGACATTGCATTCTATGTAGAGTTATCTATATTTTTAACATCAAAACAGTGATGGCAAAAATACAAAAATAGGTATTTTTCCATAGTGTTGACAGTTTCAATTTATGGACAGACACTTCAAAATTGAATAGAAAAAGGGACATTTTCAGAAAATAGTAATGTCACAGTAACGCAATCTCCATGCTGGATGTAATATTGTATATACTGCATTGTAAATATTCCCCTCCAAGGGGAATGGGATATCTATAGGCATGTACCTAAAACTCTTATTAATTGTTAATGTCTACAGTAACTGAATAATGTTGTAAAGACATTTTTTAAAATCTCCAGTATTGGAGGAGTCAGCTGAAAATAGCCGTGTGACATGCCTGAAACAGATTCAGACATCTCTGCTGAGCACAAGGAAAGACCTGAATACCAGGATTACAGATCCCACAAATCCCCTGCTCAGTTTTACAGAAGGATCAGGCAGTTTATGTATGCAGTTAATCTATTTTCGCTTCAGTGGAGTGATTTGCAGCTGCAGCCCTCTTCATAGGCAGATCAGAAGCTGCACTGTAATATCTGTTTGGCCTGTACCATTTTTCTTGGAAGGCTAATTGTTTAGCTTATGGCATGCTTTATTTTCTCAGGGTATGCTTAGAAATAAACAGAGCTCAGACAACCTAAACCTTGCTCCTGGGTGGAAACTCAGCCATGTCTGGGGCAGTTGGAAGAGCAGTTAGAGGAGCCAGGCATTGCAAATTTGGCTCACTGGGACATGCCTGGGTGGCCTGTCCACACGTCTTTTTGGGACACTTCCACAGATCCTGTTCAGATGTTTGCCTCAGCCAGTGCTTGAAAACCCTTCAGCTCACCCGAGCTGGAGATGCAGAGGGGGACTGTCAGCAGGACAAGCAGGTGAGGCAGGTTTTCCAACTTGTCATTATCCAAAGTTAAGAGGATAACAGCCTCCAAAACCACAGTGCCTCTTCAGGCCTTCAGTCTTATTTATTTTTTTAAACATGCCTCTCAAGCTGCTTTATTTCATTTCACAAAGAGCAGTTTCCTTTACTGCTCTCTAGTACTTGCACGTATCAAGGGCCAAGTCTGTCTGGAAGTCTGGCTCTGCATTTCAGGGAAAACAAACTCAGAGCCTGGCTGCTGGTGTGCAGCACCTACAGTAGCAGAGCCGTCATTTGGGAAACGTGTTCTGTAAGGTTTCATAAAATTGCAGATGCTCTGATGTTTTGCTGAGCTAGGAGGAAGTTTGTTGGTGAAATCAATAAACTCTCAAGTTTTCAAGTCATCAAATGACTTTAAAATGAGAAAGTTCTTCTTTTCTGACAAAGAAAATAGTCAAATATTTCGAAGTACAAAGCGATTAGGGCTCATAGAATTGGAGGTCCTCTTGGCATCCGTATCACTTTGGGAGGTGGCACCAAGTCATCTAGGCTGTTAAGAAAAAAACTCCACATCAAAGCTTCAGCGTGCCTACACAAACCTCCTGTGCATGGAGACCAGGATGGGAAGACATCAACTTTGTGTTTTCTGCCAGCAAACCAAGAGCATCCCCTGCCGTGAGCCGGCGCGCACCCGATGGCGATGAGAACTGCTGCATCCAAGCACGGTGCCTGATGAGCTGGGCTCAGCCAGTGTTTATTTATTTGGGTGCAGATTTTCATCACATCAGCCTTTCAACATTTGCATATGCAAACAGGAGATCTGAAGGGTAACAGCTGTGAAAATACATGCTTATGACCTACCTTAGGCACACTGTATGCAACCTTGGGATGTGAATTTTATATGGGTTAAAAAAATTACAAGCACACGTACGTAGGCACACTGTCACAATAATTTCCTGCTTTGTTGTGTGTTTCTTGGACTTCATTAGCTTCCATCCACAAGTAATTAGATGTACAGTCCAGAAATACTTAAGAGTGCTCCATTTCTTCTATCACTTTGGATTCTGATCAGCTCTCTTGGAGCTCAGCATTTAGTGCAAGCTCCTGCAATTAAGCCCTTCCCCATGGCATTTTACCACATGGTGTCATGCTACAGCGCTGTTTACTTAATCGCCTTACTTTGCTAGATGGCAAGTGTTTCATTAGGAACTGTGAGGAATTTGTTATAATGCAACATAAGCTAATGAGGGCTTGTCTCCAGTCAGGACACGTTTGCATTACTGGTTGATGTGATTATGTAGGTAAACCTTCAGTATAAACTGGACTAGGGAGTCTTTTGCACACACATTTAAAAATGGAATTATGTTGTTGCTAAATGAGTACCTGCAAGGATTGGTATGGTTCATTTCATAGCTCAGCTGTGAAATAACGCACAAGACTTTTCTTTTAAAAAGTTCAGACAACTAATTTAATATGTAAACAGTAATTCTTTGGAGAGATACCACAGCTGTGTAATGTTAGTGTCATTCTTGTTATATTGTGGACAGACTTAAATTTAGCATCGTGTCATAAAAACATGATGCATGCTACTAATTTGAACTATAAAAGTAAATTGAAACATTGCCTTCCAGGTATTTGGACTGAGTCCTCATCTTTGATTTTGCTAAGAGAAAAGGTAGTGGTGGGAATTGATTTAGAGAATGTGATTCAAACTCCTTTGCTTGCAAGAGCCTTGATTCAGGATGTAATCTAGAGTTTGGCACTGCTAATAAAGGAGCAAGCAATGCCCTGTCCCAGCAAGCTAATTTTGATATGATTGTATTTATACTCAAGATTAACAGATCTTTCGCAATTTGAACTCAATATTTTGCTCTGCCCCTACGCTTCAACTAACAGGTGCCTTTAGAACTTTTGCCATAATGATTTTGAGCATCAATTAAAAACATGTAGTATAGGCTGATTTACTAAGTATCAGAAGCACTGAAAGCAGGTACTTAGCAGTTTTCCTAGGTGCAGGTTCTCCCAAACCTGTGGACAAGCTGTTATTTCCATGTATTTGATGCCAATTCAATTTACAGATGGTATTAAAATTTTATGTGTAATTATTAATTATTATGAGGCATTAGAAATGCATACATTTAATAATAGGTATATCAGATTCCAGCCAGTTAGCATTTATTACCCAGAAGATTTTCCCTTAAACAATGGAAGTACGTGGCTTGCACAGCATAATTATAGGCTATGGTTTCCTTCTTCTGATGCTGTTTGTGGGATTGGTTCATAGGAAATCAGGTGTACCTCCACTCCAAGGACACCTTTGTGCTCCTGTACGTGTACTGCACACATGTAAAGCAGGATTTGAGAGCTGTTTGTATTTCCAGCCCAGACTGTAGGATGTTGTGTAGGCTAAAGGAGTACACAATATGTTTTTTTAACATACAGATTTAAAGCGTGAGGTTACTGCCTGTCCTTTTGTTTCTTCCCAGCTCTTCCTGGAAAAAACCAAACCTGTAAGCTGGGAGAAGTAGTCATTTGAGTTTCATATTATGGTATGGATGGCCTCAAAAGAATTTTATGAATTTATGGCCTCTATCATCCAGAGTTCTGCTCTTTCATAGCATTACAGTGGGTTGGCTGCTGAATTCTCTGTTCCTGTGCTCTACTTGAGCTGTTTGGAATATTACTTTGAGAACTGGAAGGGCTCTGGGGCGCTAAAACTCGATTATGAGATTTTTCTTTGCTTGACAAAATGAGCAGGTCCATGAGAAGTACAAGACAGTTATGTGGATTGACAGCAGATGGGTTTCAATCACAGAATCATGTTGTGATTTGCTTGTCTTTGAGGTGGGAAGCCAGTGGAATTGAGTTTCAAGACGATAATTGCAGCCCAAATTCTCAGTTCAACTTTTGTGCCCTTTTTAAAAATTATTCTTAAAAATATTCCTTCCAGTGATTCAGTGAATTCTGAGAGTTCTTCAGAAACTTTGTTTATAATTTGTTTTTCTGAAAATCAGAGTAAAAGGTGGTATAGTAAGAAAAAACTCCAAATATCCAAAAATCTTCATTTTAGAATCAGAATAATCAATGGTCCCCAGTCCTTATCAGTAAATATTTCCAGTTGTAAGTGAATATTATCCTTCAGTGTGGTGAAGTGACAGTGGTTTTGTGTGCTGATACCTCTGCTTTGTGGAGTCTCTGAAGCCTGGTTAAGTGATCCCAGCTTGTCACTTCCCACCCCAGAGATAACCTTCCCTACTCATTCACCTGACCCTCTTCAAAATCAGGAATTAATTCTATGAATGAGGACTGTTTTGAGTGGTAAGATAATCCCTTTGACTAACCAGGATAAGCCCAGAGACCAGACAGAGTCCTCTTAGGAAGTTCCAGTTGCACTTTTCCCAGTAACAACTTTCACAATTCCCCATGGATCACAATACAATTTACTGGGCTCCGGCTGGGGGCTGTGGCTTTTCTTAATCTGCTTTCTTGAGAACCACTTGCTGTAGTTCCTGATTTTCATTTGTACACTGGAATGTCCCAGTTCAGGCCCCTATTGCTTGAGCTGCTCCTCTTCCCAGCCCCTTTACGCCTCCAGGCTGAGTCAGTTCACTCAGACTGCTTCTCTGCTCAGCCCCCAGACTCATCTCCTCGCACAGCAGGTCTGTCCCTTCCAGACCTCCTCAGAAGACTTTCTGATGTGATGGGAACACTCCACTAATGCCCAGAAGTTTTGGAGAGACTGATGTCTCCCACTGAAGTCCCTGGTAGCTGGCACCCAAACTCAGCTCTCTGTTTGTCCCATCCTGTTTTCTGGTGTTGCACAGCAATGAATCATTTCATGAGCTGGGGCTCTCTGTGAAGGTGCTCCTCACCCTTGTCAGGTGACATGGGATGCTTTAGATTTTAAGACTGTAATACACACTTCCTGTCGTTTCAAGACATTCCTGTTACTTTTGTTTGTTGTAATCATTCTTTTGTACAATTTTGAGCTTTCTCTACTTTCTCTACACCATATCTGAGTTGTAGGAAGCTGAGTTTTAACTCTGAAATGATGCTAGTGGGATTCAGCTATGTTCCAGGATATGAACTGATAGATTTTGTTATGCTAAAGTTCACTTTTGGTCTGGAAATGAAATTCCCAAGATGCCTGTGAAGGAATTTAAATTCCTTGAACAGAATTTTGTTGTCACCAGCTCCAAACCAGTCATCTGGGAGCCTGGCATACTATGTTCAATTGACTGAGAAATTTTTGGTAGTTGTGTCCAATGATAGAAATTGAAATGTAGCTTTTCATCACTTCTAAATAATCTAGAGATGGTGGACATTAACCCTGAGACAAAATTCAGCTGAAGCATACCAGTCAAGATCCAGTTTAAGTGATTTTGATGTTTTTCTTTCAAATTCATTGTTTGGCAGTGGGTAATTCTTTAATACAAAGCAGTTGTTTTCATTTTTAACATTAGTAACGGGAAAATTTATGATGTATTGTACTTCTCCACAAATATTCAAGTGCTCCTCTGGAAGAAGGTATGCAATAAATAATGTTGCTGCATTCAGAGTGGACATGAATACATTTATTAGTATAGTAAGAAAGCCTTGAACTAAAATTCTTATGGATTTTCTAAAAGTATTTTTACTAGGTTTTGCAGTTACGTTCTTTAATGGGAAACTTTGCCTCCTGCTAATACACAGTCTTGTCTGAAAATTAGCATATGGCAAAATGCTGCTGTAACTACAAAACAGATATACAAAAGACAGAAAATTTATCTGTATTAAATCATTATGCTTTAATCTAAAGTATTTACATGCCTTTTTAAAATACTGACAAATCTGAGTCTCTGACTGTGTATAGTGGCACTTGCATTAGATTAAGTTTGCAAATACCAACATCAAGAAATAAGGTGCAGAGTTTTTTAGGGTCTAGTGATTTATTTTAATTACTTCAGACTCCTGGCTTCTGAGAAAATGGGTTGTTGGTTTTATTTCTCAGGGCTACTGTTACACAACCCCTCCCAAACCCTTAGTACTATAGTTTTCTTCTTAAGTAGGCTTAAAACACACATGGGAGCGTTAACACCTAAAGAGATCCGTATTGAGCAAGGACTGAGTGTGAGAGTGACAGTGCCAAAGCCTCTGAGCTGGAGGAGTGACTTCACTGGGGTCACCAAGCAGCCTTTTATGATCTTCTCAGGCCTCATCCAAGTGAGCACCTGTTCCATACACCTGGACTGTCATCCCTGCAGCCCTGGTTTAGCCCAGTAACAATTCCCTGCACGGGAAAGCACAGTGCTAAGCCTTTTTCTTTCAGACATCTCATGCTCTGAAAAGTGAATGTAGAGGATGGATTTGTGGAAGTGAAGCTTTTGCATTTCATTTGTCTCAGAGACTCAGATTCACTGTCATGTGCACAAATAACAATGTTTGTCTGTAGCTGGCTATTCTTCCAAGAGTGACAGAGTCAGGCTTTGTCCTTTCTAACCAGCTAAATATCATCTCCTTCCCTGGCCTCAGACTAAATTCTGGAGGGATGTGCAGGAGATCTCAAGATAGGAGGAGCTATCTTCAACTTTTCACCCTTCAGGATAAAGATGCTCTTAGAAGATTTGAAAAACTGAGAAGCAAATTGCAGTTTCTGCTTTGATTCAAACCTGTGGCCATTAGGGAGAACCTGGCCTCGGAAAACACGCAGGTAACAATTTCTCCCTGCTCTGCAATGGTGCAAGGCTGGTACTGGATTCTGTCCATGCATTGCTATATAAAAATACCTTATCAGAAGTGATCAAAATTTGATCACATTCTTATTCTGTGAGGGTGACATGTCAGAAGATGTGAAATTCCCAGTGAAATAACCTGTATATCAAACAGTGAGATATGCCTGCATACATTCTTGTGTACAGTGTGAACACCCACATACCCCTTTTATTGCCTTCTTTCCTCCACTTGAGATCCTGTGAAATCCCACTCAGAGGGGGGGGCAGATTTTATGACTGGATTTTATTTTATTGTTTCTGCTTGTGCATTTGCTCCATATATTTTTGAACTCCCTATGTACGCCCGTGTACCATGTTAGAAATTTGGGAATAAATTTACAAATAATCTTCAGGAAATCATTACAGTGCAATGCTTTCCTTCAGGAAGGCTTTTTGGTCCTGTCTTTGCTTTTATGAAAATGTGGAAATAGGCTAAAATCCTCAAGAGAAAATATGAGAGAATTTATTTTGCACTAGTGTAGATTTTAAGCTGTGGTTAACAGAACCTTAGGGCCTTATGCAGCACAGCAGCTCCTCCAGCCATACACATTCTCTTTCAAGACATTCCACCATGAAAGATTTTGTTGGTTTTTTTTATTTCTGCATTTTTTAGTCCCCTCTTTGTTCTGCAAATGGGAAGTGTGGCATGTTTCAATTCCTTTGCTCCCTGGAAATGTTAAAGCCATTTGCTGTTCCAACTGATGCCTATTTGGAGTGTTTCATTACTGATGCAATCTCGAGGTGAGCATTATAAAGTGAAGTATTATTCTTGATCTCACTGAGAAGCTGTAGGGAGTCAAGCTGCAGACAGCCAATGTCAAAATCGCCTTTTCTAAAGGATTTTTTTTTTCTTTTCTTTTTTTTTTTTTTTCTCCTTAGAGTGAGGGTGAAGTGCATTTAAGGCTGTGTTTGCTGATCTTGAAGCTTGGGATGTAACAAGTAAAATGACTGAGAAAAATATGACCTTGCAAAGAATGAGATGAATAAAATCTACATGAGCTTTGGGAATAATGGAAATGAGGCACAGCCCAAATGAATGAGACCTTTAAAGGTTGCCATTGCCTTCAAAAAGGTTTTTGATACAATATGAAACTTCTAACAAATGGTTACGAAAAGACAATTATGGTACTATCCATAGGGTTCAGAATTCAAGGTGCTCAGACTTGCTGCAGTTTGACAGCCATGGAAACCATTTCCATTTAATCTATTTAACAAGAATGAAAGAGTGTTTTCGTGCTCTAAGTATGTAGAATATTTAGTCATTAATTTAGTTTTATACTGTTTTCACTGCTGAGATTTGAGCATATTGTGGAAAATTAATTATCTTAACACATACCATACTTATGAAGTATTGATTTGCCTTTTCCAGTTAGAGAAAATTGTACCTTTCTTTCCTCTTAAATTGAATTTATTTCTTCTGAGAAGTTAGACTGGAAAATGCTTCATGAAAAGGCAGGATTTTGAAAAGCAGCGTGTATTGAGTGGATCTTTTGAAACAAATTTGAAATATTTTGGGCAGCTTTCTTTCACTGCCCCTCTTGTAATGTATCAATCCCCAAAGAAATTATGTAGTGCATCTTCAGCCATTAAAAAATGGGATGATGATGATGAGGGTGGTGGTTGTTATTATTATTATTGTTTAATCATGTCCAGAGATTCTTCCTTTGTCCATGTCTTCATGTAACTGAATTGATGGGGTTTTTATGTTCATTCTAGAGTGGCTGGTTTTGGACGAGGGAAAGAGAGATGGGAGTGGGAAACAAGTTGGTTGGTTTGGTACACAGGGTTTGTTCTGGTTGGGCTTGTTCTGGTTGGGTTTGTTTGGTTTTTTTTTTCCTTTGGAGAAAAATCAGTAGCTTTAGAAAGAATGGAAAAAGAAAAGATATGTGTTCACTTTAATTTTCCTGTTGATTTTTGCTTTCTATGCCAAATGCTCCTCAGCACCTCTTGTGAGTGGCACCAGTTACACATTGGTGCTCTTCTTGCAAATCCTCTTGTTTTTACACTGTGTGTAATGAACCCTCCCTCTCCCTCTGTTGCCCTGCCGTGCTTGCCTTGCTCCTGTTCTGCCAGATTTCACTTGTGATTTCTGTAGCTGACATATGAATGCTCAGAATTTCAAAACAGCCCAGGGCTGCAATTAGCCATTTGTCAAGGTGTGCATAAACCAAGGGCCCTGCTCGCCGCAGTTCCGTCCTTCACTCCATCTGCTGACACACCACAAAATTATCCTCTTAGCTCAATGAATGACAAAAGTCCCACAGCAACAGAAGCCTGTCTGGGTAATATATAAAAACCCCATTGTGTGCATTCACCCTTCCGCCCTCACTGTAGAGTTGTTTTCCCCTTTCATCTCGGGGTTTCTAAAGGCAATAAAAGCTTTGTCCACCCGCAGTTATAAATATCTGCTGTGCCACACCCCCAATTCAGTGCTATTATGCTTTGGCTTGTATGGCTGGAGCCCCACGAGGCATTTTCAAGTATCTTCTCCATCCAGCTCAAGCAGTTCTCATCACTCCAGAAATGTCTTTCTTTAGCTTCTAGGACAGAAGAAAGAGCTCCCTTCAGAGCTTAATAGGCCTCTGCCTCGCAGAGCAGCTGAAGGGGTCCTGAGCTAGTGTAATGAGAGCACAAGCAATCCAAGCTGGAAGTAAAATACATTTTCTCTGTGATGTGCTCAACCTTTTCTGCCCTGGGGCTTAAAAACTGAAATCAACTCTTTAATTTAGCATTCTCCTCCGTACACTGAAATGCTGCTAATGTTTTGAAGAGTTAACAAGAAGGTAGCAAAAATGATGTGTCAGATATGTGTGAAACCATAAAAATTCTAGAGGCAAAACAATTTGAGTCATGTCAATGGGTTTTGAAAATATCATTTTCTGTCTACAAGAGGCCAAGGAAGGGAACACATTGAGTTTATTTGTGTTGCAGTATTTTTACAAACTCCTCAAATCAAACTTGAATTAAAGATTGGTTTAACCACAGTTAGTGTTATTACCCTTATTTCTTTAGAATACCAGAATAGATGAATTTTGAAGTTTAAAAAGAATCTAGAATAATCTAAAGCAGTTCAAAACAGATATTTTTGGAGTTTTTTTGTCTGCTTTTTTTTTGCTTGTTTGTTTGTTTTTCTGTAGAAGCAGTGCTCTTGGGACCAAGGCTGGGATTTGTGATTCACCAGTTCAGTTGTTCTTACAAATGTGACATGTCTGTCAGTTTTTCTGATTTTCTTTTTCTTTTTCTTGCATTACTTTTTACTGGGCAAGCTTGCTGTGTATCATGAGCGCAAGGTTTCAAGGAGATTAATACCCATTTCCAGAAACATGGCAATTTGTTATGATTTGTGATTCATAAAGGTGGCTATTTACACCATCTAAAAATGTTGAATAGGGCATCTATTATTTAACCTGTCTAATTTTTTTTTAAGTGCTATAAAGAAGTTCATTTATTCAGTAAGAGAGTTGCTTTTCATGACACTTTAACATCTGTTTCCAAATGATATCTTCAGCTCTGCAGCAACACTTAAATCTACTTTGGAGTTGGAAGCTATTACATGTTAGCAATGGTATTTGATGCAATTTTAAGCTGTTCATGTGTATTTAAAATAAGATTGATTTACACAAGTTTCTTTTCTAGGAACTACAACTTAAACTAATTCTTAATGATCCAAACACGTTTAAAACTGGTTCATAAAATCCTCACTCAAAACAACAAAACTCGGAAATCTTTCAAAGCCAGTTTAGTCCAGCATTACTGTCATGGCTGAGAAGCCCAGCTTTCTGAGGACTGTTTGGTTGGCTTGGGTTTTTTCCCGTGATATTACCTGTTCTTAGCTCACAAAATGCAATGTAAAAATAAATTCTTGCAATATATCCTTTGGTGCAAATCAGCTGGAGATACAATTGGGAAGGTAGAAGGTGTGGGGTTTTAACAGAAAGCTTGCAACTGAGAGCAAATCCCCAAACTTGCCTATATGCACCCGTGTTCCACACACCTGTTTTGGGTGTGCAATAATGCCTGGTCCCAAATTGGTCTCTGGCTGGCTTTAGCTGTATGGGCCCAGCTGAGGAAACAGTCCTGAACTCATCAGGAGAGTAATTTTTTTTTTTTTTTTTTTTTTTTTTTAAGGAATGTGCTTTTGGCAGGTACTCCCATCTTGTCATGGACCTTATATTTGGCTGGACGCCGTATCTGTTATCTGACTTCTTCCAGTTAGGAAGAGAGCTGTTTCAGCTGCACCAAACCTCTGTTTCTTTTGGAGTAGGAATGAGAAAGGAAGACAATGAAAAGCCAGTTAATCAGGCAAAAGATGATCTAAGCTTTTCTCCTGCACTGGCTGGCAGACGATCACTATTCCAGGTTCTGGATTTGAAGAGGATATTTCAGAGGTATGAGCACAGGAGGGATGCTCAGCACAATGGATAATACTTTGGGAATTCCTCTTGCCTGGGGACTCCACCGGTCCTTCCTTGTGTGTAAGAGCCTGAATGAGGGATGTGGGACTCCAGGGGCTCTCCAAAATGCAGTTTATTCCATCCAAGAGGTTCCAGCAGCCCAGGGTGGTGGGTGACAGAGCCTGTGCCTACAGCTGTCAGCTCCAGCTGCAGGCAGGCCTGGAGACCCTGAGTTTGGGTTACAATGCATTATAGACTTTCCTTTGCTGAGCATCTTAATACAGTAGAACCAATCTATACCTTAACTTTTATCTATAGCTTATCATAACTACTGTAATTACCATATTCATGTTACTATTCTCCAGTCACTAAAAGTTAGTACATTGCAGTTTAAGCTAGAAGTTATTTTTCAGTTTTCTTGCAGTGGAAAATTCTGAGACCTTTTTTCTACTTGCAGCATTTGCTGACTTGTTTGCCTGTGCTCTCTTTCTGCTTGGTAAAACCATTTTCTTGTTTGAGGTGGGTTTATCCTTTGCTCTAAGTCATAAAAACCCCTTCTAACTAACACATCCTTTGCCTCCTTGGTTATCCAGTAAGACTGGCTCAGCAATTCTTTTCTTCTATATCAAAAATTGCTTCCATCTCTATTCCTTCATCAGATTCTACATTCAAAACTCTTTTTGCCAAGCATACATATCTGTGAGACTTTCTTGTCAAACTTTCATCCTTCCCAACAGCTGTGACCTACAGGCAGGGCCAAATCCGTGCTGTTCTGTGACCGGTGTTTTACAGTCCCGTGGTGTGATGGAAAAGCAGCCAAATGTCCTATCAGATCCCACTGCCAAGGCAAAGGAGGACATGAGTTGTTGCTGTCTGATTAACATCATAGTAAATGGGATCTGTTAAGTCTAAACAAAATTTGCTTTGGTCCCCACTTTTGAGCATACCTTTTTTATTTTTAATGGATTGAAGCTGACAGGAGATTTGTGTAAGAAGATTTTTGCTGAATTCTAATGAGAATGAGTTTTTTGTCAGCGTGCGACAAAATCCCGAATCATTCACAGAATGTAAGATGGTGTTAGTGTTATCCAAGATTATTTACAGAATATTTATAAATGGCTAAATGGTTCTGTGTTGTGTATTGGAGACATTTGTGGGCTCTGGAAGCCCTGAGGCAGCAAACATCCCTCTATCTACAAAGGGAGTGGGTAATTACTGTCAGTAATCCAGCAGGAGCCGGGGAGGGCTGTGTGAGCATGGAGGCTGTACACTGTGCTGGGAAGGACGAAGGTGAAGAAACCAGAGAATCACAGAATATTTTGATTGGAAGGGTCCCACAAGGATCACTGAATCTAACACTCAGCCCTGCGCAGGACAGCCCCAAGAATCCATGTGCCTGTGAGCATTGTCCAAACATTTCTTGAACTCAGGCTTAGTGCTGACAACGTCAAGCCATTCCTTGGGGTCCTGTCACTGGTCACTGCAGAGGAGAGATCAGTGTCTGACCCTCCTCTTCCCCTCACAAGAGGAAGTGGTAGACTGTGATAAAGTCTCCTCTCAGTCTCCTCCAGCTGTACAGACCAAGTGCCCTCAGCTGCTCCTCCATCCAACTTCCCTTCAAGGCCTTTCACCATCCTTATGGCCCTCCTTAGGATGCTTTCTAATAGCTTAATGTCTTTTCTATATTGTGATGCTTAAAACTGCAGACACACAGCACTCAAGGTTGCACCAGTGCAGAACAGAGAGGGACAATCACTTTGCTTGAGCAGCTGGTGATGCTGTGCCTGGAGCATGGTTGGCACAGGGCACAATGCTGATTGATATTCAACTTGCTGTCAGCCAGGACTCCCAGGTCCCTTTCCATGGCCAGGTGAGAGCTGTATAAACCCAAAGGGAGAAAGCAGAAATCCTGAAGGTCCTCTGTTGCTGCTTCTTACCAGGCCCCCACCCCTGCTGCAGTGGTTTTGTGGCTGTCAGGAAGCCAGGAGCAGGTCAGCGACTCAGCCAACCCTGCCTTGGGTGCTGGACACTGAGCAGCCCATCAGCATTTCCCAGGGGAAAGGCAGCAGTGGCAGCAGCAGGGTGTTGTGCAGGTCCAGTGTAGCTGAGATATTTCAAGGCCATTCTTGAGCACACCTGCTTCTCTCCCAGCAATTGCAGGTGTGCAGTAACCATGGGGTTGGCTCTTGTCTGAGGGGGTAATTGCAGTATCCTGTATGTAGCCATGAGAGAATGTAAACTTGTGCAAAGGCAAGAAGTACTTCATGAGGTATTTAATCCTTATTACACAGTAGCCTGTTTTCAATACCTTTCTCAAGTCCTTTTCTGCTCTCTGGGAGCATATGGGCGCTGCTAAAATAATGTATTACGGAGAAAGCAGAATTTTCCAACTGCCTCAGTAGTAGGCTTCAATTTCTGGGGTTCATAGATTTGTGTAAAATTTATCTTATCAGTGTCTCCTGTTTTGATGACTGTTTAGTAATAACGGTCACCCACACAGTGTGCTGGGACACCATGCTGTGTGGTAATGAGCACTCCCAGAGTTCTGTAAAGGCCTCAATTAATCATCATAGTGCCAATTAAAAAGGCCATTAGAAATACTGTCCGTAGCCATCAATCCTGCATAGCAGCTCCTTCTCCAAGAGGTGCATGTGTAATGCATTCAGATATGCACACATATGCTGACTGCTTTTTCTAGGTCGATACGACCTGGCAGAGCGATTGGGCAAAATATATTGGCAGTGGCAAGGAATTTATATTCTGTCTTACATCCTAACTGTAGTTAGAGCCCAAATTTATTCTGATCTGCTAAATATTAAATCAGGTTTTGTTTCTCCCAAGTATGACCTGGGTCATAGTGGGGCACAGTTACACTCAAGCTCTCTTTGGAGTTGCATTGCAGTATTATCAAGGTATGAATTTTAAGGCCTCCATTCATTAAATCCTTTAAGAACAGTGCTATGTTATCCCACAGTTCCTGGTGGCTTCTTGTTGTTGCTGTTTTTATTAGGAAGTAGACCTCATGCTTTGAGCAAGAGTCTAAAAATTCTTAAGGGGCTGTGGTTCTGTTTTTTTTCTTATAAAACATCTGCCTAAGTTGTTCAAAGTTACAGTGAGGCTCTGGAAACCCCTGTTTTCTTATGCTCAGCAGAGCTGAACTCTGTGCTCTGCAGGAAGAATGGAACTGGATGGGACAAATCTGTAATAAGTGCACCTTTATCAAAAACTGGAACTTAACACAGGATTTTTCTCTGCTGTTAGCAAATACTTGATGAAATGAGTCGCAGATATGTATGCTATCACCCTGTTATCACAGAAGATAATCTGCTAGCTCTGTCTTTTACTTCAATTGTTTAGGCACCACATTATTGATAAGTGGATCTTGTAATGGATGATATGGATGTCGGCATCAATGTGCTGCCTCATAGTGGGATATCAATTTGGCTTTTTAGTTGACAGAAACAAAGCAAGAATCTAAACAGCCAATTAAAATAAAAAAATAATAATCCAAACTAACCAATTCCAAATTTTTGCAGTTACCAAATCCCAGGGATTACATACAGGGGCTATGCATTGAAAGACACTCAGAGAGTTACAAATACTCACTGTTTTTGCCTTTGTATATTGCCATCATTTAGGTTTTGATGATGCGATCACAGAGCTCAAAAGATTTTTTGATTGCGGAAGAGGATAGCTCTAGGAATCAGGCTTGTGGCTTCATGAATCAGCCTTGTGTGGTGAAGGAGCTCAGTGTCTGGTTTATTTGCTGAAATAATGAGGTGGGAGTTGTGTGAAGAGATAGAACTTTTATAGTTGCATTGCGTGGCCACCGTCCTCTCCTTGATGGAGGGTCTTGGTGGCATCGTCACCTTGGGCATACAGCACCAGCTGATATTTGCATTCCCAGAGCGAAGAGCAGGAGGCTGGGACAACCACAGTTCCTACAGCTGCTGTGGGAATCAGTGGGGAGATGCTCTGAACCCCATAAAATGCTAACAAGTGCTGAATACCCTCAGTGGGTGGACCTGCTGGCTTTTCACACGGGCGTGCAGGAATTCTTGGAGTCAATTGGCCTTCGTCTCCTGTGCCCCCGTATCCCAGCCTTTATCCAGGAAATGATAAAATGCTTTTGTCAGAAGGGAGTGGGAGAGTTTGCAAACAGTAAATAGCTTTGTTGTAAGTAGTCACATGTTGGCATGCTGATCACCAGGAAATCTTCATGATATTAAGCATTTTGCATTCAGAGCAAAATCCAGAAGGGTGTTACAACGCAGCCAGAAATCACAATAAGGGCAACTATTAACTAGTTTCTTTTCATTCAGTGAGACCCTGTGTTTCATGTGTAGTGGGGTAGAGGAAAGATGCAGCTTGTTAACAAATGTTCAGGGCTTAAAAGGGTGACATTTTAAATTAGCTTATTTGTAATAATAAAGGAACATAAAGCTTGTATCTGTTAAAAGGAAATTTAAAAATGAAGCCTCTTTCCTGCCCTTTAACTGAGAATCTTATGATTATGTTAAATCCCAAAATGTGGCTTCATTATTCATTTCCTTTTTAACAGAATGTAAAATAACTGGAGCTTGAGGGTTTAGTGTATTAAAAAAGAAGTAATGCTTTTTCATTATAACTTCTGGTAGTGTTTTAATTAAAGGTATTAGGAGAACTGTCATGGGTAACACATTTTTAAATTCTTGTACATTGTGCTGAAGAATATCTAGGAAGTGGATTATGTGCACAAGTTGTTCACTCACAGTGAAGTAGACCAGATTTTGTTATTCTTTACTGCTTATCACCTGCAACTAGATCATGTATATTTACATGGCAGAGAGGAAGAATAGGAATGTCTTTGTGTGTGAGCTCTTTGCAGTTCATAACAAATCGAGACTGTTTTTGGCAAAGTTCAGTGTTGTTCATACTAAAAGAAACTGAAACTACCAAAAAATCAGACAAACATTTAAAGTTAAGAACAAGAAAACGATTTACCTGTCCTTGTGTCTTTCTTAATGTGCAGGCATTGCCACGTCTGACAAAAAACCAATTTGTAATTAGCTCTGAGAATTGACAATCTGTTAAACTGCTGAGAAAGCTAGACACACTTCTGTGAATATCTATGTTAAGGGCAAAAAAAGTCCTGGGAAGCCCTCTTTTCCTTCTGGCCTGAGCAGGTGACAAGGCTGGCCCAGCCCCATCTCGGCTGGGACTCCTCTGCCTAAGTGAGCTGAAAAAAGACTATTTATCACCAGATAAACTGAGTGAATTTATTCTACACATTGCTAGTAGGAAAGAAAAGGTTATGGGGGGAGGAGAAGTGTTCTAAAGGTTTTATTCTGATTCTTATTATTCTTTCTTTTAGTTACTGTTTATAAACTTTTCTTTATACCCTTTTAAAGTTTTGGGCCTGCTTTACCTTCCTCCTAATCCTATCTCACAGCAAGAAATGTGTAAATATATCCTAGTGGGTGCACTGGCATTTAGCACCAAACCCACCACATTAATTAGTGCGTTAGCCAGAAAATCTCAAATTTTGGGGAACCAAAACCACTACACAAAATAAGTGTTTCTGCCCGATTCAAGCTGAAACCAGCACACTTTTCTTTCTCATTTCACCCCACCACTTTTCCCCATGTGCCTCCAAGGTATGCTCTCATAGCTTGTTTCAGCCTGTGTTTGCAGGCACCACCTTTAGCAAAGGTTTTTGGTGATTCGTTCCAATGGTCCTTGCTGTTCTGTTGGATTCTTGTGGTGTTACCTGCCTGGCGTCCTCAGTGATGGGGTGCTACCTTTCTGCAAATTCCAACAACTGAAAAGAATGATCCTGCAGAATTCTTTGCAAGCTTCCCCTGATCTGGTGATCAGCATTTTAAACCAGTGCTTTCCATTTTTTCTTGTTGAGTTTCATGATGTCACCACCTATAAAGCTGTGTCCAAAGTACTTTACTGGAATGACGATGAGTATTACAGAGGAATGTATGAAAATTGCACTGGTTGCTCTTTGGAGTGAAAAGTTTGGGGTTTAAACCTCCAGTATTCTGAATGAGAAGAGGGTGGGGGTAACAACTCGGGCTGTCCCCAGAAATTTTGCTGTCATATTTTTTGATATAGATTTTGAAAAGCTTAAACTGTAAGCTTCTAGGGGGATATTTTCAAAGTAGAATGGTGTTTCCACCGACTCACAGGAATCTGTGTAAGGAAGGAATGTCACCCCTTTAACAGCTGCCAGTGCAGCTGACCTAGGTTTGAATGGAATGGTCTTGGTGATTGACGTTTAAACAAAATGTTAATTTGTTTACGTGCCATGTGGTCCCAGTGGGACTTGCTTAGATGACCACATACCTTGAAAAGCCAAAGTTTTGGATTGTTACAAGTAGTTTGTGTAGTTTTTCTGTTTGTACTATTGTTTTTCTCCAGCAGATCTGATTCACTTATAAGGTGGTTTTATGTGGGTCTTTTTATTTTCAGATTTAGCTGAAAAAATTTAAACTTGTGCCTGAATTCCTGCAGTTGCTGTCTACAAACACATAAAACCAAATATTACATAAGTCAGGGTTATTTCTCAGGGAAAGAATAGGAAAGTATACCCCTGAAATAATGCCATGTGCTGGCTTCTGTACTTGGATGAGAGGAAGAGCTGTGTGGTTTCACTACTGTTATGCTCTTTTTCAACAATTAGTAAATAATATGAGTTAACTTTTTCCTGTTTAATTTTGAGTTATTTAGCTGACTGCTGACTGACCAGGTGAAAATCTGGTGGGAAAATCTGTCCAAATTGCCCTATTTTTTTCTTTAACTACTTTTTTTTCCTCCTGTTTCTTCTTAGGATCTCATCTCATTACAAGGTAGGTAGGGTGGCTGTGGCCTAATTGTTTTTATGAGATAATTAACATCCATTCAGAAATGTGGGTCTTCCTTGCATTTTTTCCCTCCAGATGAATGGCTCTCAAATTTAGTTACAATAATACAATAAATGCAAATTTATATTCCTATGAACATAGCAAAGGTAGCATAAAATAAATTCTCACTTATTCCCATCTGTGCTTGGTAGGAGTGCTGATATGCTCCTAAAATAATTAGGTCCAAGTGTTTCATCAAACACATATTTTTATCTTTTCTTACTACACAAAAGCAAACTATTTATCTTGCAAGTATTTGAAGATTTATGGAGTCCATGTGAGGAAATTTTTGCCCATTAATGCACATTATTAATGAATGTCTCTGGTTCATTTGGGAGTTTTGTATGTAGGAAACAACATTAATAGACTGGTGTGTGAAAATTTTTCTAAAGTGCCTACAACAGTATTTACTTAAGTGCAGATGTCCCATAGAGATTTGGCAATGCCAGCACTTCAGCAGAGTGCCCAAGGTGAAATTTTATAAATTATACGTTGGGTGTTTCAGCTGGTTGTAACATTGACTAACTGCATCAGACAAAATAAATAGTGTTATAAAAAGTAAATAATAGAATTGCTTGAAAAATTACTAAGGGTAAATAGTTGTTATAATTAGTATTACTTGAGTTGATATGAGATGCTAAATCTGAAAGAGTACAGAATTGTGTAGTGTGTCAGCTGACATGTCAGTGGGTGAACTGTCATTCTGCTGCCCCATCTAATCAGTCCAAGAACAGAATCAGTTTTGAAAAGCAGACTCTATCCTGTTCAAAGTAACCTCAATTAAATGGAGGCTCAGTTAATTCAGGCACAAGTTTAACTTTGTCTTTCCACTTGAGAATGTGTATACGCAGATAGAGGCACACTGTTTCTCAGACATCTCAGAAGACAAAACTGGAGTCTCTGCAATTTTTGATTTAATGGCCGTTGAGGTATCTCTCAGTTATTAGCAGTTTGATGCTCATCAAGACCACCTTTAGCAATACTTTGGGCCCTTGAGTGAATTGAAACTCCTGGCTTGGCAGCGGATTTCAGAGAAGCAGTGAACTGTGGGAACTGGTTTAAAATCTCAGATAAGATGGAAAAACAACCCCCAAGGTGTTAAGTGTCTATACAGTGAATTAGAGGGCAAGTTTCATTTCCTTGTCAATGAGATGAAAATGGAGCTCTTTCCCTGAGAAAGTGGGAGAAAGCAGCCGTGCCACGTAATAGCATTTTTCAGGAGAGGTAATGTCCTCTCCCACAGGAAGCAGGAGAGCAAGCTGGTGTCTGTCACATTCCTCCCCTCCACAGCTGCACATGAAGCTCAGGCTACTGTGGGTAGAGGGCCAGGCATTGGGTAAGTGGGGAGAATAAATGGCTCTTAGGGAGTTCATTCCCATTATCCCTTCTGCAAAACCAAGGGAAGCCTCTGGTAATTCGCTGCTGGTGAAAACGATACATCCAGTTTTTACCACCTCGTGCATTTTCTTTTGATATGTTGGGCAAAGTGAAGAAGTGTTAAATTGAAGCAGAGGCAGAAGAGGGGAGGAAAAAAGGAAGAACAAGTCCCAAAGAGCGAGTCTTGGGACAATGTACAATGCCAGCCCTTAAATCTAAAAAACCACTGTTCAAAATTGCTGAGTATGAAGTAAACATCACCTGGATCAGCTTTCCAGCATAACAGTGTGACCAATAATTGAACCTGACAGAGAAGCCTTTCAGGAATACAAATATCACGAATGCTCTGTTCTGCTTATGCACCAGTGTCGCCGGCAGGGGGCTGTGTACAAATCACAAACGGGACTGGGCTGCTGGGAACGTGCCTTGAGCTGTTTTATTTTCCAGCATCAGTCTCATTACATGGGTATGACAATGGGAAGATGCCAGCAGCTCACATCCCAGGCAGCAGACCAAGAACTTAATGTTACAACTCACTTGAAAAGTTTTTTGACCAATCACAGAAAGCAAAAGCACATTGACAGTAGTTCTATCCAACCACTGTAAGCAGAGGTACCTGTGGTTAAAACAAGGCTTGCTTATTTAGAATACAATACCTGCTCAGTAAGCCTTAAAGCACAATGCACAGAGCTCCATTATTAAGCTTCAAACTTCCTAATATCTTGCTAGATAAACTTTTCTGTAGCTTAGAGAATTATTCTAGACAAGCGTTAATACACAGACCATTGTTCTATTTGTCCTTACTTTTCTACTTTGTACATAATTTTTCTGCTTACCTATCTCATGGCTACTGCTTAGCTCTAATCACAGTTCTGCTGTCTCTGAGGCCTGCCTTTTGCAGCTTTTCCTCTGATTTATAGATTCCCACACACCAGAAATGTAATATGTGAGCTGGGACTTCCCTGCCAGCGCGCTGTCTCTCCCGGCCTCGCCTTTGATGAGCATCTTCCACGGGAAAGCGCCGCCTTTCTGATCCCATTAGAGGAGAGAGGCTCTGTCCCTGTGGTCCTTTTTGCAACCTTTTTGCTTTGTGAACACGGGGGATTTGTTGAGAGATGTATTGGGACCTAGCATGTCACAGGCAGGCTTGTTACAGATGAAACCCTGTTGACAGAAAGGATTAGCTGGAAGCAAGAGAGGGAAACAAGAAGTCGTATATTTTAAGGACAGTTGTGGTAGAAAATTTTGATTGTTTATTGGGCAAGTAGATAGTCAGGGCTTTGTGTTATTAGAGATTCTGTACCCTAGGAAACTGGCAGTGGTTTCAGCCTGGGTGCTGGCAAACTACTCCAGAATCTGAGGTTTCATATGAAAGAGGGGAGAAAAAAGCAAAACAAACAGAAAACCCTCTATACCCTGCAGCTGCAGAGAAAATGCTCAGAAACTCAGTGACCAAGGTTGTGTTCTTGTCTTGAGTCAGCAATCAGCTTGAAGCAATACCTTTGAGAAGAGTGAACTGTGCTGGTCATTTCAGTGCATGTGAGGTATGAAGCCTGACAGGTTTACACAGCAGCTAGCTCATTTCAGTGCTTTTTTTTTTCGTGAAAATCAATGTCATGCATGCTCTTTGAGAATATATTTTCTCAGGACACACGAAACAAACCAGAAGGAAGGTCTATTATTTGTCATGTAAACAAGAATTAATGTTAAACATAACTTCTGCCCTTCTTCTCTTCCCATCCAACAACCCCCAATGAAAAAGGAGGGGGGAAGGCAAGCAACTTTTCAAATTGTAGAAAAATGGATAAACACGGGATATTTTCTTTGCCCGCTAGAAAAAGCTTTAGTCATATCCAGACTCTTGAAAAAAATCAAAACAAAACCCCCTTCTTCCTACTAACCCCTACATTCTCTGTAGTGCCATATGCCCCAACTTAAAATTATCCAGCTTTTCATACATTCCACTTCTGCTCTGACAGCTATACAATGTACAACAATTGCACAGAGTCAGCAGGCAAATCTGGGATGCAGCAAGAATAACGAATTTGGTGCCAGTTTAATACAAATGTAGTGAATATTGAAGTAAATAACATGAGTAAAACTGGATACTGATGGTGTTTTTCCATTTCCGTGTGTCTGTCGAAATGTCCAGTCTCCAATTCATGTAAACAGTACTGTGAATTTACTTTTTTCTTCAGCTTTGTTGAATGTACATTTAGAGGCTGCAAAATGCAGGGGATCTTAAACTTCATTCTCATGAGCACCCCAAGGAACCTGCTAATCAGTGGAACTATTGTATGGTTATATGGCTCACATCATGTTTGAGCATTGGAGCTCAACATGAGAAAAGCACTGTAATTGCTGACAATTAGTACTGGCTAAGCCTCACAAGGTTTACTAAGAGTCCCCTCATGCCAGATTCATATCCAAAATGTATCTGAAGTATCTGAACCATTAAGAGTCTGGGAGGTAATACTTTGTCATTGTGTAAGGCAGAAGACTTGTGTATGAAAGGGCAAGGGGATTGTGAAATAATTACTGTCTCTGCATTTAATTTGAGTCAATGAAAATGCCAGAATGATTGAAGTGTTTATGCTGAAGATCAAGGAGTTATATTGAAATAGGGTAATCAAAACCAGGAACATCTCCTTTAAAATTTTTTAATATTTCTCAGGGAGGAGATAATGGAGGACTATCAGAGTAGAGCAAGGGGAGTGTTGGAAGGAAAGTCAGGATCAGAGGTCACACCTGTGTGAAGTGATGGTTTGAAAATGACAAGTAAAAATGGAAATATGCTTCACTTGACAGTGATGAATGGGTTCCTTGACCTGAGGAGGAAGACTAGAGGTGGCTTTGCACAGTGGAGATGGTAATTTGATAGTGGCAATTATAGGTGAAAAAGTTAGCCAGTAAAAATACCATGGGGAAAATGCCTGCTCTCAATTAGGTATGGTGCTCATGCCCCTGGGCCTCGACTGCCAGGGTTGCTGTACTTTTCTCCAGCCTGGGATACTTTCAGTTGGCCATTTTTATGCTTTCAGTGTGATTTTCTCATCCCTATATTCATTCCACCTGTTCCCAGTAGGCCTTTTACTTCGTGTTTGTTTATGCTTTGCTTACCTTCAGCGCAGGAATATTCTGCATCACTCCTCTGTATTCTCCTCCTAACAACATCAAACCTCATGGAGTTGGTGAACTGCTGGGACTGGCTCAGAGTCAATATTGCTAAACCTGGGACTGTACATAGAGTTTCCACAATGTGGGAGGTAGGATCAGTCATATCTTGCTCACACATCTCTCATATCTCAAGGGCAGGAAAACATTTGCCAGTGGCCTGCAGTGCCTCTCTGCAAGCAATAAATGCCAAGAGTCTCATCAGCTTTTGCATGCTGAGGCAAAAAGCATGTTATAGGCTCTGGATGGCCTCAGTTAGAATAGGAAGTATGGATTTTGAGGTTAGGAGAGGTTTGCTTGCTTAAAAGAGGTTCTGATCAAGATGAATTATGAAAATGGCCATAAATCCTGTGTTTTAAAAGGTAATAAACTGACTATTAATGTTTAAGGCAGAGCTCCAGGCAAATATCAGTGGCAGATGGAACCACCTACCTTTATGTGCCTTCCTCCTCCATAGCACTCAGCAGGAGAAGCTGAGGCATCCTGAACCCTACAGGGTCTTCCTTGAGGCCCAGAGAGTCAAAAGTGCTTCAGACACCATGTGCATGGGTTTTCTTCCTTTTTGTGTAGGTTTTTGTCTATTTGACCACATAAGTCCTTTATGTAAACGTGACATTGAGCCATTTCTCAGCCAAAAGTACTCAGTACGTGCAATTAATGATGTGTTTGGGCACCACAAGTTTTATTTTGTTGTGAAATAAGGTGGCTGGAAAATTGGAAATAATAAATAGTGAAGGCCCACGTTTAGCACAGTTCTTTTCTTCTACAAATCTTTGTAAAAATGCACCAGAGGTTTCTTCTAAAGAGTTGAGCTACTTGCCAAGTTCCAATCTGTATGCTATCATAACACCAGTTTGGAGACTCTCAACTCCCGTGACCCATTTGGGGAGCACTCATATCCATAGTTCTCCCTCTTTCTCCTGCCCTGGACGTGAAGTCTGATTAGTGTTTAGACATTGCTTTGAGATAATGATAATGTGCCTTTTAATTAGCATCAATATTTCTAGTCTTTTGGGAAATAATAATGTGCTTCCTTTTTACTCCTTGACTGTTGACAGATGGCCACTTATTAAACATCATTAAATTCTGATATCAATCATTTTTGTGCTTTATAAAATATGCTCATCGTTTAAAGGAAATTATAAATATAGGAGGAAGATGTTCCACATGGATTGTGTAGACTTTGATGCAGTGCTGCAGCAGTAATTGATGGAGGGAGGGCTTATTTTTTAAGACATTATAAGTATAATCTCATAGGCCTTGTTAACTCCCTTTCAGGATATATGTGTATGTTAGGAGTTGCTCCTGAATGGAAGTAGCCCCAATGCTTCTGAGACAAAGCCACTATTTAAACATTTAAAAACATGAACTTTTGAGAAGCCTGTCCTGATATGCAAAAAACATTTTGTGCTTTTACACAGGAACCCATATTGTATGTGGCTTTGTGAATGCCATGAAAAAGCGAAGATGGATTCCTGTGCATCTGTTATTTGCAGCAAGACTTTATTTGACTTGATGCATTCTTGGCAAGAGCCTCCAATTCATTACTTGTGAAACTTTGTTTAATGGGTACAATTACAATCTGCATTGTGCCCTTGCTCATCTTAATAGCAGTATTAATTTGCAGGAAGGGACAAAAATCATCTTGCAGAGTTATCAAGCCGTGTTTAGACTTTCTGAATGCTAATTAATTCAGAGCTCAAATGCTGTACCTGCTGTTTAAAAGGCTGGCAGCTTGTATTCATCACCTGAGTGACAGCTGTTCCTTGCCTTTTTTACTCTTAGAAAAAGAGTGGGGAAGATTAACTCCTTCCCATGCTGATGACTGCCGTTTTGAAGCAACATTTATGTTCAACTTTTAAATGTTAAAATTTTTTTTCTTCAGCAGATTTGCTGATTTTGACAGCACATTAGAGAAAGGATTGGTGACTGAATGTTGTTCAGAGAAATTGCTAAATATTTCTCCAAATCACTGTTATTTTTTCTGGGCAGGGCAAAAAGCCCCAAACAGTCTCAGTGACATTTGATGCCAAAACCAGATCCTCCATATAAGCTAAAAGAGAAAGAATTAAAATATGGAAAAGTCAGATTTGAACATTTATGATGAGTGTGGAATCTGAAGAATTTTTTCTCCCAGAATCAAACCCCTTTTTTAATATTCACTGTCAAGAAAATATTTATTAATTGCAATCAAATTAAATGTTCGCTTAGCCCATTTAAATGTCACAGAAAATAGAAAAGTACAGTTCTATATTTTATATACTGCATTCAAAGCTCATTGAATTGCTGTTTGTTAAACTGAACTTGCCTACTCTAGAAGAAGTGGTACTAAAAAGGGGGGCTTAAAGGCATGCAGGTGATTTGATTTAATTTAATTAAGTCTGAGAAAAAGTATCAACTGGTACAATGCAGATGTTCATATGCAGGTGTGGGAGGATTACAGAGTTTGCCTGAGTGGCTGAGGAAGTGGGACAGTAATAGTGGATTAAGTTCCTTCTTTTTCACAGAGGAACAGATAACTGAAATATAAATGTTAGCTCCATTCCTCCATTCCCAAAACACCTAAATTATACTGCATTTTCTTTTTGGAGGAAACATGAGACAAATCAGTAGTTGTTTCATGTCAAAAAGTATTGTGGCGCTACTGACACCAAACAAAATTCCACAAAATCTTCCAGTTAGTATTTTAGGGTAAATCCAAAGTTTTTTCTTTTGCTACTTTAAAGACCTACAAAGTCTGGTATGTGTTTTGCTGCATAATTATTTCAGACATGCGGGTGTGCAGTAGACATGTCATAATAAAATAAAATTCTCATTCACCTTTTGGAGGCCCTGTGTCTTTAGGGAAACTCAGGGTGGACTTGGCTAATACCTCAGGGCTTTGATTCTGCTCACATTGGGTTTTCCGCATTCTGACTCAGTAAATCTCATTAAGCACATGCTGAACTTCACCATTCACTGTTCGTTCTGTTGACTTCAATAGCAAATTAAGCACATGCTTAAATGTTGTTCAGAGCCTTAGGGAAAGGTGATTAAACAGAGTAACAAAGCTATGCTATTAAAATATTTTAACTCGTTAAAATCCAGTGGATTTGCTGGTACTGATTCACTAAACACTGTGTATTGAAAATTAAACAATTACATTATAACTGGCTGATTGTCTTGTGCAGCTTGGAGCACCAACATCAGGATATTAGAAAGGAAAATACCGTTCCTTTCACCTTGTGACCTGCTATTGTATTCTTTCAAAAAATTAGTGATTATGGTGAGTGATTGAAAATATCATTGGTAGTAAAAAGGTTTGCAAGTTTTTTTACAGAGTGTATCTTGAAAATAATTTTCAAGATATAATTGTTTTTTTCCAAGTTACTAAAATATCTTTTGTTATTACTCATTAACTTCAAAAGATGCTTTCAGGTTCCATGCACAGGAATGATTTTTTTTATGCTTTAGCAGTATTGACTTAGTGCTCTTCATGTGTGGACAGTTTCTCTGCTAATTTATGGTGGAGTTTGATACCGAGTAATTGTGCTTTTAGCAAGGCTGGTATTTAGTCTTTGAATTAGTGTGCAAGATGCTCTAATGAGTCCAGCAAGGATTAAGAAAATGCACTGCAGTAATTCTGTTTTTAATAAGTTATTTATTAAAAATTCCCTCAACTTTTTAGAATTTTGTGAAATAGTTTCTGTAGGGGAGATATGTTTCTAAAAAAAACTGTTTATGATTCAGAAAAAGGAAGATTCCTTAAATATTTGGGGCTGGAGGCATGGAAGCTGCAGGAGCTTGGTGGCCAGAGGGAAAGGCTAGGTGTTTTCTCTTTTTATTTAGTTTACCATAGAAGAAATAATCAGATCAAGGCTGAAATATTTTGAGAGGCTAGACATGGCATCATTAACTTTCCTGAGTTCCTGTCCTGAAACAGTTCCTGTGTGTGTAAAATCATGAGCTCACTGAGATCCTGGAGCGAGTTATTTGGGGTCTGTAGTCTGTCTGCAGCTTTTTGAAATAAATCTGAGTGATAAAACTGCATAATTGTTGTTACTGTGGTGTTAAAATCTTGGGATGATTCAGTCTCAGCGTGCGCACTGAGTCAGAGCAAGAAACCATCGAGTCTGCTGATTCGTGTTTGCCTCTTGACCTTTTGGCAAAGATCAAGTGCAGCATATGTTTTTATCAGTTTAATATCTGTTATGTCCTCAGCTGGAGGATTTTATATTAAATGAGTTTGGGGACTGGGAAATGTACTAGGAGCTTACGCCATCCTCTCCATGCGTGAAGCCTGCTATTGCTGTGTTTCTAGAATGGTGTGAAAAGAAAAAAGAAAAAGAAAAAAAACGCAACAAGTCCCTTAATGACCATAAAAGAGTGCAAAGGGAAGAGCAGGAACAGAGCAAACATAGATTATGCCTCTCCACAGTGTTCTCTTAATTCCCACCAATTTTCAGCTCAGTGAGTTCCCGAGCCTCCATAAAACCCCATATAAAATAAAATTTAGAAAAACCCAACTAAAATAAAATAGCACTTCTGATTCTATTTTAATCTTGTTTTCACTGCCTTCTCAGTCTGTATTAATATCTATTTTGTGATGTTCAGTATTGTAAAATCAGATTATCATCCTCAGGACTGGGTGGTACCTTGTACCTGCTGGGTACAGTGAGCCTACCCTTGGTCTTGTCCTTGCTGAAGAGCCAGTTCTTGCATCACTGGTGCTGTTTACTTTCACTGCCCACTCTTACTTTAGTAGTAGTAGTGCTTTTCTGAAAAATGAGATAAATAGCAATCAGAAATAACTGCAGAGTGCAGCAGATAGAAACACTCTGTGTGATGGTGAAATGCAACATTCAGGATTTGCTTTGGTTTGATTAAGGAGCGTTGGAAAGAAATAGATGTGATCAGTATATTTGAGGAAACGCTATTTTTTTAAATGCAGAGGTTTAAAAGATATAAAAAAGCCAAGAACTATGGAGAGCTGGTGTTCACTTGAATGCTTTTGACTGATTAAATGCCAACAAAATTCCATTTTGTAAACTGGAGGTCCAGAACTGTTCATACATGCTGCAGTCAGTGGGTGGCTAACAGGAGCTGGTTTTATTAGGCCTGTGACAGAGTCACTGCTGAGGTCCATGTAATGCAGCAGGTGATCACAAGCATGGCTCATGACATCTTCTGAAACACAACCAGGCCCCTAAAAGCCACGTTGATATGACAGGGTGAAAACTGGGTCTTCTCTTAGAAATAAAATTCATACAGTTCAGATAGAGAGTGATCAAAATAATTTTTAGATGACATAAGAACTTGACTCTTCAAGCGTGTTTTATTAAGTACGTGAGGTAATACAGAATGGAGGAACCCATGTCATTGTAAATTAGTTTCCTTGAGTTAAGTCTCATTACCAAGACACCTTCACTTTTTAAAATTATTTTGCCTGCCATGGTTAATAAAAAGGAAGTTAATTTGCTGTGACATTTTTAGTGGTAGCTTGGTGTACTACCAACTTAATTGCAGTAAAATAATAGTTTCAAAAAAACCCTTAAACTTCACATTCCTTGAATTTTGAATCACTGAGTGATTTACTAGTCATTATTTATAGTCTCAGTATTTCAATTAGGATATGTTAAATAAAGCTTATGTGGGGCTGTGGAAGTGTTTGTTGATTGTTATTATTTTCACGTTACTATTTAATGGAAAATACTATATTTTGATTCTTTAATATTTCTGCTTAGATTCAAACCTAGAAGTCTACAAGTCAGAAATCCACTGCAGCAAAATGCCATCTTATTACTATGCATGCTATGATGCTCACAGGTTATTGTCAATATCCAGTGTCTACTGGCAAGGAAGCTTTTGTTTGTCATGGGAACAAAATGATTGCTCCTTGTTTTTCTAGACAGTTGAGTTCTTGAAACGAAAAGCATTTTGATCCTGGGGTAAATATTGATTCTCTCTTCTCTCTCTCTCTGAGAAAATTAATTTAGTTTGTATTATATGCACCCAGGTGAGGTAAGGCCAGCTCAGGGCCTCACAGGCTACTTAAACCTGTGACACAGGCCAGCATTCAAGAAGTGGTTTCATTGCCCCCAGATCAGCCCATACATGCTGGTTCTTTTGGAAAGCATCTACTACAACAGAGCAGAAAAGGATTCATGTGCCACTTGCCTATAGCAGTAGGATCCTAGATTTCTCATTTTCAGCCAAAAAGCACTGGCATGGATTTGCCTTTTTTCCCCACTCCCTTCTGAGTGGTTCTGTGCCTTCAACCCAGGTGGTCAGGATGAGGTCAAGACTAATGCACTGTGCCTTCCAGAGACAGCCTTTGGAGAAACACAGAGATCTGCATTTTGCTTTGCAGATTTTTAGCATGCAGAAATCCTTTTCATAGTGCATTGGGGCAAAAGTAGAGTGGTTGGCAGTAGCCAAGTCTTCCCTTTATCAATAGACCTGAGAAAAGGAGTGCAGAGCATTCATTAATTTAGGAAACTGAGCATCCACTGCTGTTGCCACTCCTCAGCTGGCCTGGGGCACCCTGGGAGAGAAGCTGGCATGTCATTAATGGACAAACTGAGAGAATTGGCAAGAACAACAGAAAGAGGTGGACAGATTTCCTTAACGAATGGTGCACTGCCACCTCCTCCTTTTAAAGAAAGGCACACTTCCACCATCTCCTTTTTGCAGCTCTCTTAAGAAGAAACAGAAACACCTGAGCCTTTGCAAATGACACAGTATGCCTGCTGCTGTCCCAGTGTTTGATATCCATCCCTCTCTGTGTGCATCCCTATGGGATTCAAAGCATAAGATCACATTTCCTGTGGAAGCTGTGCCATGCAAGTGCAAAATTTCTGCTGCCCCAACTTAAAACTTAACTTTCCTTAGTAAATAAACAGGTCAGATTGATTGGCTCCCTTTAGAGAGTGATACTATGGGATTATGATTTCACCCTTACAAAAGCAATAATTGGCATTCTAAGAAAATAGTTTTAGTGGAATTTATTGCAGCATGGTTAGCTTTGTTATTTGTAAAGTCTGTGTAAGCTTCTGCCATCTTGAATCACTGAGTATCATTGTAAAACTCTTTTTTCATGTTTATGTGTGGTACACTGGCTTTTGTTTTATGTCATCAATCATTTCCTTAGTAAAATGTTTTGAAAGGATGAAGAAAAATCAAAAAGGAGAAGGAAATCTTAGAGACTCTATATCTCTTGCACTATGTTGACTGTTCATCTGAGACACTGTGTTATCATGCCTTTATTCCAGAGCCAGCATTGTTGAATTAATGTTGAATTCACATTTAATTTCATTTTTTATTTTTGACTCCTAATACCAATTTTTAAAAACTTCCACCACAAATAGAAAAAAAATTGCAAAAAGGGCTAACATAAAACTTGCTTCTTATGTGCCTCAGAAGGCACAATCCTACTTTCTGAAAACAGTTAAGGTTGTTTAACAAGGTTTGAAGCTAAAACAGGGACTTCCATATGACCTGTATTACCTCTCCTCAAGGGAATGCATTTTCTTAAAGTGATGATTTATGAGATTCAATACTAATGTCAAACTTCATTCTGCCATGTGAAGTAACATAATTAAAACACCAAAATAGCAGAACACAAGCAGCAGAACATTGTTGAACTTGTAGATATTTCCACATAGGTGATGTAAAGTTTGATGGAAAAGGGATATGAGTGCTTTAGGCATGTCCACATGAGATGTAAGAAAAACAAGCCTTAAGCAAGTCTGCTATTTCCCTCAGAAAGATTTTATCCAGAGAGGAAGATGGAATATTTATGTGCAATAGCAGCTGCATATTTTTAGAATAATTTTGAATTCTTTTATAGTAAGTCTCTGTGTGATTAGAAAATTGATACAAATCAGATGAGGTAACAGTTTGTCCTGTTTGTGTGAAGTGCTTTTCTAGGATAAAATTACATTTCCTTCTAAATGCAGTATTCATTTGGGAGTAAATTAATTAAGGCTGAGTGGATAAGTATCTGCTGTCGTTCTGCAGTCATGACATGGCAAGACACGAGCTATCTACATGCAAAACTCATCTGTACATGAAAAAAGTAAAGTGCCTCTGCCTGTTGCTTATATTGCTGTTATGGGATACTGTGAATAAATAACTTAATTCCATGTTCATAATACTCAAAGGGTTCATAATACTCTTTTTTCATTTGAGAGCATCGTTCATGGGATAGGAATGTGGTCTCTGCACTATGCCCTAACAGGTTTCTTATTTTATCTGTGCTATGGCTTGAACAATTGAATATGAATATAATGTAGATCAGGCATCCCACAATGACTCTCAGGTTGGGCTTCCCTCAGTGATCTTCTCAGATGGGTAGGACTGATTGGGGGAGTGGTGTTTGGTGAGGGGGGGTCGTGATTTGAGTTGATTAATTACTCTGGAAATTTCATGCTGGAAAACTGGGTGGTTTCTTTGTTCCTCTTTGAGGGGAGATTTCATGCTGAAGAAATGCATAATTTTCTTTCATGTTTAAAGCAGTCCATCAGGACAACAGAGAAGTGCGCTTTGGTTTTCATTGGGCTGTTGCAGATCATTGGCTTGATATCTACCTGTGTTTAAACGAAATTGATTTCTGTGCTTAGTCCCGTCATCCTGTGTGATATTTTGTTGATTTACTTTTCTACCCTAAAACTGTACTAATTCCAAAATGGTTTTTACAAAACAACATTGACTGTAAAGTTGTGTGTTTCTATGTAAGTGTTCTTTTGTATGGCTTCTCTGCAATACTATTTCGAAGTGGTGGATGAAAAATCAAGTGCTGAATCTTTGCTCTCTTCAGGCAAATATTATGAGCGATGACATAGCTGGAGTTTAATCATAAACTTTTCCCTTTCCTGACAGTACTGACATTTATTTTCTAGACAAACAGATGAATGTTAGATAACAAGTTGTTTTGAGCATGTGTGGTGTTGATGCAAAACTAAAGCCCATATATTTTTACCCCAAACCTCTGAATTGTCTTTAAAAGACTGAAAGCCTAAAAGGTGATGTGCAAATGCTTTTGAACTACTCTAAAGTTACTCCATTCAGCTGGCTTAAGCCTGGGGTAACAAACCACTGCTGATCCATGAGTGGGGCAATCCATCATCCAATGGACATATGTCCTAATACATAGCACTGGAGCCTGAATATTTAGTAATATTCCTTTTTTTTTCCATGGGAAACTTGACCTATGGCTCTTGCTGTGAGAGAAGTTGAGTGGTAGCCTGTGACCTAAGCTTTTTAGAGGGTTTCACAGCACTGTCTGCACTTCTTGCTGGGTAATTGTCCAAACAGCCTCCACCAGAACAAGGAAAGGAAATGTGGGTATGTGAAAGAGGGAAGGACAATTGAACAGGGTGATGCTAAATACAGAAAATACAGGGGAAAGCCCCGACCAGATTGAAGCTGAGAACTTACATTTTCCATTTTTAGCATCCCTTTTTGTATGAAGAGGAACATAAAGGAGGATGGTGCTCCAAAGTGTGGGGATTTGCATCTGCAATACGTTGTTGGATACTGGAGCAAAATTTTGGTCCTGTGGTTAGCTTCCCTAGCTCACATTGGGAAGCATGATACTAAGTATTCCTTTGTGGAGGAGTATTAAAGCATGTGTAATTCAGTTAAGTCATTGAACCTTTGTTTTTCTGTGATTTTAAAAATATTTTGCTGTGTGTAGGTTTTTTTGTTGTTGGTGGTTTTTTTTGGTTTTTTTTTTTTTTTTTAATGGGTTGTCTAATCTAAAGGCCACATACAAGCCTTCAAGTCTAACCTTTTCATTTTGCCTGACACTGTTGAAGAAGATAAGAGGGGAATGCTGTCAGAGAGTTTACACAGAGGATGGAGAGGGGTGGTGGTGAAGGGGATAATGACTTCAGCTCTGATTTTCTCCCTCCTGCTGCAACAAGGCATCTGTATTCTCTGCTGGGTGCAACCAGCCTGCAGGAGGCTTTCCTTCCTTCAAGCAACAAGTAAGTTGGAAATCATCTGGGAAATTAAAGAGACATCAGTGCTGGACATGGGGTGACTTGTTAAAAAAAAAAAAAGGTAAAAAAATTATGGATTGATGTTGAAGGGTAAAGATGGGAAGAACATGAGGAAGGACTTGGATATACTTCCATGGGCAATATTGTAGGATAATACTGTTTTGGCATCAGGTGCCATGAGCTTCCAGCCATCCACAGAGACAGAGCTTCCATTTCACATACAAAGGTGAGAGCTCAGCCAAAACACAACTTGCATCTGCCTGACACTTGCAGTAGTGAAGGAAGAAGATTGAAAGTTGGAAGATGGAAGAAGGAAGATAGGCTGAGATCAGCTGAAGCCTTCTCTTTCTTTATAATAGCTTGTTATGCCATCATTTTCAGGCAAACATATACAGTGTAACAATATGTCAGTTATTTTGCCTAGCAGTCAGACTCTCCTTCTTGTGCTGCAGAAACAAACTACTTTTTTTTCAATTGCTTTAATATGCTCTGCTCTTTAATTAGATGGTCTATAGGCAGCACATAAACAGCACTCTCCAGTATTGTTTCAGAAAATAAATAGCATGTGTGATGCCTACACTGAGCTACAAGAGAAGTGCAGACTGACATAAGTTCTTGTTACTTGCTTCCATATGAACAGTTCTAAATGTCCCTTCCTGAGAAACGCACATTTGCTGCATTCTGGCTCAGGGGAGGCTGCATGTCTATTTGACATGCTCTCAGTGGAGAATTGCTTATCCATGCCTGATCCTGATGGGTTTCACCTTCCAAAAGTAACTAGCATAGGTCAAAAGTTGGCAAGATGGATTGAAAAGTGTTTCCAGCTGATGGAAAGGCCTCTGGTAACTAAGTGGGGGAATTTGAAATCCAATCTATTCTCAATGGAAAACCTGCAAATAGTCCATGTTTCAACACAGACAAGCTATTCCAGTATCTAAGTGCTGACATACAGGAGTTTTTCGAACAACACAGACTTGAATCAACTAGTTTTAGATCAAAGGTACAAATTCAAAGTATCTTCTTTAATGGTCTGCTGTATGCCTAAAGAACTTCTTTGTTTACTAGTTCAGTGCAGTGTTAATGGTCACACCTGGATGTGAATGTCTCCAGGCTCCCCTTCCTCCTCCAGGTCGTACATTCATTGATTCTGGCATGCCAGATTTCTTGTTTCTTCCCTATTTAAATTCATAATATTTTCCCTTCTGTAGTTGAATCCTTCCTTCCTTTATCTGAATAGACAACATTTTCATCTTTCCTATTTTCTCATCCAAATTTTTTTTTCCTGTTTACTTTTTTTCACTCTTGCCTGTTTGCCATGTTTAGGTTCTTCCATATGCCATTTCTTCACAAGTTGTTCCCATATTGTCCAATACTTTGAGGAAAACACAAGTTCTCAGTTGTTACCTATTCCTCTACATGAAGGAGAGCATGCTGTGAGCGTGGGATGAAAGAGTGGGTCTGGCTGGGCAAAGATGATTTTATTCCCCCGTGATTTTCTTAGCTGCTTTTCTTTGCCTTCCATTCCTTCCATCTGTCTCTGACTGTAAGCAGAACGTAAAGCAAAGGAAGGGCCAAGTGTCTGTTAGTTTTCCTGTTAAAATACAGAATAATGATGATGATCTGAGTCAGAGACTGGGCACAACAGCATACAAGTGTTTTATGTAAATTTCTGTAATATAATTTTCCTTAATTTTATTCCATTGTTTGTACTTTTTTTTTCCCTGTTTCTACCTCTCCTAGTTCATGCACACAATGAATTGAGGTATTATAGGTGATCTTTACTCAAAGATGGTTACTTTCTCATTTCCCAGGAACAGAGGACTATACTTGGTAGAGGAATTCTATACTTTGGCACAGGAATTGTTCCAGGAGTGCTGAGCTGCCCTTCATGGCTTTGTGCAGGGCTAATGAAACCCCTTGTTACACCTGTACTCGTACGTCCTCACCCTGCCCTTTTCAGATCCCAGATTTCTTACTCAAACTGGGGTATGCAAATTTCTAGTTTAAATTCGGAACTAAACAAGGCAAGGAGCTCTCACAGTTGTTTTGGTATAATCTTTAAAAACAGTTTCAAAACCTAAGTTCTCCCAACAAGGACAATCAGCAAGGACAGATTTCCATAGTACAGGAGCAGTCTTGTTTCACTGTCTTGAGCAAATTCTCCTCCTACCGACTGACTACTGAGATTAAGTGGAATTTCTAACAAGTCTGGTTACCGTGGGTCAAGCACCATATCTCCAGTTATACTTATGTGTTGCAAGCCTTGTGTGTTGCAGTAGAGATTTATCTCAGCACAGTCATTTTATGGTGCTTAGAATGTTTTCCTACTCTGCATTGCTGCTACTGTAGATAATGGATGACCACTTGGTTAATGTTTGATGGCAGTTACAATGCACCTCTCCCAAAGTTAAGTGTCCTTATGCCTTTATACTAGAACTGACCTTCAGGGACAGTAAACATATTGTTTGGCAACAATTTAATTACAGGCTTTATCTTCCAAAAACATTCATGTCATGGGTGGGATAATTAAGATGTCCTTGGAAGTGAAAAAACTTTGTGACTTATAGTAATGCTCCGGCGTAGGTGTTAGAAACTGAGGTCACAACAGTATTACAAGAGCTTTGTACTCATGTTATTTTGACTAAATAATTCTCCTCTTCAGGCTGTAAAAGTGAAAGATGGACTTAAACAATACGTATGGCAATAAATTCTCTAGGTCTGCAAAGAAAAACAAAGGAGTTGGGTTGTCCATGGGTATGATGGGCAAGCAGAACTGATTGCATTTGATTTACTGTGGGATTCATCACTAGGGTTTATTTTGTTTTTCTCCCCTTTCCTCCTTTTAAGGCCTCTGTCTTTTGTTAAATGGTTAGAATCATATTGACCCTTTCTGACTTTGTAACTTCATAGTGATAAATAGCTAATTATTTGCAATTGAATTAGGCTATGAATTCAAATATGACAGAAACAGATGTACCTGTGATTACCTTCAGCATAGCTCAGGGGGTTTAAGTTAAACGCAATATAAATAGTTTGCAGAAATATTATTCTGAGGTGGAATACTGCAACTAGTGGAGACTATCATAAAGATGTTAATGAGCTCTATGAGACATAAATTTTTGCTGGGTTTTTTTTTTTTTTCCCTGAAAAATTTTGTAGAGGGAGGGGAAGAGTGTCCACTGGTGTTCACCGAAGTTCCACTTCTGAAGTGTTCGACCTCTAAGCTATGAGCATTTAGTTTGGGTGAAGTTGGGAAGTATTTTTTTCACAATTTACATTCAAAATAGGAGGACACTGAGCATTTTCAAAAGTTGGAGCCCCTGGAGGGGCACACTGCAGCGTTACTTTGTGAGTGCCACTTGAATGAAAGTCCTTGCTGGCTGGCTGAATTAGGGCAGGATGCACAGTTTGACAGCCCCAGCACATCTTTGTATTGACATGAAACTAAGGATGAATATACACATCAGTGTAATTTAAAGATCTGAATTGTAATATCAGAAAAAAGCATGGATTCTGCACGTGTCTCTTTCTCAAAACCTGGCTCAAGGAGATCAATAGATCTGCAAATGAGCCAGGTCTGAGCTGCTGTTTTCTGTTTCAGGTTTGCTACTTAGAAACTTACATTCCAACCAAAGTAAGTAGCTCCTTTTTTAATGGTCAGTATCATCATGAACAATCAAATAACTTTGGAATGCATTTTATTTTCTTCAATAGAACGAAAGTCACTGTAAAGCCACAATATATGGGAGGTGATGAGTCATTCCTTGCCAAAATGTAGCAGGAGTATGAAGGATTGAAACATACATTTTGAGTTCTTTTTCTGGGTATCCGTTTGTTAGGATGAGAATATTTAAGCATCCCAACCTTTGAGAATAAGAGATAAAAAGGGATCTAAGCACAAAGTCTTAGATTAATGGCATGCAATCATTCCTGTGTAATGCAGCACTGTTAACATCCTCATGTGTAGGTGATACAGTTACACAGAACGTCCTGGCTGGGTGTAAACTAACTGCAAAGCAATGGAATAACACCTTCAAAATGATTAATTTTGAGGCTGTCTTGGTGACTGTCTTGTGAGTTAAATCCCTCTATCTTGGTGCTTATGAAAGTGTTGACCACATATTTGGGCATGGTGTGTTCAAGTCAGATAATCTCTTCCAGATTCCTTCATTATTAAATGGCACTGGAATGGGATTTTTACTGTGCAAATTGTTTCAGGGGTTCCGTATTTTGAAATTCCATCTCCAGCCCTAATCCAGAAGTGAGTTCATATTTGTTTTACCTTCTGCAGAACATAAGAGCTGAGCTCAGTTGATCTCTCAGTCAGGATGAGGTACATCTTAAAATGAAGTTATCAATGAGCATCACATGCAACATATAACATTTTTTATTTCATATAAACTAGACAATTGTTGGTGAGCAAGCTTTTCACTTTTCATGTTTTAATTTTTTAAATATCCAGTTCCCCTTTCATTTATTTTATTTTAGAAACTCCATGGCCTATTTTCACATTGTTTGTGTTGTTTATCAGATTTACTTGTGTTTTCAGCATAATATGGTTCTGTTGAATTTCATTTGAGGTGATTTTTTTCTGCATAACTATGTGCAAATAAGAGTTTTGATAATCCTTTTCTTTTTAAATCAGCCAGTTTAATACTTCTGTCACTGTTGCATGGAGATGAGAGACTTGACCTATTTTTAAAAATGAGCTTTTTAGCTTTGTTAGCTACAGGAGAACAGAATTTTAGAATTTTTAGAATTTATTATTTTATTAGTTGCCATTAGGATATGCTGGTGCACACATGGAGGATATTGTCCTTTTAATTGTGATCATTTGCAATGGAACTTAGTGGAATTCTTTTCTTCTTGTAACTCCTTGGTGCTTCCTAACCTTGTTATTGTTCTTCTGTCTTTGATTTTGACCTGCTGTATCGGCTTCAGCTTTGCTACATAAAAATTGCTTGGATTCTGCTGAAATATATAGATTATTCCATTTCAGATGCATTCTAGCAAAAGGCATGAAAGGTTATTCATATATGATTGCGATTATTTCTGATGTGACATTTACCCCAAAACTATATTAAGTTGTTAGCCCTGAAAAAAGTATTTTGTTAATGCTATTCTGTAGTCAATGGCTTTGATGGTACTTGTTGCAGATGTTTCAGATTACTGTCAAAACTTCATTATCAGTGATAATATATTAATGCAATAAGTTGACAGAGGGGTTGACTGAATGACTATTGCAATATATAATTAGGTTGGTGTAATAAGATACGTATGCCCTGATCCTCCACAGCCTTTATATAAAATCTGTTAGAGACTGAATTCCCTTGCTGCACTGTTACCATTCCCAGAGTGACTACTACCATTTTTTGCTATGATTCTTGAAGAGGGTATGCATATATTATAGAAACTCCATGTTACAGAGTTGAAAATAGATTTTCTTTCAGTTTTTATTTCAATATTTATATCACTGAATCTAATAATATCATTATAGCTAGCAGAATGTGTAGCCTTGCATCAGTCTAACAAACCAGATCAAAATACACTGTGTTTATATTATATATAATCAGTGTACCATTTATTACCATTATTTACAAGTATTAAGTAATTTGAGAGCTCTTGTCATTTCTGTACAAACAAAAAATTGTTTGCAGAGATGTTTGCAAAGAAAAAAAAAATTAATGGAATCCTTCCAATAGCTGTCAGTTTCTTCCTTAGAGTTTGATAATTGAAAGGTTTGTTATTTTTTTTAGGAAGGGTAGATGGTTTCAGTTATCCAAAGGCAGTGGAATGTTTAACTACCCTTCTGCTATCAGTGGACTTGTTTACATTAGGATTTTGACTAAATTGAGGTTGCACATATCCAGATGTTATCTGCCTGGGTGACTTTTTCATTTACTTTGGGAAGGGATTTGATGGTGTATTGCTACCATCCTTTTGTCATTTTTCACATTTTTCACATCACATTTCAGGCTGCACTTAGCCTTCCCTTTTCTAAACTTCCACTAAATTTTTAACTTGTAAACTTTTGCTGTTTTTTCCTCAGGATGAATCCTTACTGAAACCACCAATGGGATTTTGGTATTTACTGCAGGTTTTCTCACTGGTTGTTGTGAGTAAAGCCAAAGTCCCAGACAAGCAAACCCAAGATACAAAAGAAACTTTTTTTTTTTGTTCTTGATTTTTATCTCTGTTTGTTTTTGTTGTGCTGAGGGGCAAGAGATGCATCTCAAACGCATCCAGGCTGCGATGTCCCTCAGCAAGGCAGGAAAGACAAAGCTCTCCACCAGGAATGGGTTTCTTCCCAGTGCCCTGTGCTGCCAGTGGCTCACACAGAGAAGCAGGGGCTCCTCATACAAGTAGGATGCAGCAGGGTAAGGTTCCTGAGAGCATCAGTGGGGAATCGTGGAAAACATTTGCCTGGCAAGGAATAGCCTCTCGTTCTGCAACATAGCAACAGTTGGACAAGACTTTCCTATAATTCACTGCTGTCATGTCATTTTTCAGCACCAATGGGGGTTGGGAGGGAAAAATATCCAAGCCCAGAAACCTCCTGCTTAGGATGTGCCATGTTGAGAACCAGCTTGAATAAAGAATTCTGTTTTCTATATCTTCAGAGTGCTAAAGATGTAAGGTGGGCGAGCACTCAGGCTCAGCAGCAATCAGACATAGCTGCAGCCAACAGAAACAGACATCTGACAGTGTAAGATCCTAATCTATGTCCTAGTGAACCTTTCTGCTGAATTGTTTTACCTCTTTCAACCTCCAGACCTTCTGGTTGGAAATTAAAAAGAGTTCATGCTGGTCCTCACATGACTCACTGATACAATAGCTCTGAATGGAGCTCTGCTTATTAATGTTTATACAGCCTTGGTAGATCTAATCCTATCTGCAGGCCTTTAAAATGCCAACTTTTTATTTTAAGCCTGGTTTACTTTTAACTGCACTATTTAACCTCAGAATGTGTTTGTGGGATTTTTCCTCAAAGGCATTTTCCCTTAATAGCATTTTAAAGTGTGTGAGGTTTTAAATCAGTAAAAGTAATGAAATTGTACATGCTCTTTTGCATGTGTCATTTAGGCAACTCTGTGGTGTAACCATACATTGGAGGATTTGAATCAAGCAGATCTAATTGTTGCTAATACTGTTTATTTTGTTAATGCCTAGAAAACAGCTATTATTACCAGTGCAGAAACATATGGAGATGGATTTATGTTCTCTTTTAGTTCCCTTATAGTAGCCAGGGGTGAGTGATATTGGTAGGAGTTTATGTTAAAATCCACAGCATTGATGTCAGCAAATATCAGACTAGTTCCAGTTAGACTATAAGAGAGAGAAGAGGAAAGGGAGAAAGAAAATTGATTATGAAGATGCAAGATAGCTGTTGGAAGGAAATGTGATACTGAAAAGGGAGACATAAACACACAATGAAACTGAATAGAATGAGAGGAAAGTAAAGATGATCTGCCAAGCAGAAGATCAGTTAGCACAGGAAAACATAACAAAACAAGACATTTACAGATAACCAGAAGCACCTCTCTTTGGCAGCTGCTGCAGCTGCTTTCACAGGTTGGAGAGTGATAGGTGTCTCTGAGTATTTTCCCCCAGGCCAAGTGATGGACTGAGATTTGACATCTGCAGTGAACTATCTGCTGTCAATAAATTAGTGCCCATAATGAGATAGTTTTAGATGTGTGCCTACAATTTGCATAGAACTTTTTTCCAATGACTTCTCAGCCTACCTGACAGGCACAGAGCAAACAGGTTGTGTGTTATGGTGGTGGGAGCTCTACCTCCTTTTCTTCCTCTTTGTGAATTTTATAAGAGAGCAGGGGTTCACTCCACATTGTGAGTCATGTTTGCAATAGGCAGTTGACTCACTGCATAAGGGTCTGATATCTCTATGGGATTTGTGAGATTTGAGAAAATTATTTTTTAATGTTGTGTCTGAAAAAGAATGTGAAAATAAGTCTTGTGTGTTTTAGGACATTTGCTGAGTGTGGAAATACCCTACAGTGTTAGCTTTGGGCACATTTGAACGATGTCTTGTTTAGGACCAATGGCAGAGTACCACAGAACTCTGAGGGAATCAATTATCATGCTTTTTCCATTGGCATTTTTGAGGACACGTTTGTTCTTCATAGCTGGTTTTTGAAAATGGTGTTGAGAATTGGTTGGAATTTTGTTTTATAGGATTACTTTACACAGGGAGAGTAAGACTTGTGGGTAAGTGTTATAAGCCTATGTTTTCCCTCTCCCTTAGTCCTTTAAAATGGCACTGATCAGGAGCTTGGTGTTTAATTGCACTGCACCATTGGAAATTACAGTGTGGTCAGAAGGAAAGGGCAAGGGCAGGGGAAAATTTACCAGTGTTGCTTTTCAGTTCAGCCAGGTTCAGGCCTTCAGGAGATCCCAGCAGATCATTCTGCTTTTTGCTCCTGGCCTTGTATATAATTAATTTGGGCTGAGTGACTGCTTTTAAATTGAGTTTTGTGGTAGCTGCTGGTTCAGAGAGTAGGTCTGAGCTGTCAGCCTCTGAGCTGTTTACTGCTCACAGGTGTCTTCTCAATTGATGGTAATAATTCACTTAGAACAAAATAACCCATGGGCTGAGATTCCTGTGTCCTCTTCCCCTGCAGAGGTGGGAGTCTTGAGAAAAAAGAGAATTTAATGAAAACTGGAGCAAAGGAAAGAAACCAGGATTAGTGGTTGAATCAAAATAGTTCTGAAGTATTTGGGGAGCTGGAGCAGCATGGTTGGAGGACAGGGGGACATCACTGCCTAGACAGAAAACAGGACATGGCTAGAAGGTTCTGCTAAATTCCAAAGCCATTCAGGAGTGAAGAAAGTGAGGCTTTGGGATGGAGGGGTGTTTGCTTATTTTTTTTTTTTTTAGACTCTTCTATCTCATGGTATGTCTCAAGTAGAGGTTCATAGGACCTCTTAACAAAGTCGTATGGGACATGTATCCTCCAGCCCTGGTCACTGGAACACTGAGGCTCTGCTAGAAGGCTCTGCTAAATTACAAAGCCATTCAGGAGTAAAGGTTCTGCTAAATTCCAAAGCCACTCAGGAGTAAAGAAAAAGTAAAGTTTGGGATGAAAGGGGTGTTTTGTTTAATTTTTTTTTAGACTCTTCCATCTCTCGGTATGTCTAAAGTAGAGGTTCATAGGACCTCTTTACAAAGCTGTATGGGACACGTGTCCTCCAGCCCTGGTCACTGAAACAGTGAGGCACTGTAATCCAGGGTCCCCAGAAGGAAGGAGCTATGAGAAATGAGTAGATTTAAGCTATCAGGTTGTTAGTGTTTTGTGAGAGATGTTAGGAAGGACGAGGCAAGCTGGGGATTATCCCAGTAACGCTTGCCAGAAGACTGAGCTGGTACCAACTCACCCCAAAGGAAACTTGAGAGCACCTGGACACATAGCATGTGTAGTTACAACATAAGAGCTGCAACTGACACTATTTCCCTGACAGCCTGGCAGGTTGGAATAACAGTGTGAGACTGGAAAAGAGCAGAAAGAAATATTGTACAAAGAGCTGCATGGCTGACTGCATTGGTGCCTTTTTGTCAGGGAGTCTTCACCATGAGACACGCACAAAGGCTCTAGAGCATGTATACACACGTGGTGGCATACACACCTTGTGAGGTGCCATGGAAAATAACAGCTCTTTCCTCTTCAGGTTCCTAGGAATTGTATTTAAATAAAATGATCTGTAACAATTGCTACTTGAAGAGATTTTCAGACTCTTAATATTCCACACACTGTATTTCATTTCGTGTTTTATTCCTGTTAACAGACAGACAGGATTAGCTGGAAGCCAGAAGGCACAAACTGGTTTTGAGAAAGGGTAAATTTTACAGGATGAAATGAGTAAAACTCAAAGAGAATTCCAGCTTTAAAATCTTTTCTATTAGTTACTTTGCTTCTTGAGCCTCTGACATTGTAGCTCACAAAAGCAAAATGAAACAAAGCTGTTACCAAACTTTATCAATTCCAACAAAATGTGAAGAGGTAAGGAAGGATGCCAGAAAACAGCATCCTTCAACCCACTGCAGGTCAAGGAAGTAAAGGAGTATGTTCCCAGGTGACACTAGTATCCCCATTCCTTCCACTCTCATACTCCTTTAATTTGGCCTTTTTATAAAAATGCTGTTAATCCACTTTTTCTAGACTAGATTCAGTAATTTTTCACCCACTTCATAATGGCACTCACCTGTATTTAATATTATTTCCCAAAGTAAGTTTGAACTCAGTGTTAAGAGTGTAATGCAAATGCAACAAGGACAAAATAGCATCTATAAATTCACTGGGTGACATTTGCCCCTGTTTCTAAAAGAAATGCATAAATTCTTTACTCTTTAATCTTAGTAATTTCAAGTTTCATGCACAAGCTTTTATCTTTTGTAGAAACTACAAAATCAGTACATACATTTTAAATGCTTCAGAGCTAGGAGGCGTTAAATCTTTTTCTCCTGAGTTCAGATGCTTTTCACCTCTTCCTGAAAGTGTTTCCTTAGTTCAAATTTGCTATGCTTGTCTCAAGCGCAGGAATGTTGCCTTGGATCATGTGGAATGAACAGCTGCAAGGAGATCTCAGAAAGAGAATATGCTAAGTAAATTAGAGGGTTTAACTGCACAGCAGTCAGCAGTCTTTCATCTGCGACACTGTGTGCTTGTCTGTGAATTTGGGAGTAAGTTTCCAGAGTTCCAGAAAGCTCCTGGTTTTTATATGTGGAATCCCAATGAACAGGAACCTCTGACAGCAGCTTTTCCCAATATTTAATCCTCACAGTGTCAGTGAAGGGAAGCTCAGATTTTATTTTTTTTTTCCCCCTATCACCCCTTTCTGCACAGTTAACAGTGAATATTCAGAAACTCCCTTTCTGAAGCTTTTACCAATGAACTTACCCTCACCCAGAAACACCACAGTATGAAAGCAACATCCCTTGACCTTCTTTACATCAAGAGGGAAGGTGTTAAAACAACCATATTTTATCCATACAGCTGTTGCCTTGGCTGTCATTCATGCTCTAACACCACTCTTTGATGTTGGAGAACTTCAGCGTAAAGTGACAGCCGTAAATCTTTGTATTGATAAAATTCCTGAAATGGAGTTTTTACATGCACTTTATTGCACATTCTGTGCTTTAGCCTGCTACCTGCCGATGAAATTGAAAGCATTTGGGAGAAGGAGGGGAGGGAAAGGCCTGGGTGGATTTTTTACATTTTTGAAGTGAAAGAACATCTAATAGATTCATGTCATTATAGTATATGACATCATTTATTGGTCATTTATGTAAGGTAGTAAAATAACTGTTCCCAACTGCTTCTCCATTGTGAAGTTGCACAAACTGTTAGGATAACTCTGTGGAACAGGTGTGAAAAAGAAGGCTGTCAAAAATGTTTAGAAAGCACAGCGTATTTGAGATTGAAGTCTAATGCAAAATTCAATTTTCTGTCTTTGAAATGCGGAGAGCAGAGGAGTTCTGAATTCACTTGACAAATGAAGAAATTAGGAAAATATGAATTGAGCAAAACTACTCCCTGATTTGCATGTTGTATGTCAGGATAGAGCAAAATTAGTGCCTTAGGAATAAGATGCTGGTAATAAAGATTATATAAGATATATTAGTCTGTGCCATCTTTCAGAAACCTCTGAAATACATGGAGATTTTGAAAAATCTGAGCCAACCTAAGAAGCACTACTTTCATCTAAAAATATGGATAAATCTTGTTTACCTGCTGAACTGTAATTTGTCAACCTAAGGTTTATCTGTCATTTTATGTAGGCACAGCAGGATGCTTCCTCCAATATTTTATCTGTAACCATCACAAAAAAAGCTGGTTTTCATTTTCAAAGCAGTATTTTCATCGTGTCCATAACTAGAATGTATCATATTTTCAATTGGTATGTCAGAGACATTGTTGTAAATACCCTTTATACTCTTTGAAAACTCTTGGCTTATTAGAGATAGTGGGTTAGAATTTTTCCTATCAGAGCAATGGATAAGATGGTTCCACGTTAGCACTTCTTGGATTTTTGCTGTATTTTACACTACAACTGTTAAAAATTGCTCACACAAGCACCTGCATGTGTGGAAGAAGAATTATCCTAGACCAGTAATAGTTACAAAACCTGTTATTTTGCTGCTAGGAACCAGGATTTCAATGCAGCATTCCAGCTGCTAATGGATATTCAGGGCCCTTCCGGATGGAGTCTTCATTAGTAGATGACAGATTAACAGAAGAGCTGTGTTTTATGGTTTGGGGAGGTTAAACAAAACTCATGTTGCCTTTTGGATGGAGAGGAAGTAGGATCATTTAGAGACTTCACAGGAAGTCACTGGAGGAGAATGCCACGGTGATTGATGGAAGTGGTCCATTATCAAACACTTGGAGAAAACTTTTATTCCCTCTGAGTAAATCACATAGCTTGTGCAGGGCACAAGTAGAGAATTAATTTTGTTGCCTTTTGCTGGAAATATGTCAAATGGTATTCAAGCCAAAATTTAGGAAGGGAAATTGCATAGTGTATTTAAGCCAATTGTGTGGTTGATGTTTCCTTTGAATTTAGCAGCTTTTATTGTTTGGTAAATTGTATTTTGTTGAAAATGCTCTTTTTATGTCAAGGTCATTTAGATTTCTAGGCACATGAAATAGACCAGCAGAAGTTAAATTTTTTTTCTGTGAACTGAACATGTAAATAGGTTATTTTCATCTAACTTAAAAAACTGCAATTTATTTTTGCAAAACGCTATTTAAATATTGCTTAAGGAAATTACATTCTCTCAGTTGCTCTTAGAATTTGAGTTTGGTCTGTCCCCTAGGTAAGGAGATCCAAGCTTGGAGAATAGTAATTTTGTATGTGCCACATATTGTGAAAAGTGTACTTTTGGCTGGGGAAGCTGCAAAGGAGTTCAGACTCCAAAAGTACTTTCAAGGAATGCTTCCAAACAAGAGTGGTACATGGAGTCACCAAAGGGCTTCAGGACTGCTGAGTCCCCAGGGAATGCAGCCCTTGAGTGATAAAGGTAGGACTTGTTCTGTTGGATGGCCCTGGAGATGGGGTTGAGATTTTCAGCTTGAATAAATGTAGGCAGGAGCACAAGGAGCACAAGATAATATCCATGAGGGAATGTGAAACAAATTGGTCCCTTCTAATTGCAGAAAGGCTACTGAGTGTTTCTGAGCAGCCACATTTTGCACAAGCTTGAACTTTTGTATTAATTCTAGGTGTGCCTCTGTTTGGGAGGAGAATCTGTATGGTGCGTGTTTGAGTCACCATCGAGGGGCCCTTGTCTGTGAGAAAAGGATCAGGTTTTAAGCCATGTGCAATTTGGAGAGAAGCTTTCTGTAGGCAATTATTTTAGTGTATAATCTTAATTAAATAATAATTTTAGTATGATTCAAAGCTTCCCATTACTCTGGAAGAACAGATGGGGAAGACATTGCTCAGGAAGTCCTTTAAAAAATATTCACATCAGACTTATTCAGGTTAATTTTGTGCCAGGTGTTTCTTTGTGCGAGAAACTGATAGTCCTGGCAGTCCTGAATAATCAGGGTTTACACATCTTCTTTTAGACTCTGGGCTAGCTTGTAATCTGTGAGACAAAAGAGAGATCAGGTTTAGCTCCTTTTATCTGACACTGAGTTTCTGTGACCTACATGTCTTGTGACAGCTGGAAATCCTAATGCAGTTGGCTTCTTTATACATAGTCTATACATACATATATACATATTTCTTTATATAGTGTGTTATCAGCAGAAATATTCAAAATTTAATGTTGGTTACATGGGTGAGCTGTGTAGGCATCCAGTGTAAGCCAAAATCCAGGTGTTGAAGTGTGACACTGTTCCCTTAAAGCCTGCAACCCAAAGGTGCCAAAATTCAGGTCTACACTGCTTCTGTAAAAAATTCTCTGCATGGCTTCCTGACTCATGGAACACACATTGTGCTCTGCAGTCTGAAGTGCCATCAAGCTCCTTTAAAATTTCAGTCTAATTAAAGTGAAATAATCGAAAATAAAAAAATAATCTGAAGTTCAAAGACCTCAGAGGCCAGTACAGATTTTTTTTTCCTTGCATATATAGCTACCTGAAGATAATTTTGGAATAGACTGAAGTTGTTTGTCAAAGAACCTACAGCAAAAATCTGTGCTAAGATTTCTTGTAAGGATGCAGGAAGACAGGTCATCCTGGCCATTTCCTGTCCCAGTACTAAGTTCTCATCTTTTGATTTCTTAGAATTTTGCTCCAAACTTTTATGAAAGAGATTCTACTGAGGCATTGACAGCCTGTTAACTGACCTCGGTTTCTGCCTCAGATAGAGGTGTTGTTAGAAAAATGTCAAAATGGGAAGGTCTGATTCACTTTTCTTGCTTATAACTTCAGGGTGGATATAAAACCAATTCCTAATCTAAGTCAGATGCAGCAAAAGCTTCTATCCTCATATACACATAGACAGCATCATTCAGGCTGGAGAATTTCACTGCATCCTGTATTGCCAAAAGCCAGATTCCAGGTAAAAATCCTGGGTTTCTGTTCCTGGGAAGTTCAGCAAATGGAAGAACATTTACACTGAATTCTGTTTGCAGCATGTTGCTTCATTTTATTTTTCTCTCCTTTATTTTTTCCCTATTCTCTAATACAGTTTATCCATTACTTTATGTTTCTTTTTTTCCTGCCTATTTTACTACTTAATTTTTCCCCTGTCTTTCCTATTCTCCATATTTTCACTGCTTTGAAAAGTAAATGTTTCTGTCTTGGTGCATTCTTCTGTCTGTTGTCTTTTGCTCCTTGTCCAATATTTTTGTTGTTTATTTGCTCAGCCCTCTCTGGTGATTCTGCTCTGCCAGCTTTTAAACTCACTGGTCTAAATGGTTCTTTTTCAAAGGAATTAGTCTGGTCTCCACATAGTCAGCTGTGCTCTTTTGTCTCTCAAGGCCTGTTAACACCATAATACATTAATTGTTAAAACATCATTAAAAATAGCTAAACAATTAGCAATATTCTTGTATTCTGGATGCAGGAACACAGATAAAGGGGGAGACTGCTCATGGCACAGGATTTTTAAGTGATAATTTCCTGTGGTTTTCCCTCTAAGGTTCCTCCCTGCAAATGTGGTGCCTTTGAAAAATTTGCTTTATTGCCATGATTTGCCTGGAGCAGAGTGTAAATAATGGAGAGAAAATACCTGCAATTGCTCCATAAATTGTTCTGAGTTGCCTGATCCCAGATGAGCAGCATTGCTGGTGGGGTGTTGGGAGAGTTAAGAAGATGCAAGAACTTCCCCGACACCAGGCAGATTACAGACAGAGCTGCTCTTCCCTTGCTAGAGCAGGGAAGCCCTTTGTAAAATCAGAGTGAGAAAAGGTGGTTTTCAAGAGCCTGGCATGGGCTTGCACAGCATAACAAAGGTTTTCACACATTATGAAAGGTGCTTTTAATACTTCAGTGAGAGATACAGAGATCTGCATCAGCCATCCCAAAACCACAGTGGGCCATGGGACTCCCCTGCTCCTCCCTGCTTGTTAGGAATTTCTAGAAGTTTGACTGTGTGTTTATTTTCAGTTCCAAGACCCACAGTGCCTTGCTCATGTGCAAATGCTTGGAGTATTTCAGAGTGTTCCTTCACAGGGAGTGAGAGGGATGCAAAGTGCCCTTTTTCCCAGTGCAGTCCCTGGTTCTATCAGTACAGTCCCTGGTTCTGGTCTGTTCTATCAGTACAAAGTGCTGAATGAAAATGAATTTAAAAGAAGCTTTTGAAGAGGCCTCCATTACATGGTGGTGGTTGAGTCCTCTCTGTTGTGTTTGACCCTATTTGACACCCAACAGTTATTGGCACTTTCAGAATTTAAGTGACTTTGGCTTTTTAACTTTCAATGCTTTCTTCCAATTAATATGACCAGGTCTTGAACTGTAGTCAGCTTATCCCAGTTGATGGTCCTCTGTGTAACTCTCCTGACCAAATTTCCACAAAGGCTTTTGGAGGGAAGGAAAGAAAGGGATTGACCTTCTCTTTTTGGATCTTTTTAAAACTGACCTGCCTGTAGAGGTGCCTTTAATTTCAGGAGGCATGCAGCATAGATCCTGTGCATTCTATTGCTTGATGTAGTGAACAGGCTTTCTGTGCCTATGAGATTAAGTGTTACAAGTAAAACAAGGAGCTGTTGTTGCTGTATTTTCATTTTGTGTTACTAAAGATTCCAATTGACACGAGCCATTAAAACTGTAGCATCACCTGGTAACCAACAACACAGGCTTGAAGTCTGTGTTAAGAAAATGACAGAATGTTTTCTACAAGTAAATATAAAGGAAATAATAAAACAATAAATAAAAGACTCTTTAAACTCTCCAGCTTTCCTATGCAACTGATTCACTCTACTGTGGAGGGATAGAAGGTAAGAAAATCAAGATAGTGCAGAAGGTAGTCTCACCCCTGAGGAGTTGCAGCTGTACAAATCACCAAAGATGAGGAACAGGCCTGCCCTTAGTAGGCCACAGCTGTGTCCAATAATGATGAGTGCTACAAAAGAGTGGGTTAGCTGGGTGAGGAGCAGAGTTGGAGTTTGTTGGCTGTGCTGTGAAGAAGGAGCCAGTGCTGTGAGGAGGTGCCCCTGAGAAATCACCAAGAAGGTATGGGACTTTTGCAATATGATGACAACAGCCTCCAGAATCTGGAGAATTACACTGCACCTTCCCTTCATGGTACATCTTCATGCCCACACCCAGCCTAACTTCCTTAGGCTGCATAGTGACTTCTCAAATTTTTTCCTGTGTCCATATTCCCCACCAATGCTGCTTTTAAACTTCACTGAGCAGCAACACTTCAGCTTCCACAACTATTTCACAGATTTCATAGTTTCTGTTTTGTTGAAGGAGACACCTGGGGGTAGAGCTGTAAATAGATTTTCCACAGTGGTCTCCATGTCCTGCCTCCCTCCATCTTCAAAAAGGAGGCTTCCAACTTGAATGTTTTTTTAGTATCAAAATCCATTTTCTGTTAGATTCAAACTGGGTTCCATCATCAAACGTTCAGTATGTAGAAGATTTTGGACATTTTTGCACCTGTTTTGCTATATTAGTGAGAAACTGTTGCAAAAGGTTACCAGTAGCAATAGAAGCTCTTGTATGGAAAATATTATCTAAAATAGAAATACATATTTTTATTAGTTACTGCTCCTGGTAGTAAGCAGCTGATTTGCTATTAGTGCAAGGAATTTTCAGTGTGCCCTATTTGGGCAATGATACTGTTCACCTGAAGACAATCCAAGCATTAGTGCTTCAAATTGCCACACACCTGGTGGTATTGCAGACTGCACGAACTACTCAGGCTATTGCAAAATTCTTAGTAGATTGAAAATAAAATCTTATTTGGATGACAGTTTTGTCAAAAGATGATTTCAGTATTCATGTAAAATTAATCATCCTGGCTCATTATTTGATTTTTGTTATGTTCTGAATGCAAAAACTGTGACTCTTTAAATTTACTTGCATGGGATATCTTTGTTTCATTTGTTTTGATAGCTAGTCCTAAACATTTGCTTGTAAATAATTTTTAAAAAGACACTTCCATATGACTTCTTTCACATCACTTCTTAAGGATCTACTTAACTATAAGCATAAGGCAGGTTCAGATGGTTTGGCTATAAGTTCACTTCTGAATAATCATGTCCTTAATTGCTTTGCTAAATTGAGCAATGGCTTCCAGTCAGCAATGGCATGTGATCATGTCTCTGCTTGACTTGATGCTCTGATGTTTTTTGAGTAGGGATATTTTGACTGTGGGCCTTCCATCCTCCTAGGAGCTGACTGATCCAGAAGAAGGAGGTAGTATGAAGAATTGCTTTTCAGAACAGATCTGAACTGTTTTTTGGCATTACTGTTGCCAAATTTCCTTCTTTCTGAGCTTCACAGGTACAGGCCGGTCCATTTCCAAACCAGCACCTTTCTCACTGGTGGCCCAGGTCTCATTTTGTTTCGTTTGTGGCCTTGACTTTGTTATTTTGGGGACTGGTTTTGGTTTGTTCCAGAAGGGCATCCAGCTGGGGCATTGATCTGGAACTAGAGATATACTGTAGTTTATCACATGACATTTGTGATGATAGAAGTCCTTTTTCAGTTTGTGCATTTTTCACTTTCTCTAATTAAGGGAAAATGGTTTAACTGCTAGCATGTAAAGAAAGAGGTTTGGTTTCTTCGTTGCATGAGCGTTAGTGCAGTCTCTGCCATTCTTACAAGGGAAGAACACTTGTGAAGAATTTTAAGACTTTGATAGTGAAGGTCATTGAATGGGCTCATTTTTACTGTTTCCTTAGGAATAGACCTTAAAAAATCAGCCATAGGTTTTTCCCCTTATGTGCAATGATTTTAAAAGTGGTGTAGAGGATCTTGTAAAAATCAGAGAATACTGAGGGCTTTTATCACAGTTTTTTTCATTAATACAAAAAAAATAAATATCAGGGATTAAATATTTTTATTCTGTTACTTCTTATAACTCCTTTTCAGCTCCCTGGATATTTTGGAAGGTGTGCACAGGAGCCTAGGATTGTCATGAGTTACACAAGACAAAGTAAATACAGCAATGACTTGGCAAAGTCTGCTAAAGAGTTCTGTAGCTGCACCAGTAAGAAGAGATATGGGGAAAAATTGAGCTTTTTTAAGAGCAGCTGTCATAGTGTGAGAGCAGGACAGGTGAAATGGTTGATGGGGAGAAAGGCCCCAGGTGTTCTGGATTCCCACAGGTGGTTCATGTAGGAGAAGGTGGGAATCAGCAGCTGATTATGTGCAGCTGTGGAAAAGACTGGTAAGCAGGCCTGATGTTGTAGAAGTTGCCCCAAGACCAAAAAATTCCACTGATGGCACCAGCCCTTCAGCCATTGATTGGTAAGGTGGATTTTCCTGGGATGCAGTGCACCTGAGAGCCCCGGCACAGTGCAAGGGATGGTGAGCTCCTGAAATCCTGCGTGACTCTGATCCTCAAGAGAGGTCTCTGTGGCAGCTGAAGAGTTCTTGGCTTGCTGGAGGAGAGACAGAGCTATCCCTCCAAACAGGATGGGGGGATGGCAGGCAGGCAGGTGGGAGAGAAATACTAATTAGTGGTAGCATGAGCTGGCCCTTTTTGAGGCCTCCAAAATGTAGATTCTGGTGCTGGCTTGTGGTGATAGGGAGAGGGTGAAGATGGAACTTAAAATGGTTATGAAAAGATTTATGTCATGTTGTCTTTGAACTTGCATGTTTTTAGTGGCCACTCTTTCTGTTCCCAGGTAGTAACTGGATATTAGATAGATATTACTACGAGGTACCCTGTTAAAGGAAGGGTGGTTTTCAAGGAATTTGCATAAGAAGCCTTTTATATACTGCAAAGAATTTCAATAATGTGTTCTTCAGGTGTGTTTTTTTTCTGCTGTTTGTATTGCTGAGGAAACTTGAGCTTGAATTGCTTTGCATGCTGTAGTGGGATGGGTTGAGTTTAGAGAACAAATGATAAGATGAAGAATAAATATTAGAAATAACAATTGGTCATTTGTTTATTTTGTTAGAGTACTGATTATTGTTTTTGGATATAGTGGTGGAAGTAAATTATCTATAATCTAGTTCAGTGCAGTTATTCAGATTCATTTGCTTGTCATATTATACCGAAAATTCTCATCAAATAATGAAATATAACAAGTCTTGATTTAAAAAAGAAAACCCAAAACCAAACAACCACTCCAGCAGAGTTAAGTGTGTTGTTATGCCCTTAATTCTGTATTTTACTTTCTGCATGCAATCATTTGTATTATTTGGCAATCATTATGTGGTAATGGAAGTGAGCCAAAACACTCTAAGTGCAGAGCTGTCTTTTTATAAAGAGATTTTTAGAAATAAATGGGTTGTGGCAAGGGACTATTATATAAAATACATCAGCATATACAAAGTATCTTCCATATTTAGTGGCACTACAAAAGTATTCATAATTATGTTATGTGTGAAGTAATTCTCATGGGAGCTATTTCATATAATTAATTTCCAATAATTGCATTACTATGTAATATCATATGTGTAGATGGATACTCTGTATGGTGGCTGGAAACTATAAATGGCTGATCTTTAGTTGTTGAAAGAGAAGAGATTCATACAGAAATTAGTTTTTGCAGGGATGATAAGGCAGGTGAAGTGTTGCCTACTCTGTGAGGAAGCAGCGTCAGGCTTTTCCCAGCAGGTCTGTATGAGGAGTGCCAAAGAACTTATGCTTTGGTTCAGGGTGTACTTGTTTATTTATGGCTTTGGAGCTTACTGCGTTCAAGTCACAAACAAATTTGGCTTTTTATTATTTTTCACCTCGCTTCCGAAATCACAGTACGTGAGAATTCTTTGAAGTAAGTTTACTGATGTAAGCTGCTGAATATAACATTGTTTCATTAAAGCATAAGACTTCTGGCTTACATTATATTCAAGTTCCTTATATGTCCTCTAATAACTAATAGGAGGCCTGGCTAAAAAGGCTGAGGCTTTGTGAGACTGTGGGAGGTGCTTTACAGAACTTTTGGAAGATTTCTACACAGAAAAACTGATACCTACCTTTCACAGTGTTTATAAAATCTTCTATTTCTCCCTGCCCACTTTTGTATTACCTTGTACAGTGATGGTAATAGCAATAAATGTACTAGAAATGTCACTTAGAACCTAAATCACTGTCTATTATAACTATCAAAAATATATTTTATTTAATATACTTGGTTGGAGAGATTAGTTTCTGACAGTAAATTATTGCTCACTAATTATGCCTGTCCTCATGCCAGTTGAATGGATTCTGAGTAATATCTGAGATTTTACTGGCATTTGAAAATCAAAAGAAAATTATTTTATTTTTGAAGTTTATAGAAGTTAAGCTTTTTTCCAGGGTTGCTACTTTGTTGGCCACTTTAGGCCAAGTCCATGACAGCTTAGTACTGATGGGGAGGCTCTGAAGCAGTCTGAGTGACTTGGCTTGCTTGAGAAGGTGGAGGAAAAGTGGCATATTGACCTTTGGGGTCTTTTCTTTTTCCAGATCTTTTTAGTTTTACCTCTTAATTTTCACCCTCTCCATTTATTATGTGTGGCAAGTATCTAAGGATAAGGGGAGTATCAGGGTAAGTGATATAGTTAGTTGGGATCAAGGGTCTTCTTCTGTATATGGGAAGAGATGAAGGATAAATAGAGGAGAGAGCTAAGAAAATAGAGCTCTCATGATCTGTTAGGATCTAAACCAAAATATTGTAAGCTTTGTTCCTGCAATGGAGAGGGGGGGCTGCCATGACAAAGTAGCCTTTTTTTTTGTGATAACAGCTGGGAAGAATCAGGCTAACTCACATTGTTAAAGCAAAATAAAAAAAAAAAAGTAGTCTTTAGCTTCTGTTTTGAGAAGTTTGCACTGACAGAAATGTCAGGTGGGTTGCTTTAGCTGTTGCTTGGCAGGCAGAGCTGTGCCAGTGCCACCCCTGCTCTGTCGATTGCAGCACAGTGGCTGAATGACATCTCTGCCCTGCTGAGAGGTTTTTGCCAGGCTAAGTTTCCTGAGCTACCCCTGGGTGGGGGGAGAGGGAAGAGGAAGTGTTTAAAATGCTCCTTGACTGATGATTTTTAAGTGAATGCTTCTTACAGCTGGGTCAGCACGAGGGAAGTGCTGGCTGTGCTTGGTGGCACTGAGGTGCAGCAGCTCTTCAGCACAAGCGTGTGTCCCTGGCGCTGCCCCATGTCACCCTCCCAAAGGGTGCCACGAGTCTGCTTCTCCATAAGCTGCTTCTCCACAGTGAAACAAAGCCAGAAAACACTGCAAACCTATTTCTGTTGTAACTCCTGAGAGAAATGGGTTTGGGAGGCTGAGGGAGTTGGACTTGTTCAGCCTGGCAAAGAGACGGCTGTGGGGTGACCTTGCTGCAGCCTTCCAGTACCTCGAGGGAGTGTAGAGGGGTAAACCTGGTGCAGGTGGCTGGGGTGGAGTTCTGGGTGGGAGCCTGACACAAGAGCTTCCCACCCTTTGGATAACAAAGGGCAGGAAGATGGGTAGTGCCAGGCAGGTGAATGGACTTGGAGAGATATAGATGCAGGATGTCCCCCAGCCAGGGAATAATGTGCAGTGACTCCAATGATTTCAGAAGGCTGAACAAATGCTTTATTAAGCTATACTATATTATATTACACTGTATTACTACATATTATACTCTATACTAAAGAAAAATCTGTGACCCTTTCAGACAGTCGTGACACAGCTTTAACCTAATTGGTCAGTCAGTCCAAACAACCATCACCAGAGTCCAATTAACAAATCACTTTTGGTAAACAATGTCCATAACACGTTCCACCTGTGCCAAACAACGGGTGCAGCAAACAGAGATAAGAATTGCTTTCTGTCTCTGTGCTTTCTCACTGCTTTCCCCAGGAGAAATCCTGGGAGGGTTGTGCCTGCAGAGAGCTGTGGTCACAGAGAGGCACAGCAGGAACTGTGGGCTCAGGAGGAGGAGTGAGACTTGAGTGGAGGTAGGCTGTGAGGGGATAAAACCCCAAAAGTTCCTTTGCTGGGGTCCCTCCTCGTGGGCACCAGCTCGAGTTGTTGCTCTGTTGCTGTGCTGTGAATAAATTGCTTTATGGAATGAGACATCTGAGACTCTGCCATGGGAAACCTGGGGTCAAACCAGTGAGGAAACCTGGTCTGCTGTGTAAGTGTGGGCTGTGCAGGGAGTCAGGAGGGGACACATTGAGTCACCAGAGCCGCCACGTAGGGGCTTCAGTGCTGGCTGTGCCAGTCTCTGGCATTGGGAGTGGGACTGCCAGAGAGCCTCATGAATGGTTAGAATGGGAAATTTCCCTAAGAGGAGCCTAAAAGAAAGCTGGAGAGGGACTTCTTAGAGAAGAAGTTAGTTACAGGACAAGGGAGAATGGATCCAAATTGTCAAAAAGTAGGTTTTGGTTAGATACCAGGAAGAAGTTCTTCCCTGTGGGGCTGGTGAGGCACTGGCACAGGTTGCCCAGAGAAGCTGTGGATGCGCCATCCCTGGAAATGTTCAAGGCCAGACTGGATGGAGCTCTGAGCAACCTGGTCTAGTGGAAAGTGTCCCTGCCCACAGCAAGGGGGTTGGAACTGGATGATCTTCATGGTCTTTTTCAACCCAAACCATTCAGTAATTCTATGAAAGAAAGCTTACATGTCAAGTGAGAAGGGCAGGGGGGAAGCAGGGACAAAATCCAGGTATTCTTCTGTCTCTTTCTTCTAAACAGCAGCACAGCTGTCAGAGGTTATTATATCTTTAATTATTCCAAGTTTATGTAGTGGCTTTCAAGTATATAGGATCAACATCATGCTGCTCATTTCTCTCTGAAAAGTTTGTGTCTCATGTCAGCAGTGAGTGTTATTTGCAAACAAACTGCACCCTAGTACTACTTCCCTATGCTGTTCTTGGGAAAAATTTCTGTATAAATACAAATTTCTCAATTCCTGCTTTTAAAGTGTGTATTTTCAGAACACCAGGGGTATTGTCCATAGAATGCTGCTGCTGTTTGACGTTCTGGTCTTCACAATAAGTTAAATTAAAAGTGAAATGGAGATTCTCGAGAGTATCTGTGGAAAAATGTTCTCCTGAAGCTGAATATAAGCTGGTTTTCTGTTTAAGAAGCCATCTGGCTTAAAAATCATTGGGGCAAAGCGTGTTGCAATATGACCACACAGTTTTTTGCATTAAATTTCAAACAGAATCTCTGTCTTTGGCTGTGCTTTTAGCCAATGTTTCTTTAAAAATACACTGAAGTTCCTGAAAAACTAAGTAGTATTTAATCGAGAAACAACACCTGACTTGATAGTATCTTGTACGAATGCTTCTAATAATGGCGTAATATGAAGTCCATTGGAAGCTGGTAATCCTTTCCAGCTTTTTTCTTCTTCATTGTGTTGAATTTATAGGACTTTGGAACAATCCTACAGTCAAAATTGTTCCTCACTCAAGATGAGGACATGTCTGAAGTACTTAGTTTTCCATGCCTTGCATGAAGATTCTAGATATTTGTGAAGACGAGTAATGGTAGAGACTACTGAGGTCCCTGTTTTTTTTCTTGCAAAGATGTGCCAGAAGGTGGGATTAAGTACTTCAGTCAGAATATTTTCACTCTTCTTTGAGCTTGAAATTTTACTTCCACTTAAGTAGCAGATGAAACAGTTCTGTTTCTGAGTAATCTCAGAAAGTACGTGCTTATTCTGTGGTAGTGTGTTTAGGTTTCAGCTTTACATGTGGTTGCCTTAATCAAAATACCTAGATAGAAAGGAGAATTCTTTAAGGCTTAGACTTTTTTTCCTATCCTGAACTAATGGAAACAAGCCCTGTGGTCCCACAGGGCTCACAGTTGCTTTAGATGAACAGCTGAATCTGAATGTCTTCGTATTTAGGTGCTTTTGACTACAATTATTTTTCCTGATTTTTCTGCCATCCTTTTTTATTCAGTTTATGATACCTATAATTCATTTAAAGTAATAAATCTCATAAACTGTCAGACAAATTACATTCTACATTCTTCTTCTAAATATTTCGAGGTATGGAAATATTTAACAAGCAAGACAATATTTTCAGGATACCTTGGCTGAAGCTCCCCAAATTGGCAAAATATGGAATCATAGGATGGTTTGGGCTGAAATGGGCCTTAAAGATTATCTTATCCATGGGCAGGGATGCCACTTACTAGACAAGGTTGCTCAGGGCCTCATCGAGTCTGGCTTTGAACACTTCCAGGGATGGGGTGTTGAGAACCTCTCTGGGCAGCCTGTTCCATTCATTCAGCACCCTCGCAGTGCAGAATTTCTTCCTAATGTCTGATCTTAGCACGCTCTCTGTCAGTTTAAAACAAAATCTGTGTGTGACCAATGGGATGCATTGGTATTAGAATGTGAAAACAGATTTTTTTTTAATGCATGTTTTGCTTTTATATGGTAATAAAATGCTGAATTCTATGTAAAATGTATTAGATTTAACGTGCTTGCTTGGGAAAATCTTTGTCAGCTGCATCTGACTGTTCAGTAGGACTGCAATTATCATGTGGTAAATGGGATGCCTTTTGGAGACGAAATCATGGAGATGTTTTTTCTTGCCCCTTCCCTCAAGGCCATGGAAAGGGGAAAGAATTTCAGTGGGTGTATGTGTGTGCCCAGTTTTACACTTGGATTTTAAACAAATGCAGGATGATAGTGTAGGTTGTGCATTTTTAGGTATGCATCATTGGCTGCTCTTTTGCAGTTTCAGTGCTCTGAAAGAATAGTTGCCTTGATCTTATGTAAGTCATGAGAGATGAGTGATTCTGGCAAATTGAGAATGTAAAAGAGATGTTTCCACTGTTTAAAAATGCACGAGTATATCCACTGATTTGTTAAATCTTCATGTAAATGCCTGGTGTGTATTCATTTAGCATGTTGTGTGGACTGGCAGGTGCATGACTAATGGATTGCTTCATATTAATCAGCAGATGCAGAGGTGAAGAATAGAAAACACCCAGAAACAGTTAATTTATCTGTTCATCCCACCTGAGCAGCTCTTAAAACCCCTGCAAGACTGAGCTGCCTCTGCAGTTTTCATAATGTAATGTAGCATCTACATTAATTAGTGGTTTTGGTAAGAGGCCAAAAGGAATGTATTTGTTTCTTAATAAGAAAATAATTATTGTATAATTTTCTTTGCATCAGCATTTTTGAGTAGTTTTCATATGAGTTAATGAGAATCTCTTTGCAGAAGAATAAGCTTTCCTCTTTTGGTGGGTAAAATTCTGTGTGGGAGTAAAAACCTTATTGGCCCATGTGTTTGTAATGTCTGCAGCACTGAGTACTGCTCAGAATACACATATTCCTTTCTGTTTATTTTCCATGCTTTTTAGGAATTCTGTGCTGGTTGTTTAGATGAGTAATTAATGGACTAGCTTTTTTATTCATAATGGGAATGGCCCCTCCTGATGTGCTAGAAGGTCATTGCTAATTTGCAAAGTGCATAACTTGAGGAAAATGAGATCATTTGCTGTATCCACATTAAAATTAACACAATTTTTATTTTAAATATATCTGCTGTTTGCTAACCACCCCAACCTTACATTATGGAAACTTGGCAGTCTGAAGGAAGGTAGGAGGCTGGTGACAGAAGATTTTTGATAATCTTTTTTTCATATAGATAATCACAATTCTGTCCAAACCTATTTGAAGTTACAGTACTGCTCTTTCTCCCCACTGCCCACCTGTCTATGATTTGTGAACAGATCATTTAACAAATGATCATCTAAACCCTATGGCTCTACAAAAAGGTAGAAAAACTGGTAGCTAGGAAAGATTTTTTTAAATGCGAGGGAATTAAGTGCTTGATACTATTAATAGTGGTCTGACCATCACAGGGCTGACATTTCTTAGTTGACAGAAAGATAAAAAGAAAAGCAAGCATTTAGACCATCTCTATGTCTTTAAAGTGATTTGGGATCTGAGAAGACATCTGATTTCACTAAAGAAGTTAAACATTCCCAAGAAGATAGTAGTAATAGTGCAAGCTAAAGGGTGATTCTATTTTACTTTTCTCAAGGCTAATGGGAAACAGCTCATCAGAGACAGCTCCTGTTTTCTCTAAGAATTGGCACAATTAGCTTAAACTTTAACTGCACCATTTTCCAGGCCTAAAATATTTTAATGGTCCTGTTGTTTGGAAGAATAACAGAGAAATGATGCTCTAAATAAATAATATATACTCTAAATAAAAAAACCCAATTGCCTTTACCCAGTGAGGGTAAATATCCTTAATAAAACTACCAGCAGGGTTTTTGTGAGTCGGAACAAGCATGAGCATTGAATGTATTTTTCAGACCTGTGGAAGATAATTTTTCTAGAATCCTTATATAATTATTATGCAGTGAGACATTTGGATTCTTACTGTGTGTTTCCAGGTTTTGGATAGGTCATGGTTTTGGTCTCCAGAGAGCTTCAAGTTCTGTGGGGAGTGGAATTTGCTTTGGCTTGATTTCTGCTTATGACAAAGCAATGATCAGAAAAGTTCATGTATTGCTTGAGTAGGAGGTAACTTGCAGGGTCATGGCTCTCAGATCATCTGACACTGGGATGATCTTGCTCTACAAGACTGATGTTAGTGCATTTTCCTGCAGCATCCTGCAAACAGGAAGGATGTCCTTCCTTTTGTGGCACGTTAAGGAGCTCATCTCTTCCATCTCCATGCAAGGCAGCAGCAGGTACCCCTGGATCCTCACCACTGCTTAAACAGTCCAGTTTAAAGGAGAGATTTTGGAATAGAAATCAGGGATTTCCCACCATGGTCTGGTTTCCTTTGAGTGTTTCTAGTTGCTTGACCCATCATTGGAAGCTGTTGGCCTCTGGCAGTGTACACATCAGCTCAGATCAGCAGATGTTTCTAGCTGTGCAAACTAAAAATCCTTACTTAGTGCTTGCTGTATCAATTTGGGATGGCTACTTCATGTAGGTGAAGTCGCCTTTTATCCACCTACTTAATGTTGGTGGATAATAGTTTGTGGCTGATTAACAAATAAAGATGCAATTTGTTGCTATTGCATTTGCTGACACCTGGAGATGAATGAGGAAAATGCTCTGGAGAGGTCAGCTCCCAAAGGTGATGAATGCAAATGCTCCTACATTGGTAACCTTATCTTTTCATTGAAATGCAAAGAAGTAGGTCCAAATTTGGCAATTCTAATAATATGAGCTGTTAAATACAGAAAGTTACTTGAACTGGTGGCTTTTTAATATTTCATATATAGGTCTGTAGGCTCTTTTGAAGAGTTAGCAATGAAAGACTAGTATTTTTTAATCAAGAAAGTTTTATTCACAGGAGTGTACATTACTTTCTCTATTTAAAAAAAATCCAGCACTTACTGTTGAAGGAATACAATAGTTTCTAGCCAACAGGTTTAACCCAGTTTTTCAATACAACATCTGGCTGGGAAGGTTGCTGGGATGATACCTTGACTTATAAATCTCACTCTGGAGTCAAAGTTGTTTGTTAGAGATTTGTATTTCTAAAGGCAAATACTTTTTGTCACCATAAAATGATCATACTCTTCAACTGGATTAAGGCGATCCCTCACAAAGAAAAACTTGTATAATAATTTGACGTTGCAAAGGAGTGATAAAAACATTGCATATGAAGGTGAACTAATCTTAGGTTGCATAAGGTCATACAAAGGTTGGCTTTTTAATCTGAAGTGCCTCTTCATAGGCTAATCTTGTAATAATCAATCCAGGTATAAAAGTCACCTTATCAGTGTAGAAGGAAATAATAATTAAAAACCTGCTTTGGCTGAGTAACATTCTCAAAGAGACAGCCTTACTGAAGATACCATTTTTAGATACTGTACAATTTTACACATTTTTCTTGGTTTCTGTCCAAGCCCTTAAAATAATGGACCAGCTACACGGGGGACTTGCAAAGGACTTCCTTCTATGTGTTGCTGGTTTTTATCTACGTGAGATCATTTTGTGTCTGTTGTAGTTGATGCTTAAAATGGTTTACTTTACAGTTTTAAGATCAAAGAGCCATCATGACATTATGGGATACTTTACAACATTTGTAGCTGTGTCCTCATTTTTGACGGTATAAATGCATTGAGGGGAGAACTGCATCTTAGTGAGCTTAATGGTATTGATAGAATATCTCTAGTCTTAATCAGTCCCTGGAGCAACCTAAATCTGTATATAATGAGCATTCTGGAAACACTGTGTCTACCTCTATTGTTAGAAATCAGAGCTTAGTGGGTTTTTTTTTTGCTTTTGCAATTGGTGTGATGTTCAACTTGAGTAAATTTCATTCACATTAACCTTGAAGTAAGGAGCTTCAAGTTGTTGGTTGTTATTTTTTCATGTCTCAAGTGTTTTGTTTTTCATTTCTTTGTGCTTTTTATCGTAGGAAAACGAAATGGAGTTAATACCTTTTATTTGTTACAACTTCTTTTATATTCTTTGTTTAAAAAGAACTTATTTCAGTTGGTTGCATAAGGAATGAAAATTAAAAACAGGTGGTATCAGCTCCATTGCTTTTTTAAAGAGATGCTAACAAGGCTGCTGGGTTTACAGGCTTATTGACAGAAAGCAAATTAATTTTATCCTTTCTCTTCTCTTCACCGCTTCTTCCTTCTTTTTCCTCTTAGTTGTGCTTTTCTGGGCAGGCATAATAATTGAAGTGTACAGCATATGATTGTTACTGACTAGCAGTGGGATCCAGTCTGCACATGGCTCTTGGCTTTGCTGCATGTGAGTTGGAATCAAAGTTGTTGTGCAGCTAACTTCAGGAAAGACTTGAAAACAACTGAGGAAAGGTACATGCCCTTTTGGTGCATTACAAGATCCTGTTTCAGGCATGAAATACTCGAACTTCATTTAAGGCTCTGAAAAATACTGCCAATATTTTAAACAGAATAGTACAAAAAAATTGCTATGTAAGTAAGTTTTTGTCACTTATGTTATCCATCTTTGTGAGTTGTTTCTCACTCAGGGATGTAGCTCAAGGTGGAATTCTCTTCTGAGGGTTGTTCTTGGCTTTCCTGAAAGTTTGTTGGTTTTTTGGGTTTTTTCCTAACTAGTCCCATTGTACATATTGGAGGAATAGCATCAATGTTTTACAAAGTACTCCTTTAGCTGGTGATGTGGATATTGTGTTACCCAAGAGAATTCTTTTTCCTTGTTCACTGACTTGTTTTCCACTTTTCCTTCCCATCATTTATTTTTTGTGCCTTCCCATGGGGGTCTGCCTTTAAATGGATGATGTTGTTTTCCTTTTTTACATCAAGGCCTTGTTTCCTATTTCTTCATTTTACCTTGCTGATATTGGGGTTTTTTTAAGAACAGTGTTGCAAGACCTTTAAGCATATATGTTTATACATGTTTAGAAGAGATGAGCTGTGTCTCTGTAGTTATTTCTACATGATAAAAACAACACCAAGAATGTCTGGGTCTGTGCTGCAAGGGGAGGTGTGCTGTGCAGCACATTACTGAACACTGTTTCCCTCAAGGATTGTATCTGTGTTGCCTTAGTTGTGTATTTTCCAGCCCTTTCATATGGAGATGGTATTAAGCCAAGGAAGGAAATAAATAGCTAAAAAGGAGACAGAGAATGTGCTCAATCCTTTGTATCAGCTCCTAAACGTGGTATTGTCCTTTTGCAGACATTCCTGGCCATTTCAGCAGAGATTTATCTAATAAGTATTTTATGTTGTGCATGTATTCCCTTCACATTTATCACCGAGCTGGGATTTTTTCACTGTTGCCTCTGATTTAAATGGAGGAGGCTCTTGCACCTGTCCTGTTGCAGAGTCTGCATGCAAAAATGAGAATTCTCATGGTCATCCTCTGCACAACAGGAATGATCACATTGCATCGCCCTGTTACCATGCAATACAGGATAAACTGTGTTCTGGTTTGGGTTTGATGTTCAGTGGCAAAAGCAGGTGGAAGTATGTAAGAGATCTAGTACACATTTAGTTTGTAGTGGTTGCCTAATGCTTTGTTCTAAGTTTCTCTTGGATTTGTCAGTTTTCTTCTACATGCTCTGAAATTGCTGATCATGTTTAGAGAAAAGCATTAGGTGGGAAGTGTCGTGTCTCTGTCATGAGTTGAAATATTGCAAATAATATTTCTGTTGAAGGATTTGTTCTGAAATGCTCAGATTTTTCCATATATTCTTAATATATGCATTTATTTTATAGATGAGCAAATCTTGCAAGATATACATTTGTTTAATTTTTAATGCTGTATCATGACATACTAACAACTTGCTATCCTTAACAGGTAAAGAGAAATCCTTTTACTGTTTTATACATCAGATGAAACTTTGAGTACCATGAGTGAAATTTGCACATTACTTTATAAAACATTACAGGAAACTGTAATTTAATGATGTTTACAGCAATCTGAAAGAGTTAGAATTTTTTCTGGTGGTGCCATACTGAAGAACATTTGTGCATACAATTAGGCTCATAACTTATTAATGCTAGTATGAATTTAAATAAAATGGAGCTGAAGTTGTACTGAAATCTGTTTAGTTGTGGAGGTTAGAAAATTACAGATCAGGTCTGCTAAGTAGCTAGGGTTTTTTTTTTCCAGTTTTACATTTAATCACATTTATTCCCTGTTCAGCCACATTATTTGCTTGTTAAATGCACAGGAGGATGTTTTTTGTAAATTACCTAAACTTTTAATAGCTTATGCACACAGATTCTAGAGAGAATTAGTGCTGCCAATGCAGTTCTAGAAATGCATTTTAGATTGATTAACTGCTATTTAAAATGTCTAGATGCAGAAGTCAGGCTGTTCTTTCATATATATGAGAGAAACAACCCCCCACAGCAGATCTGTGAGCTGTCAAGATTCCCTGATGCAAGGTGAATTGAATTGAAGGGGAGACTTCCCCCCTGTTTTGGGTCTGTGTTTGCAAAGATGAGGGGAATTATTTAAAGCTTTTTTTTTTTTCTTGGTGCAGTTCACAAAATGCACAAAACCTATTAGTGTTTTGTATAATGCCATGTTTGAAACCAGAACCCTTCTTGGTCATCTTGCTGGGGTTCCTTCTAATTATCTTTCTGATTTTGACCTTTAGAAGGGACATTCCTAGACATGGGAATACTGCTGAGGTGCAATCTCCATTCCACACTATGGGCTGTAGCAGTATTAAGCTCTTCCCACATTAATTTGCAATGGAAAAGAGAAGCTAAGTTGGATGAATGTAGCCCTAGGTCATTAAAAAAACAAACAAGCAAACCACCAAAATGCTTAATGCAAAAAGCCATTCTTTCCTCTTGGGATTTCTTGTTTTCTCACCTGGTTTATTGCATTGTAATTCTTTTATTTGTTGTGCATAAGGAACATATCAATGACTTTTCTGTGAAGTTAATCAACATTTTTTTAAACTATCAGTCAAAGGAGGAAGAACATGGCTGTGCCTAGCCAGAAGTTGCATTTCATGAAGCAAAACTGCAAGTTCTCAGAATATTCAAGCCCAATTCATTAATTATCATTTTACACAAGCTTTGTTTGGAAAAAAAATAGCACAAAATTTAAAAAATCAAATTAAGAACCTGACAGATTAACGCTCATAAAACACTTTGGAGGTGTAAAATGCTGATTCCAGTAGAAGTCATTTAATCTGTGTGAGTTTTTTTTTCATTATGGCATGGGTTTGTGTAATTTGGATTCAGAATGAGCTGTTGCAGTGGGAGAGTTCTCACAAAGGTGCTCAGCTTCACCCAAGTGCCTTGCTGCCCAGCTGGGGATGTGTCTCATCAGCTCTGCCCTGCCTTGCTGCTTAATTATCTCTGTGCAAAGCTGGAAAGAGAACCCATGAAAGAAAAATGTCTTTGCACAGCAATAATCAATAAGACCAGCAGTATTTTAGGCCTCTGGTGATCGCAATTTAGTTGTTTTGAAAACAATCACAAGAAAGACTAATGATGTAGAACTTGTCATTTGCTGGTTGTTCCTGACAGCTCAGAAGAAATTGTGTTAGGAATGGGATTAGTTAAATACTCTGTTCATCTGATTGTCTTAGTGAAGGTTTGAAATATTAACTGTAAATTGTACTGCAAGGTTTTAAATCAATGGCCAGCTTTACTGCCCTTCAAGGAGAGGAAGAACCTGGGGGTCTCTACACACATTGCCAGGTCCAGCTCCATTTTACCTTTGGGGAGTTGAAGCAGCCCTGCAGCACAAGCTCCTGGAATAGTACTGAATTTTTGGCTTAAAGAGGTTAATGACCTTTATGTAAAAAATTACTCCTTTATTTTATGAAAGTGCTTTAGTCTTTCATAAAGAAGTGCCAGGATTTTTTTTTTTTCATATTTGTGTGTAAGATTAGAGGGAAAATGCTATATAATTTTCTGTTAGGTTTCTGCTAAGCAAATTACTCTGACTATTGGAAAGTACTTTAGTTGTAAGAGAACCAACTAGTACAGTCTCTTTTTTTCTAGAGTTAAAATGCATATATATTTTCACTAGATAACTTTTCTTCATTGGCTTTCCAAGGTGAGTGAGCCAGGTAAGTGCTGACAGGCATTTGTCATCTTGAATGGTGAGGCCAAGTTTGCTTTTGGGAATAAAATTCCTAGATTGAAGGAATTACAAATGGGTTAGCATACATCTTGTGCAGCAAGTAATATGCTGTGTTCAGAGCATTTTATATAAAGAGCTACACCTAACTTAAAACTCAGAGAACATAAAAAGTGCAGCCTTTGAGACTCCAAATAATGTGTCTGAAGACTGGCTTGGGAACAAAATGTGATCTCCTTGTGAATTTGTTGTAAATATAAAGTAATCATTTATTAAGACATAATTTTTGACTGAGCTGTAGAACTGCATAGCAGCTGCTGTGAGGACAAAAAACCCAAGGATGTGAGGTGCAGAAATGTCCAGTGAACTCTCAGCTAGTTACTGCAGCATGAAAGCTACTGTGGCTGGCCCATTATCAGGGAGAGAGTGTGTAAAGGTTTCTAAAACCAACAATATTTTTGAAGTGATGTTTTGCTGACCACCGTGTTCTCGGGATGATGAACATGGTGAGCATGGAGCTAGGAAATGCTCCTAGGCCTGAGTTTGAGGTGTGGAGCAACAGTTCTGGGTCAGTGCTGAGGCTGCTCACTCACAGCTAAACTCCCTATTCCAAAGAAGAAAAGAGACTTTGTAGGAGGTATAGAATTAATGATTAAGAGGAGAAAGTGTAGCAATTGTATTCATTAAAAAAATAAAATATATATATATATATGTATAAGGATGGAGTGTAGATCTTTCATATTAAAAGGTTTCTGTTTAAAAATACAGTAGCCATTAATTTTCTGTGTCTTTTGGGGAGAGCTCAGGAAGCAATTGGTTCCATTTGAAGCTAGGATGGTTTTCCTTAGATGTTCAAAACCCTTTTTCTGAGTCATAGACTTAAAATAATTTTAATGGAATTTCCTTTATAGAAGGGAATTCATATATACTTATCTATTGATCTAAAGAAGCCTTGTAGATATGCAAATATATTTCTGTGTAAGTCATAATGAAAACGTTTTTCCATTGAATGCTTGAGACTACTTAATGTCTTCCAGCTCCAAATTTCTCTGACCCTCTGGTGATTTTTTTTCCTTGCTTTTGCCAAGAAAGCTACTTGAAATGTGCATTAGTAGTTACTTCTCGTGGTAGGTCCTTGAGAAAATGCACTGAAATTCATTTTAACCTGCAGGCACTGCAATCTGGAAGTCTGTTGTAATTTTTTTGCCTTGGAGATTGAAGCAGTAGGCAGGGCTGTGCATAGAAATGGAAGAGAAGCCTCAGGCTAACCCTGCTGCTCTCCTGGGCTGGTGCATGCTCTCCTGAAGCTGCTCATGCAGACTCTGTGTACTGGTTTAAAGGCTGGGCTTCATGATCAAAATGTAACAGGTTACTGTGTTTGAACATGTGTTCATGTACTTGGGGAAAATAGTGGAAGGAGGATTTAGGATACAGTGGAAGATGTCCCTGCCCATAGCAGAGCAGTTGGAGCTAAATGGTCCTTAAGGTCCTTTCCAGCCCAAACCATTCTGTGGTTAATTTAGTTTGCATAAGCAGCTTCCCATGGCAGTGCTTTGATACCCTATGCTTTCTTCTGAGTAAGTCTCACTTATTCAGGAGTTTGCTGAAAAACAGGCTTTTTTGATCTGGTTTTTAGCCAATAAATTTAAATTTGCATTAAAATGAGGCAATATCCACTTCAGCAGGACTTGCCAGGATGTCTGGAGTTGTGTGTAGTGCTCCACTCCTTGCAAACAGTCAGAAGCAAATCTTCCTTATACTTGTTCCAGGGCTAATAATTTCAAACAGTGATGCTTTTGTTGCTCCTTTGGAATTTTACAGGACTAAAAGTTTATAAATAATACTTCTGGGCTGTTCTTACCCCTCCATCTGTAGATTACAGAGAAGCAATAGAAATTTTTTTCATTACTAAAATGAATGATCTTTGCTCATCACTAAAATGCTCCGTTTCAACACTGGGGGGTAAAACTGTTGTACTGGGGCTTTGTCTGCAGGTGTGCATGAAATCAAATGCCAGGTAGAAATATGTGGCATGCAGAGGGCTCGGGGATGAAGTGGCCTGTGCTCATGTAGGCCAAGAGACCCATTCTTTGGCAGCCTCAGACTCCCAGCAAAAATGTCTTCCAGTGTTCTCTTCTTCAGTACCATTCTAGGTGTGGGACAGGGTTTCCTTTCACCAAGAAAGACTAGAAACACATTGTATTAGAGAATGCTTAAAATAATAAGTAAGCAGGCAGTAAAGACATGGATTTTTTTTCCCCAGTTATCTGCCTTTGATATTCTGGGATTTATTCAGAGAAAAAAAGAAGGTTTTGTGAGGCAACATAACCTGTTGAACAAAACCTCAACATTTAAAATGTTGCACTTGTAAAGCTCTTCAAATTGCTGTGAACAAGGTTTCTAAAATGACACGGTGCTGTGCATCAGAACTTCTAACATGACATCAAATGCAATTATTGAAGTGTTAATTAAGTGAAAAGAGTCGTTGAGTTCAGTGGCAGTACAGACGGGCCTTTTGGCTTATCCTGGAACTTTGTGACATTTTTGAAATCTAAACTGCTGTTTGTGTCTTCTGCTTGTTGAATGTGGCTTCAGGAGAATCATAATATGTCCAGTGCCAGTTTTTCTGGAGTAAGGAAGATAAATGCAAGGTTAGAGAAAGCTTTGAAATGCCCCCAGACTGGTCCTTTCTGGTTAATGTGTGTATTTTTCTGCATGTGGGAGAGGGAGATTAAAATTTGAACTTTCCAGATGAAAAGGAAGATGAAAGGCAGGGATGGAGTTTCAGTGATGGAAAGTAAGAGGGAGGGAGCCTGCTGTGCTGGAAAACGAAGGGAAACCTCTCCAGAGTGAGAACATTGGGAAGCAATTGAAGCCTTATTGCCAGTGTTAATGCTCGGGAGTGTCAGTGCTTTGTCTTGATTTTCTCTGATACCTGATCCAAGGGCAAGTTCCCTCCTTGGCATGTTTATCTTGCCCCCATCCCCAGACCTTGAGGCCCTAAAGGTGAAATGTGACTGATCCATGCCATGGAGATCCTTTCTTGTGTGGGATTTATTCCTGCAGGGTTTGGAAACCCATGAAAGCAGGAGGGCAGTGTTTGGGCCAACCAGGTCCATTTTCAGCTCTTGTGTGCTGCAGAGCTGCTTTGCTGCTCATTTCTACATGCTATTTTAAACTTCATATCAAAGTTCTAGTGAGAATTTTAATTGGGAATTGTTTAGGAGATTTGGTGAAATTTGAGATGCTGTGGGGGCACCTTACCTCTGAAACTTTCAACTTGAATATTAAATTATATTTTCCAAGCAATACGGGATTGACTTTGAATTCAAATATTTGCCTTTGCAGATATCTTTAAACTTTAATTAACAGGAAGGTATTTTTTGGCTTTACTGTTGTGGTTCAGTTAAGGCCAGGCTGCTACCAATAGGGAAAAAGATCCATTTTATATATTGCATGTTTGCATGTCTGCTTTGACATCCAGTGTGTGCAATATCATTTATTGAGACAAACAGTTCATGGCTTGTCATTCTGGGAAGGCTCATGTTGAATATTAGGAGGAGAATTTTGGAAAAGATATTCTAGCTAAAAAATTTAATCAGTCTCATATTTTGATGTTCATGCTTGTATTTCAGTTTCTCCCAATGCACAGGACAGAAAAAACCTCAAAAACACTCTACCTTTATTTCTGCAAGTTTTCTTGAAATGTCCTGTTTCTAAGCCATGCTATTCAGAGTATGAACTCACACAAGGAACATAACAAGTTCTCTGGAAATCTTTACATTGATTTTAACTTAGCAACATAACTAAGTCAGGTAAATTTCTTCAAAGCATTTATTGTTATTTGCTTAAAAAACAAAGCTTATTGAATTTCAGTGTGTGCAGTAATAAAATAAGTAATATGGCTGAAAAATGCACATTAGCATTAGATTTGACACCCTTATTTGCTTTATGTCTACCTTTATCTTATGATGCATTATTCACTGGTATTATACAGACTACTTTATTAAGTCTTAATCAAATGCATTTTATCATAAGTGTCAATTCAATATTTTGCTATTGTATTTCCATTTTAAAATACTGAGCTTTTTGTAGGGGAATGATAAATGTATGGCAGTTTGGTCAGGAAAGGACAGTTTTATATTGGCATTTTGTTAAATTGTAATAAATTGTAATTCTGCTCTAAAAGCCCTGTGGATTCAGTCTGTTTGCTTATATGAAATGGCAAAATTGGGGAAGCAAAGTGGCTGGTGCATGTTTATCACACTTGGATGTGTTAGAAAAATTACTTACATGTGCATGTGAATTAAGCCTTTTTGATCCATGCAGGTTGTTTGCCCTAGAACTACTCAGAGTCATGTGCATGTGGCATTTAGGGGTTGTGTCCAGTGTGTGATTTTGTACATGAAAACACAGACCAGGTAATTGTGCATGTTACTGTACACAGCTGTGTCATTGCCAAGGTAAGGGTAACATGGTTTCATACATTCACACAGTTTGCTTTTTGGCCTCTTAGGTATTTAGATTTGCATCAACTGTACTCCAAAAAAGCGTTTTTTCTGCCTTGGCTGGATAATGTAAACCACCAGTTAGTAGCTGCTTTAAATTAGAATGTTGGCCCTCTTCCCTTCTTAGTAGTACAGCCCACTTGTGCTCTAAGAACAGAGCTGGATGGCTCACCCCACGTAGGGCTGGAAGAAGGCTGGAGTTTTGCAGGCAGGTAAAAGTTAAAGATGGTAATTCTAAATTTTAAGCATCTCCGCTGAAAACTTGCGTTTTCCTTACTAAATGCGAACACATTAAATGGTTGCTTAACAGTCTCCCATCTGGGAAGCAAGAATTAAGTGGTTTCCATGTCACTAATCAATTTGTTTTGTTATTCCCATAAATTTGCATTTCTCTGCAGCAACAAAGACTTGTCTAACTACAAAGCACGCTTAGAAGGAAGTGCTATTTTTCATTAAGAGGCACCAAAAGACAGAACAACCAATTTACTCAGGCTAATACAAAACCTTCATTTTTCTCTCTAAATTCTGAGTTAAGCTACACTAATGCTGATGGGAATTAAGCCACGTATACAGCCTCGGAGGCTGCAAAAAACTCTTTCACAAACAGAATAGATGATGTTCACTGCTGATACTTTTTTTTTCCCCTCCAGGCTGACTGTGCTTTGTGGTAGGAATACACATCATGACAAACAAAGCAGTATTTATAGTAGTACTAGGAAGTTTATAAGCTCAGAAGCAGTGCAGCAGTTTGCACTGTTACAAGTTCTGACTCTTTTGTCTCGATTTTATGACCCTGAACATGTGACATCTAGAAAAAATGAGGAAATCCAGTCTTGAAGAAAGGTTGGGAAGTGTCTAAGTATTATTTCTTATGTCATTTGTTAATAGAGCCAAAGTTAATGTAGAGGATAACTGACCTGCCAAGGGCCTGATGCAGTTGTGACTGAGAACTGTGAAACACAATCACAACTCTCAGTGCTCCTCTGCTGTCTCCATCAGGCAGTGTTTTGCTGCTGATGGTGTGTGCGTTTAATGGCCAAAAAAATAAAAAGCATATATAAAATTTCTGCTGCGCCCATCAGATTCAGTCCTGCCATTCTCAAATACTTGAGTCTGCCTAAATGAAGTGATGCCTGTGTGTAGGAGCAGCCTTTAACTTGTAAAAAAAAGGGAATTTAAATATGTGACCAGCCTTTTCTTGCATGAATGCTATCAGATGCTGTTTTTCCAAGTGTGCCTGAGTGAATGAAATTAGGCCTGTATAAAAGAAATACAAGAACCTTGCTTTGAGCTATGAATAGCAGATGGAACAGTGCTGGAGTTGACATACTTGACTTTTTCAGCCTTACACAAAATATTCACTTGGATGACTTTATAATGTAAATTTAACAGGTCTGTAGAGTTTTTAAGACAATATAAGCTGTAAGAACGGATAGCTGGAGCTCAAGAGCAGTTAGGAAATACTTATTTGCTGAGAGCATTGGAAGTCTGCTGAAGTTTAGTTTCAGAATTTTAAAGGGTAGAATGGAAGCAGATGTCAGAAAATGTGAGTATTTACTGTGAATTTGATAGTGGTTTTTTTGTGTTTGAGTCTGTTGGTTTTTTGTTTGTGGGTTTTGATTTTTAATTTAAAAATACTAAAATGCGATCTGAAGTTTATTGTCATTCAGGTTGTAATGCCTACCTCTTACCCTTTGGGAAAATGACCTGTGGTTCAATAGGAGGCTTTCCTGAATTCCTACTTAAGCTGCTTGGGCTCAGTAGGGTTTTTCTTTGCTTTGCTGGCAGTGCTGTGGTCCAAGTTGTGTGGACGTTCTGTGAGTTGTCCTTTCTGAAAACAAGACAAAAACCCTAATGGAGTACTGTGGTGCTGAATTTGCATCCTGGGATATGTTGTTATCAATTCTGATTTCCTTAAATATTTTACTCTTGTACTCAAGTTGTGCAGAAGCTTCTCAGGCCTTCATAAAACACATATATGTAGTCAAGATACATAGCAATCTAATCATAAAACTCCCACTTTGGGGGAGTATTGTGTTCATACTCGATCCTTCTGTAAAAAGTACTTTGTTTGAAAACCCTAAGGCATTAAAGGGAATGGGGAGAGAGATGAACATAACAGCCATAGACAACATGGAAAAATTGATATGGCTTTTTTAGTTACTTATATTGCTCCCCCCCAGCAGTCATCAGATCCCTTTGTTTTAAAAATCCTGACAGATGTGATGATGTGTTCCTTGCTTTGCCTACTTTGTTTTTATGGCTTCCAAAAATTCAGTCTCCCTCCACTTTATAAGCTGGCACCACAACACATGTTTAAAGTCTCTTAATAGAAGAACATGCAAGAGCTACCACAACCTTTTATCTTCTGGTGCATTTCTACTACCAGCTATATGGGCTTTAGCCTACTTCTTGCTTTTAGTATTTTGCCAGTGGGATTTCCAGAGGATTTGCTTTAGGTTTTCTTTCTTGATTTTTAGAAAAAAGATGTTTTCAAATCTAACTATTTTTGGATTCAATCAATCAATGCCTCTGGCATTGTCAAAAGTTTTTTTTTTTTCTTTTCTATATTGAAGTAAAGAGTAATATAAAGCTAGGGAAGTGATTGACTAAAAATCTGTTCATATTTTGTAGTTCTGATTTGGGTTCAGAAAACAGATTTTGTAGCTTGAATAAGAGAAAATGTGTGTATAAATATTAAACCTGTTGGATTGTTTTAAAAACAAAAAATAAAGCATTTTTTATTTCTTAATATTTTTTGGGGAGATTTTCTGTTCTGGATTTATTTTAAAGAACTGAGAATGGTGCTTGCTTTGCCTTGCAGAGAAATTAATGGTTCTCTTTTGAAAAACTTATGCAATACCCACAGGTAGATATTAAGCATCAGATAGATGCTCCTGTTCACTGGAGGGAAGAGAGAGAGCTTGTCATCATTCTTTGTGGCTCTGCCACCCTCTGCAGTAGGAGTAATTTCTAAGAATTGCACCCATCCCTTCAGCATTTTCTGTACCTTTGTCCTCCCTTCCTGGCCAGCCACCAGCTATTTTCCTGCTCTGCACAGTTAGTCTGCAGGAACTGCAGCTCAGTATCCAGTTATGTGAATTGTTCCTGAACACCATATTTCAGGTCCCCATAGACGTGCACGTTCTGAACCCCATACTTTATTAATAATTATCACTATAAACACAAGTATGAAGAACTATAAATATCAGGACTATGGCTTTAAAAAAAAAAGCCTATAGAAGAACCCATTATGCATGTTCTTCCAGGGAAGGAAGACTCAGGATAAAAAGTCCTGATCTTACTTCAAGTATGTCCTAGGCTGGGGATTTATTTCAGGTCTTCAAAACACGAACCTTTAGATCCTGGAAACATGATCTTTTATAAATTATGATAGTATCACTCCTTTAAAATGTGTTTTAAAATGTATTGTACATTTTAAATGTAAAATGTAAAAAATCTAGGAGTCATTTGCAAGAAGAGCACATTTTCCCTTTGGGATGTTGTAATTATTTTGGAGACCTAATTTGTCATGTATTCCCCATGGAGTTCTTGAAATATTAGTTTGCTTTCTTGAGGTTTCTCTGATGAGCAGGGGCAAATTTGGATATTTGATCCTCCAGCTAGAGCTGCTATTGATATGACAAATAGATCAATTTGTGTTTCTAATTATGCTGATTATGTCACATTAAAATCCTTGATGACAAACAAACAGATACATACATTGTGGAAGAAAATAAGAAGTCTTTTCCAAAAAAGCACGATGTTTATCTGAAATTTTTTCAGTCATTATACTTTGAAATGTAACATTTATCTTGGCATTCAGTTCCATTATGTACTCTTGAAGGCCCCTCTCTCATTTATTACTGTTAGCATACCAGAACAAATGTGTTTCAGATGTGAAAAATCGATCATCCCAAAAACGTCACCAGTAGTTATTTGGGTGGATTAATGCAAGGTGTTGGAGAGGAAGGTTGAAATGAAATGTCATAATTGAGCAGCACAAGTCACCAGAGAAATAAGAGTCAATTGATCAAGGTTCCAGCTTGAGAAGCCTTTTAAAAAATAAAATTGGGAAAAAAAATACCACCTAAAAAAAAAAAACAACGTAAAACCCTCTACCGAAAAAAGTCAGCCTAAGGAAGGAACTGTGACAGGGATATACAAACCATTCAATTCTAGAATGGGCACACACTTTGTGATTTAATTTCATTGAAAACAGCAAGAAGTTCTTTTCAGATTTTTATTTTTTGGTCCTGAATCTGTTTTCAGAGCTACTTCATAGTTCTCTGGGAAACAGAAAATGGAAGCCATTCCTGGATTTATTCTGTAATCTCTAATGCCTGAGTGTCAAATACACAATCTTTCTCATCAAGTCCATGTAGCTTTGCACCTGCAAAGGAGAGGATGAATAGTGATGGTCTTATCAAATGAGTTGCAGAGAAATAATCTATTTTTCTTCTACTAACAGCTTAAATCAGCTGTCTACAAATGTTGAGTGTTTTAGCTGATTTGGGGTAGGATGAATCCCATCTGTGTAGCTGAGAGGATGTTGTTCAGATAACAAACAAATTGTAACAAATCTCTTCCCCTGCAATGTGCTGAAGAATAACTCTTATGAATAAGAGATCACCCACATTTACACTGTTCCACTGAAATTATGGAAAACACATTGCTGACTCCTGCCACATTCCTACTGTTGTCTTCAGTGACTGAAGCTTCCATGAGAGGGAGGAGGAGGGTCATTAATATATTAAGAGAATAATGTATTATTAATACAGAATTTTTGAAAGCAGAGGAATCCCTCAGTATCCTGATGTTCTTAATTTAGTATGTAGATGATTACTCCCTTTGCAGCGTGCAAGCAAACATGGTGGAATGAGAAATATGTTATATAACTGTGTTGGGGTTTCTAGTACTTTTTCAGTGAAGGAATGTCTCTGTTTTCTTGTATGGATGGACCAAACAGTGAAGGTGATTTTGGAAGAAGAAATATTTGTGAAAGCTACATGATTTCACTTGGGGGAAGAGGGGAGGATATTAACTCCCAGTAATGCTTGCAACCATTTAGATTTTAGGCAAGAAAAAACATGATGGACTTGTTAATGCATAAGGCTTCTCTGCAGTATACCCATTGCAGTAAAACATAGAGGCTCATGAGAAGAATATTTTGGGGTTTGTTTGGGATTTTTTCTTTTAATTATTTATACTAGTTAGTTAAAGTAGCTTAATTTAATAGCTTCATTTCCTTTGTAATTTTTAATGAGGCATTTCTTTTCCAGAAAACATCAGTGAGGGTAAAGGGTCTGTGTGCAAACTACCCACAGGTTATTTTCTCTGAAATCAGAGTGCTTTTGTGGAAATTGGGAAGTTAATTATTAAATGCCAGTTGTCATTGCTGCAAACTTGCCAGAGTGCAAGAGAAACATGATTGTAATATAAAACATAACGCAGAATATGACAGATGTTTCAGAGTTAACCCTGAGTTCAAAGGGAATGGAGGGAGAGAAAGGCATTGTTTGATAGTATTTCAATATAGATTTCAACTCGTGGAGTTGAGTTATGCACTGTGATGGTTTTTTAGTGCAGATACAAAAGAGGGGATTGAGAAGAAGCAAGGGAGTGACACAAGGTAGGGGAAAATAAAATGTTCATTTGTGCTTGTATACCTTTTCTCAGCACAGGCTTGACAGATCTCTAAAGAGCTATTCTGGGGGAGGAAGTTTAGGTCAAAATTCAATGTTTGCCCAGGCTGATGAGACAGTGGTTTGTTAGTGTTAATGCTGCTGATATTCTGCTTGGAATATTCAGAATATTAGCTTGAACAGGGAGAGTTTAGCAGTATATATATTATGTAAGGTCAGAGATATAACTGGAACTCTAAAGTTCCTGGGCTTCTTCCTTGTTTTCCCAGGCATACTGCAGGGAGTAATCCTTGGTCCCATTGAGTTAAATGGAAAAATTAATATGGAATCTGAACTCAGAATTTCTTTTTCTTTTTGTTTTTTATCCCTGTACAGCCATAGAAAACTGGTCTATTGAATATAAACTATCTTAAGGCAAAGCCCTTATATAACATGTTACTTGCAAGCTTTCCTTAATGGTACATGATTAAATTAACTGAGACATATATACAAGTTTGCTAATAGTGATTTTCTCCTTTCTTTCCCTCAGTTCATTTAAATGTGGATTGTTTCCTTTAACTGTGCTACCCCTGCTCTGACTTTGAGATCTGCATTCAGTTGGGAACATCCTCCAAAAGAGAGCCCCAAGTGATCTGTGTTTAAATTCCATGTATTAATTTGGATTCAGCATAGCCCTCTCAGGAGACCTAAATACAGCAGGTCTATGCAGCCATATATCACACTTGAAAGTACCTCCTCCAAGGTGAACTGCAGCTTCTCTTTATTAAAAACATTTATAAATTAGTAAAGATGAAACAATAAAATTCAAACCCACTAAGAAATTAAATAGTTTTGTTTAGATGGTAAGTAATTCAGCATGGATCATTAAAATTAATTAGAACTGTAAGCTTATTTTGAAGCTGTAAGAATTCAAAGCAGATGGGATTTTGAAGGAAAGGATAATCACCCTTTCTGTATCTTTCGAGAGTTTAAAAAATAATTTAGTGATTTTAATAACACTCAGGCCAGTAGGTTCCTTCAGCTGGTGTGCTAATGGTGTAGTGGTGCTTTCCCTTCTATAGCATCCCTTCAGGTGCTTCACTGAGTTTTCTAACTCACAGTTAAGGAACAAAGCTTTTGAAAATATTAATCTTCCTATTAATAAACATGGTATTTTTTAAGTTTATCAGGAGTTTCCAATTAGGGAGTGCTCACTGTGGCATGTGGACTAGAGCAATGATTTAAGCAGCATAATTAGTGACTAAATATTAAGTTGCATTGCTTTGTGTCTTGGTTGGATTTGGTGCAAACTTCAGTTTGCCATTGCTTCAGCCAGAAGCTGAAGTGGTAAGGCTGGATGAAGGCCAGTATGCAGATGGCACAGGTGCTTAGGAAGTGAAGAAGAGCAAGAAGGAGCATCCTTTAGAATACCCACTTAATTATTTTACTTTTTAGCATTCAAATTGCTCCCACTTCCAAATGGCCATTTCTATTTTTCAGCCATTACTTTCTCCTGGTAACTAGTCTGGCAAAGAGCACCAAGATTTTGTTCTTTGTATAATAGTAGAGTATCTGCTATTAGTTTTGGAGGTACCATGGGTTTCTGTGAGCTTGTGAAGATCCAGACCAATGACATCTGTCATCCCACAGTCAGGCAGTGACTGGGAAGCAGTGTGACCATACTGGAGTACCTTTACCTTCAGGACACTGCATGTCTGAGGGAGGCTTTGGTTTCAACCTGGGCCCAGTTTAGACATAGTCCCCTAACTGTTCCATTTACTGATGTTTTAGTTTATCTGCAGACCACGCTACATTCTTAAACTTTCGTGATTTTGAATTTGAAATGCTGAGCCAAATGAAATAAAGATTGCATTTAATTCCACACAGGCCTCAGCAGTAGTGTCTGTGGCCTTTCTAAGCAAATAGACTGTGGCCAGGTGTTTTCTAGGTGAGCCAAACTCCTTGCTGGAAAGCCAGGTATTTGAAGATCATGTTATATTTTCCATGTCCTGCTTACTCTTAGCTCAGTGACTGCACAGGAAGCCTTTGCTGTAGGCTGATGAAGATGTGAGCTGTCACTTCAGAGGTACCCGCTCACTTCTCAGAGAACTAGAGATCATAAAGCACTTTAAAGGCAAATCAATGGCTTCTGTAATCTATTAATTGACACCATGTAAGTTTAAAGGGAACATTCAGTGAGTCACTTAGCCAAATGTCAGTGCAGAGCCCTGGGAAGAGCAGAGCTTTGAGACACAGCAGCTTTTACAAACGAAGCTGCAGGTTAGGGCTAACCCAGTCTATTTCTTTTTCAGAGAGTGTGCTTATTCCTGTACACATACATGATCTTCTCTGGGGGAGAACCCTCCTTGCCCTTTGCAAACCTCAATTCCTCTCTGTTAAAGAATGTATGCAGTTAGTACTCTTCTAGTATGTTTGGAAATAAGTCTGCCAAATCAAAAGAGCTATTTTAATATAGCTTTTTTTCTAAAAGGAGAATTAAAAGATTTCTCTATGACTGTTGTATTTTTGACTTATTCAGACTCAGCTGTCAGCTCAAACTGGGGAAGTTCACAGGAAATTGTCTCTACTAGGATTGATATTTACCAATTCTGAAAGGTTTTTAAGATTGAGGAAAAGGGTTTGAATTCCACATGTTTCCATGTACATGTTTTGGGTAGATACTGAACCAATATCTTATTTCCCTATTGTTTTATGGGACTACATAGTGTAAGCATGAAAAGGTGTTGGTTATGACATCTCAAATTCTTGTATTCCTGTGAGAGGTGTTGAAATCTGTAACATGGTTGAATTTAACAAACTGGCAAGTGTCAGGGCTATTTAAGAAACTGGCAAATTTCAGGCATAAACCTGATCAGTATTTTCCTTAATGTCCTGGGTGATGGATTGGAAGTGTGTGCCCATTTGGAAAGAGAATAACAATTTAAACAAAATCCAACAGAGAATGATTGGAGATACAGAAAATGTGATACCCTGAGGTATAAATAGGAGGAGGAGAGATTTAGATTGAGGAAAAGAATAAAGGAGATGTAAGAGTTTTTTTAATATGTAGTTTTACATTTTAAAAAATGGAATAGTCTGCGTGAAGCATAAGAGGAGCAGCAACAGGATAAAATATAGATCAAGCCTAGGAAAAGCTGCTTATTAAAATAGGAATGGAATAAAACAACATGGGAAGGTGATGGAGGTTTCATTTTTGAAAAGCTCTTAGGACAGCTAGAAAAAACACTTATCTAGCTGATTTTATTTTAAAGGTGGGAAATAATTTCCCAAAATGCAAGACAACACTGCTCTCCAATGGGGAGCTATGTCCTTATTTTGTGTGAAAGGGGTTGCTGCACTGGCAGATGCCTGGGAATGAGAGAGAATGACTGGGTTTAGACTTGCTGAGGTTTTATGTATTTAGTCACTTTGCAGGTTAGAATCATAGAGTCATTTCTGTTGGAAAAGACTTCTAGCAACATTGAGTCCAACCATTTAACATAGAAGAAATGCAAGTGCTTACCTATCTTGTAAGTGTTGACAGCTTTTTCCTTAACTAAAGGTGGTCTTTTGCAGCTTTGTAGGAAGCCCTTGTGCTGCAGGGAATTTTGTAGCAGGGGAGCCACAAAATTAGCACATGAAAATGCAGATTAGGTTATGAAAGAGTGGCTTTTGAAATATTTCTTATTAACATCGAGCATGTGTAGCATGATGCAAGACTTGTCAGGAAGCTGACAGAGAAAGTTGATAGCCTTGCCCATAGGTGAGCTCCTGGTGGGCTCCCTGCAGTCAGAAAGCTTGAAATAGCTTGTGGGGCTTTTTTTGTATTTCATTGAAGAATATGAGATGAAGTTCATTACAAATGCAGCAAGTAAGAAGGTCAGACACCTCGCTGCTTTGCTGAGGAGTCTGATTAATCAACTGTTGATCTATAGTGGGAGAAACAATGTAATTAGAAAAATGGATTAACTGTAAGTAAGCTTAAATCACACGTTTTGAAAAATCGCATAGAAGGAAATCCTTCCTCACAAATTAAAATAATAATAAATTTAGGGTTGCAAGCACGTTGCTTTTCCTTTAGAGATGAAGCCTTGTATATGTTACAAAAAAAAAAGAAAAAGAAAAGAAAAAAGGTGTATCTGTTAGCTAAGTGTAGTGACAACCATGTCACCATTCCAGACCTGTGCAGTATGGATTTTCCCATGCTGGGAGGGTAAGTGCTGTCTGGAGAGGGGATAAGCTGTGCTACTGCAATGCAACCGTATCTGCTATCCTGCAGGCAAAGACAAAACTATTTCTGGGGGTGGAAAACAAAAAACAAATAATCCAGCAACAAGGTACCTCCTAGACCATGGGAGAAGGAATAGTGCTGCACTGTGGGGGCTGAGGAAGAGCTGATCTCTGTTTCCTAGGGCCCAGGCAATGTTCAGTTTGAGGTCACACTTTGTGACTCCAGTTTGCTACAAATGTGGAAGGGAATATAGCGTGAACAGTGAGTGCATCCAACTTAGAAAAGAGTCTTTTCTTACCATTTTTTTACCTCGCTATATAAACCACTGGATTTCCTTCTCCAGTAGGGAAAAGCAGTGCCTCATTCCTCTGCCTTCCCCTGATTTCTTTATTTGCCCTGTTTAGCTTGAAGCTTGCTGGGTTGAAGAAGAAAAGTGGGTGTCTCTTAGTGAACGAGAGCAAAGCTTTCATTTATTTGCTTCTTCTGAACAGGAGCATGTGGATGTAAATGCTGTCCTGACTGGGAACCAGCCTTGTGTTTCCCTCCTGCCCTGCCCAGGGCACACATCCACTGTGCAGCTGGCAGCCCAGCTGATCTAAAGAGTCACCATAGCAAGCAGCTCAAGCAGTCAGAGGAACTGAAGCACTCATTGTACTCAATGAAAGACCTGAAGGAATAGCTTGCGAGCCATTGAAGCTAAAAGCTGTAGGAGGCTCTCAACTGGTGCTCTCTCCATCTCAGGACTTGGGTAGTGCTGAGTATTTTTGGAAGCTTAGCCGAACTTTGTTTCTGTTGTTGATAAATATTTAACTTTATCCATTTTGCATTCAGTGTGCACGATCTCTTTTCAAGCCTGACCTACTTACTCAGCCAATGACAATGTCCAAGCCTTTCTGGTTACTAATGTGTGATTGAGTTCTCTTTGTATCTTGCAGAATTGTTTTTTGGTTTTTGTTTCTGCTGGTTATTTATTCTCAACTATCTTCCAGCAGGAGCCTTGTATTATGTGCTGATGGTGGAAGATCTTCACAGCCTGTTTGTTCACTTATCTCACCACTTTCCCAGACTCTCTTGCTGTTTTCTCTCTTTGCCTTGCAGAGATTTCTCATCTTCCCCCGTTGCCCTTTTCTATTGTTCCTTTCTCTTTTGGAGATTTTTTTCCTGTTTTGTTTCATCTCCCTTGGCTATTCCCTACTCCCCCTCACTCCTTTGTGATTGTTTGCCAAATGCAGGACATCCAGTGGGGTTGGTCAACATGTGTTTTTGCAGCTGCTGTAAGAATCCAGAAGGAAGATTTTGGATATAGAAGCTGCTGTTTTCTTGTCACTCTGAGTTACCACCTCAAGCAATAGATCTGCTCCAAGGACCAAGGGAGAATGGGAAAGGGATTTTGAAGCTTCCAGCTCTTTATCCATGGTTTAGGGATTATGCCCATAGTGGGTGGGTTAGATACACAACTTTTTGCTGCTCTACAACTTTTATCTCCCCTGTATCTAGCAGTACTAATTCCAACAGGATTTAAAGCGGTGAACGCACTTCTGTACTGAGGTTTAAAATCAATTATTGCTTAGTTTAAGCCGTGTTCTGTAGAAAGCATGCAAAGATTTCCAAATGTCACAGGGGGAGCTGGTCAGAAGAACATGCTGGCAGCTGTTGCCAAGCCCAGGGAAAGATGGTTGTATCAGCTGGGCACTGGGATTTTGTGGCTGGTGGATTAAGGGTGAGCTGAGATTTTGCTTGTTAGTGTTTTTCCTATGGTTTCCTGCCCTGGCATGTCTAAGCTTAGGAAAGTACTGCATGTTGTTAAGGTGGCTGATCAGGTGAGAATTTCTAACACTTAGGGAAGCCATGCTTCCAGTGTGATCATGTACATTAGGTGGGGTGGTGGGAAGTGAAAATCATGGAATGGTTTAGAGACTGAAGCCAACAGATGCCAAATGACTTGCTATTACACCTATGAGCTTGCATTAAGTTTAAACAGTTGTAACTCTTCAAAGTGGCTTGGATTACTCTTAAGAGTTTTTGTACTAGTCTGTTCTTTGGGATGGGTTTTTTGTACTAGTCTGTTCTTCAGCTGAACAGTCTTTAGTTTGCAGGGGCTTGTGAAACAAGGAAGGAAACTTGTGGTTTCTGCTTGGGAAGAAGCTCTGGGTGGCTCCTGGCCATCAGTTCAGTCTCTGGGAGGTAGAGTCAGACCTGGGCAATGCCTAAAAATGGAACAGCAGCTGGTGACACCTGGCTGCCAGAGGGCACTCAGGGTCACAGTGTCCATACACAGCTTCCCCACAAGGCAGCTTAGCAGGGAGGGTTTCAGGTTCTGCTTCCCTTTTCCTTATTCTCCCTAGCCCTATTACAAATAGATCTCCTACTTTAGTTCCAAATTAAGATACACAATTAATTTCACAGTTACGTACAATCAAGAACATGACACGTAATTTCTTTCAACTCAAATACTGTGTACACAGAAAATCCAGTGTCTCTTTTGGTGTAAAGGGTTTTGTTTGTTTGTTTTTTTAAAATGTGTAAGAAGCATGGAAATTTTATAAAACGTGTTGAAAGATATGAAGTTGCTTAAAACTTATATACTTAGAAATACATTTTTCTGTGAAATTGCATTTGTCATTGTTTTTTTTAGCTGCAGACATTATTTGAAATGAAATCTAGCTGTATGCTCTCCCGAGCTGTAGATGTTCAATTTCTATTTTTGTGGCATCCCACTAAAATCAAAATTCAGTGTGATTTGTGATTGCTTAACTGCTCAACATTTCTTGTTCAGTCATGGTTCCTATCATATTTTTCAGCCGAGAGCCCCTTTTTTAAGGTGACAGGAATAGATTAATTTTGCATCGTCAGGTTATAATAGTTAGAAGCTGATAGCTTCTCTTTTTTCCTTCATTTTAATGTTTGTATTTTCTTTTGAAATTTAAGGTGGATAGGCCAGCTCTGTTGAGGCCAGCTTTTTCCTGCATTTTTTTGAAATAGGAAAGTTTTTGTTAAAAATGCGATTGATTGAACAATTTATTTATTTCATGGTTTGGAAAACTTTTTTTTTTTCTTTTGGTTAAGTAAATCATCTTGTCTTATGCTCATGAGTTAAAGGGGAGACTTTGCACCAAATTGTTTTGTGGCTGTTTTTTTTTTCCCCCCTAGTTCCTTACTCTATTCCATTGTTTGATCATTATTGAAAGAGAGTTTCTGGGGCAAGCATGGAAATGTCATGTCTGTGCAATGCAGACCAAATCTGGTGTATGTCAAAACCAGTTGAAGTTGTGACATTCTGGCGAGTTCAGTTGCTCAGCATACCTGTGCAGTGTGGTGAGGGGGAGAGGGGATTGCTGGCCACTCACCTTGCAACAAGTGCAAGCTGAGCACCCCTCTGTGCTGACCCAGCAGTCAGGCAGGCACGTCTGCCACTCCACCTGCAGTGCCACAGCCAGCGAATCACATCACACTGCCTAGGAGGGACACAAGGGCTTTGGGTTTTAGGCCAGCAAGCATCAGCTTTAATGGAAACTCATGTGAAAGAAGGCAGGGTACTGCCTTTGATGTGTGTGGATTGCTTTTTCACATTAATGCAGTCTTAAAAAAACAAACAAAACCCCCAAATTTATCCGTAGCAGAGCCTGGGATTTAGTCTGGTTTGGCTTAAAAAAGCCAAAAAAAAAAAAAACCCAGCAGGTTTTCTAGGTAATAGAAGAAATAGCAATTTTGGATATGCAGTTCTGTCTCCAGTTTTGCTAACATGCCAACATACAAAGATGATAAGGGAAGAAATCAATGCAAAAGCATTCCAGTAACTAAATAGATCCCTATTAGTTTTCAGGCAATTGATTTTTAGTGGGCATTTGAGTATGTTTGGTGCTCTGCTGCTGGGAGGGAGGTGGTGTTACACTTTTACTGTCAGTTATTTACCAAGTGTTTGTTATTGACTGTGTTCTACAGAAGGGTTGGGGGTAGAAAAAGGCAAAAACTCCTTTTCTGGTCTAAATATAACATTTTCCCCTTATGCCTTTGTTATAGACATCTTTTCTAACACCTTGAATTTTCCCAGTGCCATAGCTTTTCATTATTAGATTTGGATTTTTGGGGAAGTTTATGCTGTAATCAGATTGGCTTCATGGAAAATCCTGCTGTATCATTACAGTGATGCAGAGAACATCCATATAAAGCATAAAAGAGGAAGAATGGTTTCAACTTTTATATTTGAATTTTACTGCTTTTCTGGTAGTAACATCAGTCCTGATTAGATTTAGTCAAACTCAAGGCTACCCTTTTGGGGATGCGAAACATAATGGAATGTATCAGATAAATCCATTTTTTTACTGTAGGGCACAGCTACTACAGCTGCCCTGTCCCTTTTAAGGCTTGTATTCATAATATATTATTAAAAAGAAAATAACACTTTGCATTCATATCTCATTGAATGAGGCTGAATTTGTAAGCTGCAAAAGGTGACTAAAATGGCAGTGGCAGTAGCAGGAAAATCTTGCATTGCAGTAAACTAAGTCTATTGATCTTGAAATGAAAGTTCAGTGGAAAAGCTGATGGAAAAAGTAGCAGAGCACAAAAAGACAAGCTGCACAACTAATTCCAATGAACTGTGTGGCTGTGAACATTCATGTGAAAGAAATGCTAATGCAAACAGTGCAGAAGAAACCAAAATGAAAAAAAAAAATACTGCCAGTATTGTCACCTCTTGAGTATACATAAGACATGATTTCATATGGAAGAAGTAGTGTTAGTGGTTAGTCAAATCAACTGAAATGTTCTGTGATGTCTGTGGAGGCAGGAGTTGAATGGCCAAGGTTTCTCTGCAAACCCCACTGTTGAGTATGTAATGACTGGAAGTCCAGAACTTCCACAGTGTTTTTAAGAGAATATTGTGAACATGCTACTTGATCATAATGAGTATTGAAAGGGAAATGCAATCAAAGTCCATTCTAGTTTATCAATGGGTGCAGTAAAACAATGACAACTCCAAAGACATTTTGAAAATAGCTGCCAGCCAGCTGGAGAAAGGATGCAAATTTCTGTTCCTTGTTACGCACCCGTGAACACGTGGCTTACACGATGTGAAGCATTCAGCTATGGGAAGGATGCCCTTCAAAAATGTAATTGACTTTCCTGGGGTGAGATGTAGGAAAATCTGACATGGCATCTCACAGTTTCAGGCAAATCCTACTGGTGAGTGAATCACATTCTTTCTCAGAGATGTACCTCTGAGGTTAGAGTCTCACCATATTTGCAAAAGGGTGGCGTCACTTCCCTACAAACGTAACAGAATAATCGGGAGCAATCAGAGGATGATTCTAGGAACAGAGACTGAAGTTGATCAGAGAAGATATCTGTCCTCTAAGAGTTGCCACGCAGAACACATTAATGGAGCCTTTTAGAAGAAAGTGGCCAAGTACAAGGAAGAGTCAGAGGAGCAGTTTTATTTTCTACATTGTTGTTGTCAGTATAAAAATTCAAAAGGTGATGTATTCATTTTCTCTCAAATTGATCGTACAGCATAGCTGGTCTCCCATAAGACTGCTGAATTTTCTGACTTCAATATTGCAGGTAACAAATAGGGAGCTGAAAAAAGATAGGGAAGATGATAGCCAGAGTTATCAACAAGAAAACAACACCTTATCCAAAATAAATATACTGATGTATCTGTACACAGTTGCCAAAAGGCTAATGTTATACAGACTCATAAAATTGCATAAATACACACTGCATGGAAAAGGGATGTGATATAAATCAATTCTTTTGTGAATTGTTTAGAGTCTGGATCATGTTTTCAGGTCACATCCAGCCAGTATTGTCAGGAAGGCCTATGGTATTTGGGATTTGGATTTAGACTGTTACACAGGTTTTTAAGTTGGTTTATGACTGAAGTTCTAATTTTAAGGGGCAAACTTCATTGCAGTTAGGAAAGAAATAATTGTTCTGCAGTGCTTCAGTTTACCAATCTTCTGATGATCACAAAAGCTCCCAATACCTCAGGCTGTTTCTTTTTCAGGGCTGATCTGCTGATGGTTTTCATAAGCACTTCTTCATCTTGTATGTATTCATAATGAGCTTCGTCTGTACTGCACAGAAACTGCACAGCCAGAGATAGCGGAGAAATGTGTCAGGATTTATTTTAAAAGACGCTTTTCAGCTTTCATATGAGCAGTAAGCAATGATCAAAATAAAGACAAAGCATAGCCCAGAGGAAGGGTCAGCATCTGTGGAAACTTGTATGCCAAGCACATGTGTGGCTGGGTTGAATCCTCTGCAGGAGTATGTGTTATTTATCATGTGGTTTTACTGCACTTAGAGCCCCTTCAAAACCAGCCCCCACCAAAATGAGCCCCATGTATCCCAATTTAAAATAGTATAAATATGTTTGCATGATGAACAATTCCAAGTTGACATCAGATAAAATATTGTCAGAAATCCTGACACAGCTACCCTAATGCCTAGGGCTGAATCACACAACTAGTTCCTGGATCAAGGCAATCTAATCAAGAGCAATGTGTCCCCTATTGTGTTATAGCTCTACAATATACATTAACCCATGGCATCCTGTAATTCCATTTTTTCTGCAGGAGTTTAACAACTCAATAACTAACCTGTGTTTCAGCGTCTGCCTTGTATATTAATGTAGGCAAGCTGACAGCTTTAAGCAGAGAAAAATACATAAAATGTGTTAGGGAAACATTTTGGATAGATTCTGCTTTAGTTGAAGAGGATTTCATAGCATGAAAGCATGACAGCAGAAAGTTCAGTGCTTTATTATCTAAAATTAGCTATCACTGTAAGTGCTAATTGAGTAGAAATATGTTTTCAAAAAGCTGCTAGATAGTGTATACTCATCCAATGGCTCCTCCTCTTTAACAGCTCTGCTTTTATCTGTGAAGGGTATTGCTGCAGCACAGATCAAAGTCATGATACATGCTGCTTTACAAATAATGCATCTCTTTTCTTTTCCTTCTAAAAGGTATTCCAAATAAAGAGAGTTATTAGACCTTTCAAGACAATTTAAATAAGATGATAGTTGGTGATGGTGTTGAGTTGCCAAAACCAAATGATACAGTGTCAGCATTACAAGAACAAACTATTCCCCAAACAGTCTGTTGGGCTTTCATGCCCATCAGGCTGCTCCACGTTCTGTTCTCAAATACAGTCTCTAATTCTCTGATAACTCCCCCAGATAGTGATAGAAGTATTTCAGGAAGATTTTGAGTGCTTCAGCAGCTGGGGTTAGGGAAGGATAAGGAGTCCCTGTTGTGTTTGGTGCGGTCCAGGCAGCGTTGCCTCTGCTGCCTGCTGCCAAATTTGCAGCATCTGTAAGTGCAGAGGGGCTGCAGGGGGTGACACAGCTCAGATATGTGTCAGTTTTGCACGTGAAGTTTGGATGGAAATGGATCATAATAAGATTAAATTGCAATGAGCTTGCCTTTTGTGTCTCTTGCAACATCTGTAAGTGCAGAGGGGCTGCAGGGGGTGACACAGCTCAGATAAGTGTCAGTTTTACATCCAGACATGTGAAGTTTGGGTGAAAATGGATCATAATAAGATTAAATTCCAGTGAGTTTGCCTTTTGTGTCTCTTGCCATGTATGTACAAGTAGCAGGAGAAATTACCAACCATCAGCCTTCAAGGGTTTATCCCCCTCTGCCCACCCTTTCCCTTCCTTGCATTGCATTCCATGCCAGCAATCAGAAGGAAACTAAGCACCCAGATTATGTATTATTTACATAGGTTGACATAAAGGAAAATAACCCTTTGCTGTTGCTGCTGCTGCGTTTGTGAGACTCTGGATTTGCATTAAGACATCTCCTCTGATTTAAAATACAGGACTGGAAGTGAAAAGATGAACAGTTTGCTTGAGCAGAACTGTGCTGACATGGTAAATGTGATGGTGGTCCAGACAACAGTCATTTTAATTCTTTGCAGAGAGCATAAAGAAGCATATGGAATTTATGAACTTTGCTGAGGTAATACAGCTCAAGTTTGTGATGGTACATATTGGCAGTGGATGCTGATGAGATGCATAGCTGGACAGATGAGAAAAAAAAAATGACTGGAGGGATGAAGGGAATGTTTGGCAGTGTGGCAAAGCATGTGGTTTTGTAGAGAGATGCATCAGTTTCATTTCCCAGCAGCAATGTGTTTAGAGAAATGTTTCAATTACCTTATTACGCACAGTGTCTGAAACTGTCTTTAAAAATTAAGAAAAAAAATTCTGATTGCCTTTGTCTAATTTGTCTAAACCTGGAAGTTTAAATGTGACATTTGTTACTCTGCAATGTTTCCCAACCTCTTTTCTCTATCCACAGTTTATTGTTATAGGATTTCTGAAGAGATTTTACTTTGTCACTTGACTGTTTTGCAAAGCAAAAGGCAGTGTGAAAACACGAGCTTTTCAAAAGAGTCTCTAAAGAAAATCAGATAGACTTCCAGCATAAAAAGAAGAAAGAAGGAGAAAATGATATCCTAGGCTTAATGTTCTGAAGGGTGTAATGCATGTTTGGCATTTGGTGTCTGTCTTTGCAGGATAGAAGGCTGGACGGGTTCAGGCAGGGCAGACCTGGGGCAGGCAGACCTGGACTGTAAAGACAATCTGATCCTTCTTGAGGATTGCATTTTTTAATCCTAAATAGAAGTTTGATATCCTAGAATTTAGAGATAAAAAAAACATGTAAACTAGGAAGGGATAATAGTTTAAATTAAGATTTTTTCATGTGTGTTGTCTGAAGCACATTGGCTATAGCTCCCCTGCTCTTTTCTGCTGCTTATGCAAGTCTTCACTCTCATTCCAGATAATTAGTTCCTATTTTGCAACAGTTCCAGAAAGTATTGGATTATTTTCATATATTGGAAATTTCTGAGTTGGACAGCTTTACAAAACATCCAATCCTGAATCTCTTGCTGAAGAGTATAAGAGATTAATTGAGAGCGAAGTCAAGAAATGTGGCACAAGGTTGTATTTTTTAAAAGAAAATATTATGCATAGCTCAGGTTTGGTTGCTTTCTGAAATTTTACAATCTTCTGCAGATATAAGAGAACTCACATTTTTGCATAGTTTGCAGTTTGACATATTTGGACTCTGATAGTTTCAAAAAGTAAAATATCCCACAAAACCAGTTGAAAGCAATTACTCAGATTGTAGCTGCAGAGGAATTGATTGTGCTGATGTGTCATAATGTGAGGGTACATCCATATTTTTATTCCTGGAAACTCTGTGATTACTTTTTTCATCTCTTACTGTGGGAATGCTTTTTGGCTCTCCAGCACATCTAGATGTGATTGTATAACCTGTATATGACCATGTAAACCATAGTTATGATTATGTTTCTGTCCATAGAAGGATAGATAAGTTTTGCTACATTTTTTTCCCTGAATATTGATAGGAAGATTCTCTGTATCAAAAGACAGAAAATCTGAATCCAAACTTGGATTTGGGATGAGCCATAGGAGTAAAGCAGAAAAGCAGTTAATAATTTCCATAATGCCACACATAGCAGACAACGATCTGCACCCCAGGTAAAATAAATAAGTAGTCTATCCCAGCTGGTTGCACTGACCCTCTTGCACACCTCCTTGTAAGCTGAGGAGTAACTTTGCTGTGGTGTTATCCTGAGTCTTCCCAGAACATGGCATTTTAAAACCAGATTAGTTTTTATATAGGAAGTTAAAAATAAAGGCAATCACTAGCCTTGTGCTCTTGCAAGAGTGGGTAAACTAGTCCAGGATGGTCCCTCAGTAAAGTGTATTTAATACTATGCTTACTTGCTATGCAAAATAGATGTAAATGTATGTAGATATAAATGCAGAATAATAGCTTTGACCCTCAGGCTGTTGGCAGGATGCCAGCATGGCCCTGGGCACCGCAGCACTTTCGATCTCTATATCCTCGCAATTTCCTGGGATTATGTTATCATTTGATTTTTAATGGGAGTTTCAGCCAGCTAACAGTCTGATCAGTTTCCCTTTTACCACCAGCTTTGCTCGTGCAGAAGTAAACAAATGCATTTATCATCCCCTGGGATCAGTAAGTGCTAATACAATTGCTGTTGCTTGCATTTTGGGTTCGGTTTCATGACAGGCTCATTGTAAATGAACGAGTTGCGTTATACTTGTGCCACAGTGCAGCAGGAGAGGGAGAGATCCAAGGTGAGAGCATTCATGGTGATGGATGTGGGGAATCCCTGCCTCCCCAGGGTGGATCAGCCCTGGGATGGGTTTCTCAGCCCACTGAGCCCCCGCAGCTCCCCATAAACCAACCATGTTGGTGGCACTTCAAGATTGACGTTTAGAGGTGTCTTTGTTTGGGTTTAGTTCCAGTAACTTGGTGTTTACCAAGGAGTGGAAATATGTCTGTAACAACCTGTAGAACCACTGTAGGGTTTTTGTTTACTTTTTTAGAAAGCTGGCTACAGTGTGTCAAAGCTGGTTTTTGGAAGGGATACTGCTTTTCTTGTTACGTGTGAAAATCCTGTAATTACATTGCTGAAAGTCTACTAAGTTGTCTGGTCTTACGTGTGTCCCTCTGGGAATCCATAATAATACGTTCCCTGCTGTAAAAGTCACTCTGTCACCTCAGGACATTATCATCCACTTTTGTATTTTAGGGTATTCTAGCTCCCAGCCTCAGCTATACCTTTTAAACTAATTCTTTTGCTGTTCCTGGCAGATATTGGACATTTTCTGTTAAAAGTTTTTAAAACAATATATACAGATGTGATTTATTGCTGAAGACTAAGAGACCTATGTCAGCAGCACTGGCTGTGTGGCCCCAGAATTTCTTGCAAGGTGACGCATGTTTTGTAGTACAGGTAGTTTTAAAATATAAAAGTAATTTCGACATTAATGTGTGATGCTTGATTTATAGAACAAAATGTTACGGTTTAATTTGCCCACGGAAACAATTTCAAGTATAGCTCCCACTCATGTAATCAAATTCGTAAAATAAATAGAAAGAGGACAAATAAAATGTCACCTCTCCCTGCACTCCAGTCAGGAATTTTGGTTCCTTTTAAATTACTAAGTCCACTTGTATCTTTTCATTTTGTCATTTCCTATGACAGTAATGTTATAGGACTAACAATACTTTCTGAGCACTATCAGTTCTGTGTATTGAATCATTCCTCTTGCCTTTTCATTTCCCTGTTCTTACTAGTGAACTTGCTGTTCATCAGCTTAGTACAGACCTTGGAAATATGTCCAGACCTGTTCTCATATGTGTCAGAGCACACTGCCAGTCAGGGACATGTAGACACAGTGAATTTGTGAAGCAGAAAGGTCATGCTGCCTTCACACGAGCATTAAAACAATGAACTTGGTATCAAGTCACCCAGAAAATGCTTAGATAAATTTGCATGAAATAGTTGTGATAACAAAAAAACCAAATAGCTGTTGCATTCCCTGATCACGTTTCTCACTTGAGAACACTTCAGAGATGCCTTCTTTTCATGTTGTCCTTGGTCCCTGACCTTCACCTGCTTTCAACACACTCACCTTCCCTCTAATTGATGGAATCATAGAATGGTTTGGTTTAGAAAGAACCCTAAAGATCTTCTAGTGGAACCCCCTGCTTTTGATCGGGAGATCCACTAGAGCAGGCTGTTGCAAATCCCATCAAACCTGGCCTTGAACGCTTCTGAACTGCTTTAAGGGTAAAATATGAACCTGATGATGATGCAGGTGTGCCTCTTCCCAGAGGGCTGTCTCTTCTGTAGTCCTCCCCATGGATTTAAGATTTTTAGAGCAGGAATAATACAGTACTGGCTTTTCTTGAATGGTTTGTCAACCCATAGGTTGGCTTCCGTTAATCCTTGTCACAGCTGTGGCAGGTATTGATGTGTCTCTTCGCAAAAAAAATTCTTGTGCCTACACTTGCTCTTGGATTGTGTTGGTTTTTTGTGTCTATCAGCTGTAGATTTTCTTGTTAGCCTTGAAGGTCACTTTCTAAATAAGCAGCAGCTGCCTTGTTTACTGAATGGAAAAATCTATCAATAGAAAATGGGGTATGGAAAATGAGAAACCATTCCAAAAAAAGAGTGGAAAGTGTAACTCAAGTAGCTTCGAGCTAAAGATTTTGTGGTTTCTCACAAAGGCAGACAACAGGATCTCTTAGATTTTGAGCCTCCTGTTGAGGCTCATTATATTTTCCTAAATGTTTTCCAAATAATAATCCAGAGTGAAATTGAAACCAGTATTACTGTCAGGCTTTTAGAGCTCTGATGCTTAGAATGACATCATAGTAGCTTTACATTTTGGAGACAAATGGCACACAGAACAAAGACGCTGCACTGAAAGGGTTTTCCATTTTCTTTGGTTTAAAAAGGTGTTTGATGTTTTTACTGACTTGGACTTTGATTGCAGAGTCCTGTAGTGTTCTGTGGGCACGAAATCCTCTGCTGTGCTAAATTATCACAGAATCGTAGAATGGCTTGGGTTAGAAGGGACCTTAAAGGTCATCTACTTTCAATCCTCCAATGTACTTTGTACTAAAGAATTTTAGTGATTTTTGATAAGTAACTTTAATTTCCAGTCTTGCTTCTTTAAGATTAAGAAAATACTGGATTTTCTTCCAGAATGTAGACATTTAGTTTTAGACTGACATTTAGGAAAAAGGAGATTGTCTCGAGGGGGAGTTGTTTCCTTGTGAGTGAAAAGACTTAAGGAGGTAAGTATTAAAAAGTGAAAGTGCCATCCTTTTGTTATGACCTGTCTTTGGAGCAACATTGAGCTGGATCAATGACTATAATGGCAAAGGGATTATTTACTTTTAAAAAATAAAGATTCAGCTATGTTGCCCAGCAAAGGCATCACTGGAGCTCAGTTCTAAAACTATTACAAGACTCCTGCACTGCTTTTTCTGTAATGCATGATATCACTCCTTTGAGATAGCAATCATGTAGCCACTTGAGTTGGTGGGATTGGACAGATGGGGAATTTTTGTCTTTTCTGTTGGACTTTGTTTCATCAAGACTTCCAGGCACATCTAACTTCAGTGGTCCTGCTGCATGGTCTGGAACCCTGGGCTTTCCAAAAACTTGCTTCCACAGAGAATTTTCTCTCCTCCTTCCAGACAGTGCCTGCCATCACCTCTATTCCTAGGAGGATAGCATGTGCAGTTCTTGACTCTGGGCTCTGTCATGCAGGAACACTTAAGCTGGCAGTGTTTCTTTCTTTTTTCCTTTTGATATTCATTCATCTCACCCTCTCTTTTTTTCCTTCTTTTGGACTTCACATCAGGGGAATTGCAAAAGGGGAGGAGGAAATGGAGAAAACCTCTTATTTGTACATTGTGAGGGCCAAATGTTTTTTTTAAAAAGTAATAAAATTGTTAGTTCTCTGCAGCAGTGTCTTGGTGATAACTGTTTTTCTGGAGTCCTCGGATTTTAATGACATCAGTTGGGAGATGCATGTAGAGGTCAGAATGTTTGCATGCTCTTGCTTCCTTCATGACTTTTGATAAAGGTCTACCTTGGTTTTTAGGTGCAGAGTTAATTTTTTTACATGTGCAAGAATGATACTTTTAGAGTTTACAGAGTTTACAGAACTCATCCATTCCTCTTCCCTCTTTCATGCTGCAGTGTTTGGGCAGAAATGTCACTTTTGGTCTTGGAGGACTGGGGACAGAGTGGTACAGAACATGCTCTGGTGAGAGAGAAACCTGGGGTTAAAATGAGATGGTAAAACCTGTTTTATGTTTTTTTTTTCTAGATGTAAATAAGTCATCTCTGCAGTTTGCAACATCAAAACAAATTACAGTATTCCTTGTTGCTTATCTGAATTTCTTTTAACCCCACGTTCATGTGTATATTAAAGAATTTCAGTGTTTTTTGTATCCTCTCAGCCACAATCTCCTTTATTTTGTTTAAAATTAATTCCTTTTTTTAATAGGTATAGTAAATATATCCTAGTGAACTGCTGGCAAGCTGCTAATTTGTCTCACAGATGTACATGTCGGACGTCCTCACAAATAGAAACAGTAACCTTCTGGATTTGTTCAGTTGCCACACAGAAATTTATGTTCTTTAATTGTTCACTTCAGGATCACAGAAACACAAATGCAATCTCATCAATATACACTCGAGGCTTAAGAGCTCCATGCTGCTACATCTGTGTAACTTGGGAAGTTTAAAATAGGCTTTGCAGATGTTGGGAGTAATGGAGTATGTTGTTTATTTTTTATTCATTTCCATCATATGTCATACTCTGTATATGAATAGTCGATCACATTGGAGTGTCTTCTATAAGGATTTCCTGGGCTTCCAGTGGGTCTTGTATATAAATATTTAGCTTTTGTTTCTTAAATTTGGGTTAGGCAATATTTTACAAGGGTCTCTTATGTAAGCATGAAACACAAATTTGTTTGCTTGATAGGTACTGAATCCTTGAATTATTGGTGGTTATGCCAATATGGATGGCTTGCAGTAGCACCATAATCCTTCTAAAATAAGGTGGTGGAAATTTTTTAAATAGATATTGGAACAGCCAGAAGTCAATACCAAAGTTCAGTCATTGTCACTTGGCCTGTGCTGATGTGATTAAACTAATGTTCAATGTGCTATGGTTTACACATATAGTGATATCAACAAAGTAAGAAATGTTCTCTGTAATCTGGGAAGTTATTGCCTTTCCTGAAAAGATGCTCCACAGAAAATTAACATGGCATCAACTTTGCTGGGCAACATGTCTTTTGTTAATGCTCTGAATTTAGCTTCAACATAGATCCTAATGTGCATATTAACTAATATTCATTTCATTAAGACAGTTTAGACATTGTTCTGCCTGTTACACTCAGATTGGTGCTGCTTTCATTACTGCTGCAGTACCACATGGTTCTCTCACCTAAGTTACCACTTTTCCACCCCTCTGTTTTGCATTCGTATTCGCTGTGTTAAATAAAAGTGAGATCAAATTCAGCCACAGTCCTGGTCTCCAGGCATCTTCTAGGTCAGCCCAGTGTTTTTTTGAAGACACAACAGAAACATTTGAGCTTCAGAAGCACATTCCAGACTAAGAGCAGGAATTCCTATCTGTCATTTAAATCTTGTTTAATAAAAGATTAGGGAATAAGTAGCATGCCGACATGTTTTTCATCCATCTTGAAAGAGGAGATGGTGAAGCTGAAGCTGGTCCTGAGTATTATCATCTTGTTCCCTGTTTCTGGGGGAGAGCTTCATTGCTTTAGGAACAAGTAAAACGTCAAATAAGCATTTGCTGTAGGTATAATGAAATTTTCTGTACTGATTTTACTAGCAACTGCAGTTTGGGAAAGAAATGTTTATATCTTAGCCAGCTGGAACTGCATTGGACTGTAACTTATCATTCATGCCGGATTTTTGGTGTCCATGTGTTCACAACCAAAAATCTTGTAAAATTAGATCCAGCACTTGCATTTATGTGTGTAGTACATGATATTTAAAAGATAAGCTGTTACACATCTGCTTATTTTAGTGTACAATCAGACTTAGCATGTAAATGGTCATCCTCAATGCCAAATTTTAATAATCTGTTACAGTATTAGACTCATTCCAAACTATAAGTTTTTAATTACATGATGTTATAGGTATTCAATATGCAAACAAAGAAATGTTTGGGTTTTATTTTCCTCCATATGCAGTGCTTTATTCATACATCCTGAAATTAAAATTTGGAGGCTTTTAATTTTCCAAGTAACATTCTACCAGCACTTAATATTTAAAACAGGCGCAGAATGCAAGTAATTGTTTTATTGCCATTGACATGTCTCTCTGTAATTGTTTTGGCTTGTGCCCTGGGTGAGTTAGGAGGTAGCAACCATGACTTTTAATATTCTCACCCCCCTGCCTCTTTTTATTTCCTTTTTTTTTCTTTCTTTATTAGTTGCAACGAAAATGAGCTTTTTAAAATTTTTAAGCTAGGTTCATACTCGTACCCTACTGTCTTCCAGTTGTTTAGATTTTAATGTGACCTGGTGAGAGAGAGGAAACAATATAAAATCTCAGTTTTATTTTCTCTGGTATGGAAAACATCCCTAAAAAGGACATACTTTTTTACTCTGAAGTCCAAAGAACAGCCATGATACATCTTCAGCCAGGAACCTAAAAGTAGAGGAGTATTACTCAGAGGTTTATTACATGAAAACATCTTTACTTGAAAGCAGGAGCCTGGTTCCTAGGACTTAACCAGGAGAGGGATGATAGTCTACGTGATATGGAAAAAAATGAAAAAGAATTGCTGGCACCTTTGGAAATGAAAGATGTTTAGCTATCTCTGGAATGCTGCCCTCAGTAGTACTGTCCTGCAGTGTTCTGCCATGCACAGGCTTCCCAGTGGAAGTCAAGGAGTTGGTATCAGCTTTTTAAACAAGTAGTGCTGCAACTTTTTTGTAATCTATCAGAAAATTATTACCTTTAAAATTAGTTATTTGTCAGAAGCATTTCAGCTGGAGGAGATTTGGGTTTTGTTCTGAGCATGAGGCTTCTGTAATGCAGGACTCTGCCAAGACTTTTGGCTTCAGAGCTGATTCCCTGTGTGATCTTTCCGGATGTGCTGGAAAAGCTGCTTTCCTCTGAGCCTGGGGAGGGTTTGTTTGGTAGGGTGAGGTTTTTTGAGATGTTTGGGATAGGAGTAAGGGCATGGATGGCATAATGATAAAGCTAATGGTCAAATTCGGCTCCAGCTGTGCAGTTACCAATATGATTGCAAACTGAAAGGATGAAATACACGGAATTGAAGCTCATGAAAGGTTTGTAAGAAGGAATGTTACAGGGAGGTCAGAAGAAGAGGAGCAGAAGGCTCTGGGTTGACATGATTGGTTAGATTGGCTTTCAAAGCCTGTTTGGTATGGAAACCTGATGTTTCCATTAAGAGCTCACCCTGCTGCTCAAGCAGGTGTTGGTTGTGAGTGTCCAGGTCTGCTCAAGAAACCAGATTTCTCTGGAGACTTCAGAGGGACTCTGTGGGAGCAACCTCCTGTGAAGGAGAAGCCCTTATTATTTGTAATTACAAAGTGCAATTGGGATGCCCACAGACAGAGGGTCTGGCAGCACTAAATTGGTGACAGCTACCTCAGTGCTGTGATTCAGGTCTGCCTCAGAAATAAGGGACAGCAGAATAATATCAAAGACCAGCTTCATTTTCACTTCTCCTTCAGGAGTAATTTCAAAATAAGCGTGTAGGGATGCTACTTAGTTCCTGATCATTTATAAAAGTTATTTCAATGAAGGATAGCAATTTCTCCTCTTAGTCTAAAACATTCTTCTGAAGATCAAATATTTCTAATGTGTCTTGAAAAATAAGTTTATTAGTAGCTAGAGAAACAGTGCAAAAGCTCAGCTATGCTTAAAATGTAATATATGCCACATCAGTGCTATTCACTCAGTGCTATGTGGCACGATGTCTTTAATCACCTATGAGAACTTTCAGGAGTTGTTAACATTTTCTTTCATTTGTATAGCAATGTCATTCTCTGTTTTTTAAAGAAAGAATAACCCTCTGTTGGCTTATGCAAATAAATAATCTCTTATTGCGCTTGAGAAAGAATGATTCCCGAAGGAAGATGAGTGGCAAATCAAACTGGCTGCAAATGAAAGTAACTTCTCAGACCAGAGTTACAAATGTTTTATTCAGATGAACAAAGCATCTTTGTTTCAGCACTTTAATCTATTTTCCTTCCACTTTTTTCTAAATAGTACTGTCATTCTGAAATGACAAGGATTGATAGTTAAATTACTGTTGCCTAATTTACCTCATTGCTCCTCTGTAGACAGTGTTTGATCGAAAGTTCAAGTCTTTTGATGGGTGTCACTAATATGGAATTTTTACAGTTTGAGGCAATACATTTCAATTTTTGACAAAAATGTAAGCAGTTTGCTTCTTGGATGATTAATATTTCAAAAAGAGATGATGAACATTTGCAAAAGAATCAAATGTTTTGGTTTTAATTAGTTCAAGGATTGTATATTTGGTGCATCCCAACATGATAGATTTTCCCCAAGTCACCTCTGTAGCTGCTTATTTCAAATTCTGGATGTTGCCTTAATGTGATTAGCTTTTGCAGTCAGTATATTTGAAGTTCACTGAAGTTTTTCTTCTCTGTCACTCTGCCATGAATTATCTGGTGAATAGTAAGTGTTTTGTAAGAATTGATGTAGTATTGTCATATTTGAATGTTATAAGAATGTCATTTTTATGGTTAGATTAAAAAGACCCATTTTTTAGCCAAAGTCCTCAGATAAGCCAATATGTTTCAGTGAAACTGCCCTCAACCAGATTACATAGCAGTATTTATACCTGCAGGATTGATGTGGAAAGTTTCACCAGAAAGCAAAAATGAAGCAGGGAAATACTGGATTGCTTTTTGCCAATTTCCAAGGCTGAATGAGAGAGAATTGGCTGCTTTTGACTGTAAGCATGAGCTTTTCTGTTTGTTCCTTCCCTGAACCTGCCTCTGCTGAGTGTATTGGGTTGCTGTGCCTGTGCCAACACTGCGCGTGTTTCCGTGTTCAGGAGGATTTTTGATGATGCAGCTCTCAGCTGCCAATGGGCTGATGCTCCCAAGGCCATCCGCAACGTGCATGGGTGTTATTTCCTTGCTGTGTTCACAACCATCCCAGGAAATGGAGCTGCCTTTGATTTTTGGCTCTGGGCAGAGCTTGAGACAAATCTGCCTCTTCACTTAAAGCTGATGCATGGAGGGGAAAAAGAAGCAGGAACAATGCAGTTTATATGGCTGGTGGCTTTAATTAAAATCCTGGTGCAAAGTTTACCAAATACACACTGAACAGTTCATGGTAAAGTTTAGTAAAAGCTTATTTAAGTGCTCATTTGTTAAGCAGTTGTTTTTTTAGGCAAAGGATAGTTGATGCTGGCAGTATGGAAGAGGCATCTGTACCTCTGGATTGCAGTTAGCACCATTCTTCTGCTGTTGCTTTTATTGGTTTTATAATATTCTGATGTCAAGCAAAGGAAACACTAAATATAATGAGGCAATTTTAAGTGTTTGAAAGCAACAGAAATTCCTGTAAATTTAGATCAGTTTTCTGTAAAGCAGAAGATGAAGGTCCCCCTACCTAAATGCATATTGGTATATGTGTGAATGTATCTTTATCAAGAGAGAGCCTGCATTTTTTCTACAAAGGCTCATACAAATAACATTTATTTCCTTTTTTTTTTAATACAAGTTACTTTTTTTTTTTTTTTTTTGAACCTAGAGAGGGCAAGCTTTGTGCTTAGTTTTGTGAGAATGGAAGCAGATACCAAAATCACTGTAGTCATCTGGAATGATTTTTTATGCCTTTTCTGTGCAACATAGGAAGTGTTTGGGCTGGATTCCCCTGATGGATCGAGTCATGTGGTGCAGGCACCACTGTTGACATTAGCTGCTCCATAAAAGAGAGCTTTATATTTGTCTACATGCTCCCAGTGGGTTGCACATAATATACAAGGAATCAGCCTCCTCAGCAGGACACCCAGACACTGGCAGTCTTGTTTATCTCAATGGTCTTTTGACTACAACCCCTCTGAGAATCCAGATAAATCTAATGTGTCATACACTGTCATATGAACCTTTTGTCCAGAAAGCCCAGAAAGTGAAAACTAATTGAAGTCCCCAGTGTGAGTCTATAGGTAGCTGGGGAGATGTAACCAGACAGCTGTAGGCTGTGTATTGATTTCTCTCTTCTTTAAATTCAGGACCTCTGACTGTGCTACCACCCAGTCAGCAGTACAGAAGGACCATGACCTTGCTCTTGCTGAAGTCAATGGCAGTTCTGCTGTTGAATTCAACAAGAGGCCAAGTCTGAGGTGAGAGCTGGCTGCAGGTCTTGAAGTGAAAACACCTACCAAGTTTTATTTCTTTGGGGTAATATTTAACTATTTCAGTTTCTCTCTGACACCTACACAGAAAAGAAAGTTCTTCCCTGGAGGAGTTCATTGCAAGACTCATGCTGAAGTTTTAAACTGCTGCACAACATTACTCGGCTCCTCTGTAAGGATGTTATTATTTGCCTATTATTATTTTAGGTGTAACAAATGAAGGATGAAGAGAAACTGTAGGATGTGGTGAAAGCTTTTGTCCCAACAGCGCAGTATTAGTTGTGGTTTTAACAATGGTGAGCGCTGATGGTTGTTTAGTGTTCCTGATAATCAGGTCCATCGCTCTGGCAAACAAGTTAAACATCCAGGTGAATCAGAGGTAAGACACTGGAGAAGTGTATCAAGACCAGAAATCGTTTTCTGAAGAGGGCTTTAAGGATTTTTTTGCTTTATGAGGACAGGCTGACTTCCAGAGATTTCTCCCTGTAATCCTGGGGAAACATCTTAACCAAGTTAACATGGGAATTCTCCCACATGACACTGCAGGTACCAAAAATATTTTTTTTTCCCTGATAAACCCCTGGCAGAGATATAATATTAATATATATTATTAATATTTCTCTAGCTATACTGGCACTTATACATGAAGGGTCTAAATATGCCACCTGAGAACTGACAAAATTGAGAGCAGGATGTTTATAAGGAGATCATGGTGAAACCAAGGTCCTTGCCTGTTGTATTGCACTAAATAGTTTATTTAGTTGTTGTTTTGCACTGGGTTATTAGAGATTTGCACAGAGTAGTCCTTATGTTGCACTGAGTAGTTTATGCTATATCACATGGTTTGTTCTTCCAACTCTCTTACACTTACCCTGTTGGTAAGAGACTGGGGCTATGCATGACTTCCTCACTGACTAAGGTGCACAGTTCAAATCACACTGTATCACAGTTCATATCACACTTATATGGGTTTTTAGATGAAATTCATGCTTTCATAGTCTGTCTTTGTTTGGCTGTATGCAGACTTCCTTTCTGAGTTTATGGTGATCACAACAAAAGGTTGAATACATGATCTCCTCTGTATCTTGCTTCACTTTTGTGTCATTTGGTTACTTAGTTCATTCCATCTATTGGCTTCACATCCAATTAGGGCAGCTTCTGAGTGAGCAACCATCTTCTGTGATTAAATGCTCTTTTGTGGAGCTTGGCTCAGGAACTTCTGCAGTTTTTAAGTGTAACTGGAGAAAAACTAGATAAAAATCAGTGCACTTGCCCTGTGTAATCTATTAATTTGATTTGTATTTTGAAGATAGCTTGTCAGAAGGACTAGAACTTGATTTTAACAAAAATTAAATGGGAGGGGGGAAGGCACATCCCAGGACTGTGCTGTGCCAAATAATGTGATGCTAGTATTTACTATTCAAAGTAGTTTGCTTTAATCACATTTGCTGTTACTCAGAAGGACTGAGGAAAACTTGAACAAGTGTTATATCCTAGTTCTGCTATGACCTTGTAACTAGTTGATGCTCTCTTTTTTCTTTCCTTACTCTCCCTGGTGTTTTGAAGAAGGTGAATACTACTGTAGTATTTCATTTATTGGAGGAAGTTAGCAGGTGTATGCTAAGTGGCTTGCCCAAGACATGCAACCTGTCTGTGCTAAAGGCTTGAACAATAACTGGGTTGTCTTGTTCTTTATTGCATACATTTGTGAGAAGTACTTTGTAAGCTGCTTGAAAGGAAGTGCGGGGAGGAGGGGTCTTACAGGCTTGTTTATCCATAATACTTGCCTTTTGAATACTAATTTTTCAAGTTTTCGTGAATGAAAGAGAAAAGAACGAATAAAGTAACCTTGTAAAAAATAATTTTCCAGTTTTTGAAAGTAGTGAAAAGTCCATTCTGAAAAATTCTGGCTGTTCAGAAATCCATTTTGGTTTCAGCAGCTGTCTCTGATCCACAGCTTTCCAGTTTTGCTTTAAGGATGTGAAGTTATTGACAGTCCTACACATCCGTGAAAGGATAAGTAAATGAATTGTTATTAAGGAGTGTTGAAAGAAGTGATTGTCATTGAAGAGTTAGGAAAATGTTAATGTTAGGATTGACAAGGAGGTAATTATACTTCAGTAGCTTCGTATTCAATTGATGTTTGCTGGCAGGAAATCTGGAAAGTATTTCAGAGGCCTATAGCCTGCCTCCTCTTTATTTACATTTTCTGTCTCTTCTCTGTCCTCTGGTCCTCTTTGCCCCTTTCGTCTATGCATACTTGTGTGCATATTCCCTTTGGAGGGGTGGGTTTAAAAAGCTGCAACCCTGTTTCTCCTTTCATTGGTTGTAAGAAAGATTTTTTAATTCCAATTAGAACTGAATTCCGTTCACTGGAATTCATTATTAATTATGAAAACCATATGGGCCCTATTCTTACATTTCATGTGCTTTCTGTGCCTTGGTTATCTGGGTCAGGGGGACAGTTCTCTGTTTAAATTGGGATGTTGGGGTTCTCTCAAGTGCCTGAGTGTTTTTAAAGCACTGCTCAGAAAACTGCTAGCACTGGGCTTACTTCCCACAAGGGGCTAAAAATAGCAGAGGGAGGAACAACTTGGGGCTCAGTGTGGTGGGTTTGGGTTTATTTATTGGTTAAAGTATTTCACAACTGAAGTCTGACATGACTGGGAAGATGCATCTACCATCTAGTCCAAATCTAGAGGCTCTGATAGGTCAAGAATGCTCCCATGTACTATCCTTGTGTGTCCAGGAATTCATGTCTTTACCTAGTAAGATGGACATCTTTGTAGCATTGTGTGAATGGAAAGGTTTTTCTTCCCAGAGCCATCTAAATATTCCTCTCTTGGAGGTTCTGGGGTCTTGCAGCTGCAAGATGTGTTTGGGCCAGCACCAATAGCAAAGGAATTGGAGTTTATATATATATATATGTATTTATATATATATATATTTCACAGCAGTAGAGCCAGCCTATTTGTGGAGGAATTACAGCAGTAGAATCTTGCTTCTACAGTGCCTGGGCAGAAGATGCAGGTAATTGTCTCACTGTTTAGCATACCAAGAAAATGATGTACTTGCTGAGATACAGCACTTCTTTCTGGGAATCTGAAGGGCAATAGGAATTGACCCTGTGGCAAACAGCCTCTTCAGAGGAGAGAGCTTCTCTACCTGCTCTCCAAAGGGACAGCAGCTTGGGCAGAAAAGGCCCAAAAGATCCAAAAGCTTTGACAGCTTCAGACCAATTCTCGACAGTGATACCTTCCCATGGCAGCTGCTGCTGGGCTTGTTTCTGGCAAGGAGAGGGAAGGGCTGGTGCCATTGCTGTGCTTTCCTCCACCCAGTCACTCCAGGGCTCCTGCCTGTGCTCTGACAGGACCTGTTTCTTCTCTCAATGCAGAGCAGCTTCCATTTCCTGCTTTAGTGATAGGAGATCTTACCTTTTTCCTCAGAGTGCCAAGAATGAGCAGCGTGGTTGGGTTTGGTATTTATTTAGTACCAGCACTGCAGAGATCATGGAAATAAAGCTTTCTCAGTCCTGAGGCACTCAGTCCTCTTTAATTGTGCATCTCCGTTGACAGAGGTTGGTTCTTGCTGCATTAGGGCTGGTGAATGCAGGAGATGATGTCCTTGGCCTTTAGGAACTGGGGTATGAAAAACAAAATGCTGGACCATGCTGAGCACCTCCTGTATCTGTCAGAGGTGCCAGCAGCTCTCCATAACTGTCCTTAGCAAAACAATCAGCTGGCAATTTACCAACAGAAATAGCTGCACTGCTGATTTTTAGAGGTGCTCAGCACCATCTGCTCTCACAGGACTCACCTTACTGAAGAGAAGGTTAAGTGGCTATTTAATCATGGTCTGTAAGTACCCACTGAGGGATAAGATGTCTGGAGCAAAGGACTCTTTAGCTAGCAGGCAAAGCCACAGGATCCAGCAGCTGAGAGTTGAAGTCAGCAAAGATCAAACGGGAAATGCAAGGCGTGTTTTTAAGAGAGGGTAATTAGTCCTTGGAACAACTTGCTGGTGGATGTGGTGAAGCTGTCTATCACTGCAAGCATTTAAATTGCATCTTACACTCCACTGCCATCACAAGTAGTTGGGCTAGACAGAGTGGCTTGCCAGGGAGGAATACTGTGACCTGCATCATGCAGGAGGTCACCTGAGATGGAAATGTAACCCTTGTGTCTGTAAAGCAATCCACCTGGAGTCCAGGATGCTCCACAGAACCCAGCCCGAGAGGAGGATTCCTTACAGCACCTCTCCAGCTTTCACAATTGGTTGTCATTCCCTGGTGAGACAAAAGTCTCTTTGTGTGCAGTAGATGCATAAGCCCTGTGGACTGACAGTTGCATTACTGAGCTGGGGATAAAAATTTAAGTCCCTGGTCTGTGTCAAGCAGGGCAAGCTTTTTCATTGGAAATTGTAGAATTAGACAATGTATAGTCTGCCCCATCTTCTTAGCGACTCACCTGTTGACTCAAACACTTTAGGGTCTGTCCCTGAAAGCTAGTTTGAAAAAGTGTGTCTCTATGAAATGATTCAGCTCCAATTAAATGTGATATTTTTATTAAATTTTTTTATTGGCTCATGTGATCAGGACCTGTGAAAATCGGCTTTGAGCAAACAGGAAATGAAACAATTCCACCGTGGTTCAGGCTGGATGAAGTTTTGCTGTAGCACTGAAGAAATAATGCCACTCTGAAAGTTGAGAATTAACCATGGCAATCTTCTTTTGAGGGATAGGGGGAGATGTTTTGTTGTGGATTCAAAAGAGAGAGGCCAGCTGGGTCAGACAGTGGAAGGTCTTTCAGCTGCAGTGTGCACTGTGAATCAAGATGCTGAGGACTGCTCAGAGAGGCAGCAAAGGAGAAAGGGCAAGTGTTGTGCTTGCTGCCCAGGCAAGCTCCCCAGCTGGGATCACTGGACATGGCTTATCAGACTGTGCCACAGATGGGATCAGATCTGCCTGTGCAGCACTCGTGTCCATACAGGAAACAGAGCCAGAGCTTGAGGACTCAAAGGTTGAGGTTGTACCTTCTTGCTCCCAGTGTATGGGATGCTCTACAATCAATTAATGATGATATGTGAGTGTTGGACTCCACCTAAGTGCTTGGGCTTGTGTGTTCTGTAGGCTGTTGGTAGGGGATTGCCTAGATTTTGGTTTATTTGAAGGGTTTGGGATTGCTTTCTTGATGTTGAGAAAACACCCAGAATCTGAACTCCCTGAACACATGGCAGGAAGGATGGTTTCTGCCTGCAGCATGTGTTAGCTCTCCTATTATGACAGTGGTCACCCTACAGATAACACCCTTTTTCTGATGGTGAACCACTGTGTTTGTCCCCGTATCTGAAACTGAAATCTTGGTTCACATAACTGGCACTTCAATCAGATCCACTTGATGGGTCAGCATTGCCCAGGCATCAGACACACAAACTCAATTCCAAGACAAATCGAAAAGAAAAAGAAGAATCTGAGTTCTCAGCATTTAGAGTCAGTGCTGTCTGCTGCCCATGGAGGGCTTAGCTCCACTGGAAAAGCTTTTCCTTATCAATGTTGTCACAGAGCACAGGGGTTTGCTTTAAAGCTTCTAAAGAAAGTCAAGAGGTTTTAGAGATGTAAGCTTTCCCTAGAATCCACTGTCACTTGCGTGCTCTGCTGTTAATGCTAACAACTTAATACTTTATATGCCTGGAAACAAATGCTTTTTCATTAATACTGAGAAGGTCTGGAGGCTATTTGATTTGTATGCTTGCTTGATGAAATTACAGTCTATTGGTGGTCAAAAGGATGTTACATGCTAATTTACACGACAGGCCAAGTTGGAGAGCAGTTTTAGCTGATGCGCCTGGTAAAATGTGCAGCACTTACAATATTTTTGGTTCCTTAATTTGTCTCTGAGGTATTACATGAGTTTTGATTTTGCACAGGCAGTTTAGAAGTGAAATGTTTAGATTTAGCCTTTTGAATCTTTTTGTATGTGATTTTTTTCCCCCTGTGTATTTTAAGCATGGCTGAAGTCTTTGGTAAACTTTGCAAAACAATTTAGAAACTTGATGTGGAAGAAAAGTATAGCCCTCAATAGGTGGATGATTTTGGACAATAACTTTTGATACAAGGTTTGTCCTGTGATAGTCAGAAAGGAATCACCAATGACCATGCATCATGGGAAAACTCTCTTGTGGTCTCTATGTCCACTTTGAGCTTAATTTTGCCAAATCTGGCTTGTTTTGTTTGTTTGAGAAGGAACAGCCATATTACGTAGCAGCGCACTGGTTTGCCTCCTTGTTGAACACAGTCTGACCTTATTGAATAAGATGTGACAAGTGTAACAAGGTATAGCAATAACAGAAGATCAAAAAAAGTGCATTCCGTGCTCAGGCTGGAAGTCCCCAAAGAGGTCTGCAGTTTTTCCATCCCCCTTTCATGAGCAAATATTAGAATAATTTGTCCAAATAAAGTGTGCCAAGGCGAAGGGGGCCATGTTATTCATGTTGAGGAAGAAGAATATGCACTCAGTTGCAGTCGGGTAGTCACAAGTAATTTGGACTAGCATCTGGTGTTTTATGTCTGTGGGCTTCATCTGCAGCTATTATCATCAGGGGACTGGGGTGGAGAGGGAAGGAGGGAGAAAGGACTAGGCTTGATTGGTTTCTGTGTTTTGGCTAAGACGATTTAAACTTTGTGAGAGTCATCTGCTTTATTTCACAGAAACAAAAAGCAGATGGGGAAGAGGATATAAACCAGAGAACAGTTAAGGTGCAAGGTTAACAGGAAGAGATGTATCTATTGTTGAGATACCTGCATATTTCTTTGAATTACATAATATATGATTGAAACAAGAGGTGTAGTAAGATTTGTATTCATTAGCAATAATGCAGTTGTAATTGTTCTATTATTGCCTTTGTACCACGCTAGCAGAAAGAGATTTATGTTTGCTGACGTACACTGAAAAAAAAAAGCTGGATCAGCAGTAATAGGATAAACGGATCTGTTTTGAAATATATGAAAAATATTAAAACACTGCCAGTAGCCCCATTTAAGTGGGTGCTTCCATTTTAAAGTTGACTGGGTGAGAGTTGCTTCTGCCAACAGAAGCTTGGGCAGACTGAACCCATCCCCTGTGGGACTCGTGGCTGGAATTGGTTTGCCTGAGTGCCCTGTGCCAGCCGTATCAAAACTGTGGAGTGGACAGTCTGGGTGAACTATAGGGGCTGCTGGTCAAAGCTTTGCTGACCTTACTTTGTGAGAATATTCTCTGGTTTGGGAAAGAGAGAGAGAGAAAAGTATTTCTAGTCCTTTCAGTATCAGAAGACCAAGCTGCTTTTCAGCTGCCTTTTTAACTACACGAGTTAATTGAGAAGAAAGCAGCTATAGTCACGATCTCTTCTGTTGCCAGGCCAAGTGCAGCACTGGAGTGACTCAAAGCAATAAACTGCCAGTGTGGTCATAGTGCAGGTTTGAATAATTTGCACATTCATTTGGGAAAGATCCTTTGGATCTCACTTGTGAAGCCCTGGGTGTTCTTGCAGCTTTAAATACAATTTGAAGGCACTCAGAACATCAGGGCTTCCCAAACAGTGAAATAACCAGTAAACAAATTGTAAACAAATACTGGGTTTTGGTGTTTTGTTTGTTTGTTTTTTTGGTTTTTTTTTCTGAGTTGGTGATATGTAATGTTGCCATTTCTGGACGTGTCCAACGTCAGGCTGGAGGGGACTTTGCGCAACCTAGTCTAGCTCCCCATCATGAGATGCTTGTACTCTTCAGTACAAACTTTCTGGGCTTATTTATCCCATAAAAACTGCAAGTTTATGGCCTCAAACCCAGGCTTGCATCCAAGGGGAGTGTTCAGGCGAGACTTAGCCACCTCCAGCCCCATACAACACTGTCATCCCTCAGCCAAGCCCAGTACAGGTTTACCTGCTGTAGTTTAACCCTTCCAGCTCCCCGGGCTGCTCAAGCCACTCAGGCATTTTGGCAGTCTGGTGTTTCATTAGTGTTTCTGCAGAACTTTAATGGGAAACATTTAGTGTCAACTTCTTGCATTTTCTTTGCTCTGCCATATGCAGCAAGGCTGTGGGGAAGATAATGTTTGTGTATCTTCATAATAACTGTGTATTTGTGTGTGTGGTGAAGAATGAAAACACATGCTGAGGCAAACAATCAGGCACACACGCAACGTGCACACGTATGTGCAGATACATGCACAAATATACTTCCTTTTGTGTTCTGATATTATCATGATCTGTTTTATAGAGATGCTTACATAGTTCTGGACTAAATACTTTCTTTTTGCTGATGTTCTAATCATATTTATAAATGTAGCCACTGAAGTATGGTTTTGAATGGCGTCTTAGTAATTTGTGTGTCTACAAGGGTTTGATGTGCCTAGAGTACTTTAATGACAGTTTTCCAAATATATGTGCTTGGCTATTTCTTTACAAGGAAAGTAAGGAGTTAAAAATTAAATTTAAGTATCCTCTGGTGTTAGGAATGTATTTGTATTTTCCAGTACTCTCACCACTTCAGTCGACAATTTCTAATGAAATGCAAACATTCAGTCCCCGTGCTCATTGTGAGAATTAAATATGAATATGGCACAAAAGCATTTAATTCTGGTATTGTTTAAGCTCATCTTTTCTCTAATAGCAATAGAAATACCGCATTTCCACTGGTTTTCCAGTGCTTTGTAGTCTTTTTGTTTTTTTGGGCAAGCTCAGATTTTTGGTGGCTTTTATCTTAAAATAATAATAGATATATTAGCTGCTGTGGAAATACTGTTTTTTCTGGCAGTTACAAAACTGAAATGTTTCAAAATAAAACATTTCAGAACTATGGGAAGCTTTGGAAAAAGCAACCAAATTTCTTTTTAATCTTTGCGAACTTGCCAGTGTTAAATGTGAATAATAATAATAATAATAATAAATGCTATTATTCTGCTTTGACAGATATGCAATTTGTGTGTATTTCCTTAGTCAAAGACATTTTTAGTGGTTGGTAATAATTTCATTTGTATTCTAACAGCTAAACTGTAAACCTAGGACACAATTCACATTAATTATGTCTCAGATCAAGCCCCAGTTTGGGTGGGAATTGTCAGAATGATGATCACAAATAGAGTCTGTGCTCTCTGCCTTAGGTTTCTATTGGACTCTGGCTGTGCTAGGAACCTGGATATTAATTCCTGAGTTACACCTGTGTAGTGATAAAAATGGATTCTGTACATGTGGCTTTTTTAGAGCCAAGAGTAACCTGCACAATGGAAAGTAAACTGAGAGTCAGATGGAAAAATCCCACAAGTCTCAGGAGGGGGAAGGAGGCAAAATGTTGTCAAGAAGTGTGATGGGGTGATTTTTGATTAATTTTTTTCTGTATTTTCTTTATTTATTACATGAAAGGCAGTACCTTACTAGACCTGGCAACTCAGAAAATTATTTTCCAGCAGAAAAAAAAAGGGCCGCATTTACTGAGTATGGGTGAAAAGACCATTGTTAAATTAATCTAATTCTGCACAACACAGAGTTCATTCTCTTTCAGGAGAATTTTAGAAACTGGCTGGATTTCAAGCTATGTTTTAATGCAACTTTTTGGCTGCCTGCCTCCTTGGAAAGTCAAAGGCCTCTGCTCAATAACTGAGTATAAATACAGTCAGAGCAGTAGGTCTTTGTTTCAGTCATGCAGAACCAATTTCTTGTTTGATGGTATCACTGTTGCATATTTTTAATTGAAACTGTTTTGAGAAGTACTGATGTAAATCCTCATTATTATTCTGTTTTCCCCCTGTAAGATTATGGTGCTGTCTGACTTTGTTTGATATTGCTGTGATCACCAGCACTTACATTCAAACATAGACATATCCCCAAATTTGGGAATTGGGATAAGAACTACCTTGCAGTGATTAAAACCAGAGTGCCAGAGAGTACCAGTGTATTCATTAGCCTGTTAATTAAATGCTTCTGCTAATGCCAGTTGTTATAAAAATTTAATGGATTTAACATGGGGCAATGGCACAACCCCAGCAGCCCTCAGTGCTCCTACTGAATCTAAATATTCATCTTGGTAAATATGCCTTATGTTTATTCCATAGTGATGATTACCTCTGCTGCCCAACAAAGAGAAGTGAACCTCTACTGTACATTAAACACACCCTTCAAAACAACATTTTTAAAATAACAAGCATTCCTTGCAAATCTGCTTTTCTTCCTTCTCAAAATTAGCAGTTCCCATTAATAAGGCATCTTTTTTAGAAAGACATTCTTTTAATCAGCAATTCTTTCTATCAGTGACTCTTTTACAGAGAATTAGATGCTGAAAAAAGGTGTGAGCATAGTTGAATTGTAAGTTACAAAAAGTGAAATAACTCATACTGTGTCTATAAAGTTTGTGTGTGGAAAATTCTTCCTTCCCCCCAACTGGTACCTGACTCCCAGGAGGAGGGTGAAAGTCCTAAATATTCAGTTTAGAAAAATTAATGCAGTCTTAGACAGTGGAAAGCTTCCTTTTCCAGCAAGGGTCAGATTTTGAAATCCATCCATGGCTTTTGCTCGGCCTTGCATTTGAAATGGTTATCTGAGGTTTGTCTTGGTGACCTCTTCCAGCCTCTTCAATCTTTCAGGTATCTCGAGAAGAATTTCAAATGCAGCTCTGCAATACCCTTGCCATTCAGGGAAATACAACTTTTTCTGTTCCTGTTTTTAAAGGATAATGCTGAAGCAAAGGCAGGACCAAAGGGTGCAGGCTGTTTGCTGAGTGTCAGTATTTGGAGGATGTTTTTCCTGGTCTGTGTGTTTTCAGACAGCCCTTGAGGGGCTTGGGGGATAGATGTGTTCTGTGACCTGTCCCAGTGAGAATCCCAGCACACTGAACACTCTGCCCCTTTTTCAAAGATGGGATTGGACTAGATGGGTTAATTTTTCTTCATCTATAGCTAAAATAAGTCTGGTCCTTAACTGATTCATAGTTCTTTTCTGTGCTGTTGTGATCTATCAGCTCTTTAGCTTATGAGATAAGGTGATAGAAATTAGTAGCAACATTTAGCACAAGTGATGACAGCTACAGTGCTTTAATATCAAAACATCTCACTTCCTTTGGTCCTCAGTGCCTGCCACACGGGTGTTGTTTTGTCTTCTTTGATTTTGCCACGTAACAAACCTGGAATTTTAGACCTGATGCAAGGTTATAAGTAGTTGAGTTTCATGTTCATCTTCCATTCACCTGTCTTTTTAAACTGATTTTGCTGTGTCTGTTCAGGGCAGATCTGGTTATTCCCTCTACTTATAATGCTTATGTGGTGGTTAATGTGGTTTTGTCACGTCCTACTTCTTGCTCTTTACTCTGTAAATGTAATTTAAGCTATGAAAATACACCTGTAGCACTTTGCCATCCTAGTCACTTCAAATAGGTGACATTCCCTGAAGGAAAAGTAAATTCCTAGGTTTTCTGTGTGCTGAATGAGTAGTTAAATATTTGAATGCTCTCAATATTTAATCAATTAGATTTTTCAAAGGCACACAAAAAGCTGGCAGTCCTCTTGTTTGTTTATTAGTAGTAGGCTCAGGTAGGGTGATTGTATGTTGTGTCACTAACAGACTGAAAGGAATATTTGGGAAGACTCTGAAATGAAAATCTGGTGAGCAGCCTACCAAGAGGGAACAAAGACAGGGATTATAGGAAAGAATTTGCAGGCAAAGGCAAATTAAAGGGACTTTGTTTTACTCATTAGTTTCTGTTCCTTCAGGAGATGGGCTATAAATCATCTGAAAAAGCTGAAGAGTCCACTTGCAGGCTCTGTGCACTTGAAACTGTGTTGAGTTTTGCCCTTGCTTCTCCCTCAAATACCAAATTAATTGGAAAGAAAGTGTGGTTTGTGGCTGCTTTGTGTGTGGTGATGGGTCATATGGGGTGTTACAAAAAGTGTGCCTATCGAACTTTTTAGCATCTTCCAATATTGTTGTTCCATAGGGAAGACATGGTCCAAACTCTGCCCTGGCTCACTGTGGCCAGGGCACTGGGTAGATCATCTGGGGCAGTATATTGGTCTGAAATTTGAGTAGTCAATACCCACAAAAATACTCACTGATGGCGATTTCATGGATGGACTCAGTTTCCATGGGCAGTTTTAGGCACCACAAGGTAGGGATATAAAGCTGTTAGCATCCACAGCTATGAAGATGGTGAAGGGCTTTGAGGGAAGCCATGTGAGGAGTGTATGAGGTCGCTTGGTCTGTTCAGCAGCCTGGAGGGGGCTGAGGAGAGACCTGGCAGCAATCTCCAGCTTCCTTCATGAGGGGCAGAGGAGGGGCAGGCACCCATCTCTGCTGCCTGGGGGGAACCAGGGATAGGACCTGGGGGGATGGCCTGAATTTGTGTGAAGGAGAAGAGCAGTGGGCTGGATGACAGGAAAAGGTTCTTCCCCCAGAGGGTGGTTGGGCACTGGGACAGGCTCCCCAGGGAAGTGATGACTGCACCGAGCCTGCTGGAATTCCAGAAGTGTTTGTACAACCCTCAGGCATGTGGTGTGATTCTTGGGGTTGTCCTGTTCAAGACCAGAGGAGTTGGACTTGATGATCCTTGTGGATTCCTTCTAACTCAGGATATTCTGTGATTCTTAGTAGGAAAAGCAAGGCAGGGTGTGAATAATTTAAAATGCTTGGGGCCTTGTGACCCTTTCTGCTTCTGTCTCCTGGGTACCCCTGGGCTAGGGAGTGCATTTGCCTTCTGTGGTTTCTATGGGTACGTAGCTTCAAGTTGGAACAAGCTTTACTCTTCACTCTTTTTCCCCACTGAGGCCTTTGGCAAAGATCTCCAACACTTTTAGGCAGTGCCAGGTCTATTTTCTAGGAAGTGTTTTAAGTAAGTTAGTTAATGGTGGGAGGAAGGAATATTTTTCTTCTAGGTACCAGGAGCTGTAGAAACTTTCTCTTCTTGACACAGAAAATCCAGTAGGTGTGAAATCTTCTTTCCAGCTCAGCATGGTGATCAGGCAAAGTCTCATGGTGATCAGGCAGTCTCATGTTGATCACTGAGGAACACCCAATTACAGCACATTTTTCCTAATTCCATCAAAAGTAATTTATCCACTGGCTTGGCCAGCAGTGTAAGTGCAGCTTGAGATTCATATTAGGTAATCTGAGCAGACAGGTAGAACAAATGAAAGAAATAACATGGTGGCATGGGGTAGGTTGCTGGAGCATAGCTTCTGCTCCCTCATTTCCCTTCCAGCTGTGTGAATGCCCGTCTGGATTGCTCTGGACACTTGGAGCCTCGTGTTCTGCTTTGCACCACTCCGGCTTTCATCAGGCGTCATTTGACAAGGCCTTGTTGGGACTGCTCAAAGCCTAATCTCTGTAGGGAGGAAGCAATGACCAGTTTATTTCCTTGGTGATTTCCTTATTTTTTTTAAGTGATAGACTTTTCTCTTCCATGTGACTTGCTTTTGCCCTACTGCTCAATCTCTGATTCTGTGCGAAGACTAAAATCCTTAATCACCACAAAAATTACAAATTCTTCATTGTAAGAAATTACTCTTAAGGTCTGTCAGAGTGAAAAATTCCCTTTAAAAATTGCATGTTGATAAGTTTGATGTGGATTATGTTCTGCAGTAATCCCCAAGGATTTTTTATTTTTTCCACCTGGTTTAATTTTGAATGCAGTTTGTGTGGAGGAAGGGCTGTCATTCTGTGCACGACACACTTGCAAAACTTTTTGTGCCTTACGGTACTAGGACTTATGCAAAATCCCTAAGGTTTTTTTCCACTAAAAAGCAGTTATTGTGTGCAAAATTTGAAATTTGTGTGACAATTAACTTTTTTGTTTCTGTGTTATCAAATTAGCACATCCTAATATACTGTAAGTGCTGGTAAAAAGTGTCTGTTAAAAGACATGTAGCAGGTGCATTTAGAATTTTAATTCTGTGCCTTGCATTTGGTAATGTAACAGGAGAGGTCTTGAATACATGGCTCCTTTTGCTTGAAACAGAAATAAAATCTTTTATGCAACATAGAGAAGATTGGCTCTCAAAAAAAAAAGTTAAAACAACTTGTTTTGAAAATACTAGCTGCTGAGAAAGAGAATAAACATGTTATTAGGTATTCAGAAACATACAGTTTGCCTTAAGCATTGTAATTGTTATGCACATTGCTTTCTGTTGAAAAGATATTGTCTAATGTATTAACTTTATGCCTGCAAATTATGCTTTTTGCTGATTATAAAGGTGAATTTCTTGAAATCTGAAGAAAGAGACATATTTACAGGTAACAGTCCCATGCAACACCTTCATATTCCATTTAAAAATAAAAACTAAAAGTCAAATAATTGCAGATTATGACAGCACAACAATTTACATTGGGTTTAAATTTGGTTAGATGCTCTTTCCTTTACTGTTAAATGCTGATTTTTCCTCTAGATTGTTCAAAACATATTTTCCCTCCTGTTGTCGTGTGGCCCAGAGTTTGTATGAGATGCCTAGGGTGGTGGTGGGACAAGTGCAGGGCTCATAAATGCAGCAATGTTATTTGGGTTTTAATTGCATTGGAATTTATGGCACTTTCACTAAATCTATACTGCTGCCAGAATGCCATCAGGCAGGGAATGCACAAAGGCTTTTACATGATGTCTGGACTGCAGTGATCTAGCTTTTTTGTCCATGAATGTCTGGTTGTGTTTGTAAACTCTTTTTGGGTTTTAGTTAACTCAGTGCTTCAGGACAGAGAGGAACTGGCAAAGTTTCTCAAAAAGGCTTTTGCTGTTTTGAAGTATGGGATAACCCTCTTGTCTTTGTGTTGAGATCTTTGAGAGTAAAACAGTGTTATAGTCAAAGGTGTCATGATCATCCCTCGAATTCCACTGACAGGGTTTTGGGAATCTTAACATCTGTTGTCTAACTCTCATAACTTTGGCATGAACAGGGCTCTGTGCTGAGCAGAAGTATAGTGCAAGACACAAATAATCTGTATTTGTGAGCCATCCATAGACCCTTGCATCTGACTCGTGCAAGTGCTGTCACAGAATTGCTGTATTTGCTTTCTGTTCCACTTAATTGACAAAATAAATTATCTTAGTGTCAATCCATCTGTGTTGGAAATGCCCACAAAACTTCCTCCAACATGGACAGAGCAACAAGCTTTGCAGGACCAAGGCAGCTGGTCCTCAAAATTTGCCTTTCATTCAGTGCTTTGAGTTTTAAAATGAAAATACAAAGTCTGCTCCTGACAGCTGGCGTTTCAGGGTATTTGAGGGTATTCTTGGTGATGGCTTGGAAAGTCTTGGACTCTATAGATGTGGTTGAATGTGGCATGCAGATGTTTCTAAATTATTCTGCTAAAATTGTTGCTTCTGGTGCATATAATAAAAAATAATATAAATCCAGTTAATAACTACTAGTCTTGCACTGAAGGACTATCTTGTTTGGATTATTTTTGTAGTAGGAATTATGATTTCTTTTCCCAAAATACTCATCAGGTTCTTTCACAGGGATGGTCAAATGATGGGGGAAAAATTTACATCTTCAGAGACATGATAGCACAAATACCTGTTTCTACTGAAGGTTAACAGGCTCTTTTTGCAAACACATTTTTTTATGTGTTTACCATTCTGGCAACCTTTCATGTGTTACATGGTCAGTCCCTGGTGTCTGAACCCTACAATTAAGTATCTGTCAACACTCTAACCATGATGTGTCATCATGTCTAGGCTGGCATTCTTTTTTGTGTGCTCCAAATGTTTTAGCTTTAAATCTTGTTCTTCTAACTGTGTAGCATTGTTTCTCATTGATTTACAATGTAATTTTGCATAACAATACAATATTTTGAAGTTGCTAAAGAGTTTTTTATATATCAGTGTATCTACTCTAATAAATCAGATGGTGGATAATGCATTGATTTTGGTTTATTCAGTTGAAAACTGAGAGTTTAATTCCTGGTAAGTGGTGGGAATGGTTTTATGCTAGCCAGTGCCTGAGAAGAGGAATACTGTCCTTCATCACTGAGTTAATTAATAGCAGTTTGTATTCTCTCAGGGTGACTGGCCCAGTGTTGTTAATCATGTCAAGCTTCTCTGATTTATGTTTAGTGTAACGCTTTTTTCATGTAAGGCTTACTATCTATTTCAAAATACAATAGTCCAAGGGTGGGTATAAAATTACTAGGTGGGTTTGCTACATTTGAGCTGCTCAAACTCTGGTACAATGCTTCTTCAGAATGGTGTGGGGTATAGTTTGTTTTATTTTAAAATTGTGTAAAAATGATGTGAAATTCAATATTAAGTTTAAAATTCAGCTCAGTACTGAACAATGTCACTGTCAAGTTCTTGTACTTGCATCTGTTTGATTCTGGTACAACTGAAATATAAACACATGGATATTTGCTCTGATGGATATACAGAGTATTTACAATTGAGCATCTCTTTCGGAATGGGGATGAAATCTGTAGAACTGACTGGTTGCCATCTTATTCTGTGTCTAACTTTTTTTTTATTTCTTACACATAAATGGGAGAAAAAAGTAAAATACTCTTCTGTTTGGTTGTTCTGGTATACAGATACTGTTTAAAATAATTGGCTTTATTGTTCGAATATCAGATCTGTGCAAAGAAGCAATGCTTGAAGATGCATAACCCTGCTGACGTCAAAGCATCAAAGAAAACAGTATCCTGCCTGGTTCTAGTGCACTGCCTAGCTTTTAGCCTAGCCTGCTTTGTTTTCTCTGCAACAGATTTTTTGGCTAAGGTAGGTAATGAGCAGGTGAAATGTTATGGGACATTGGACCCAGATCTGAATGTGGTGGTGGCTGCCCAAGTTGGTCATGCCCAGGGTCACTCTGAGTCCTAGTGGCCCTGGCTGAGCCACAGTGAGGCTCAGCCAGTGAGGTCATTTTTCTCTTGACTCACCAGACAGGAAATTATTCTGTGGAGGTATGAATTCAGGCCAGAGAATTGACCTCCTGCTCTTTGGAAGGAATATCAAGTCACTGGTTAATAGTGTGGTGTGCTTCCACTAACAAGGAGGTTGATTTAAAGTCTTTTCAGTTGGTGTTCTCACATGGACCTACATCAAAGGAGGCTTGGTTGAAAAAACTGCCGAGCTAAAATAGAAATAAATATACACTAGGGGGGAATAGCAGAGCTATAAAAATATTCATAAAGTCTGTGTTTAAATAACACAGTGCAGCATCTTTCGATGGAGGCATATTGTGTGTAATAAAGTAAACATTTGAGGTTAACTGCTGTCGGTGGAGGTTATATGCTAATGAAGCAAACCCTTCTGTCCCTCCTGTGACTTACAGGCAGAGCCTGACTGTGGTGCAACCCTGGTGCATCTCTTCACATGGCACAGTTGTGCCCTTGGGAGCAGAGGTTCACTTGTGTGCTTTAAAGGGAGGAAAAGGGGCTCTGCACATGTGTGCTGCCTCTTGCAGGGCACGTGGTGATTGCAGCAGAGCTGTAGTGGTGGAAGTCTTCCTCTGCTATGGATGCAGGCTGGGAGAGTTGGGGCTGGAGAAGAGTCCAGGGAGTCCTTTACAGCAGCCTCCAGTACCTAAAGGGGCTGCAAGAGAGCTCTTTACAAGGGCATGAAGTGATAGAAGGAGGGAGAATGTCTTCAAAGTCACAGAGGGCAGGTGTAAATTAGATAATATAGGAAAAGGTTCTGCACTGTGAGAGTGATGAGGCACTAGCACAGTTTTCCTAGAAAAGCTGTGGGTCCCCCATCCCTGGAAGTGTTCAAGGCCAGGTTGGATGGTGCTTGGAGCAGCCTGGTCTAGTGGAAGGTGTCCCTGCCCATGGCAGGGGACTTGGAAGGGGTGTTAGACTCCCTTTTAAGGTGCCTTCCAATCTAAACCATTCTGTGATGATAGGAGATGCCTGTTCTGATGGCAGTTTACCTTTCCAGCATGCTGCCTAGTTCCTGAATTTTTGCTTTAAGTATGTAATAGCTTGCTTCAGTAAATACGTTATTCTCTACTGATGCTTGTTTTCAATTTTTCTACTTCTCCTTAATCTTCCATACCCCTTATTCTCTCACTTTATCGTAGCTTAGTTATAAAAGCATGCAACTATAATAGTCTAGTAATAGAAATGTAGTAGATACTGGAATATTTCCTAAGACAGGATATGAATATTTCCAACCCTTTATTGTAGGGACAGCAAATAAACAGCAAATAAAGTCTTGTTGATGGCACTCCTTAGGCACACTCTGTGTGCATGTTTGCAGGAAGGAATAGGTGGATGTCCAGATTTGTGTGGGTGTTCTTTCTCTGCACAAGATCAACTGCTTTAATTGCTCACTCTTCCTTCATCCATCTTCCTTAAGATGCTGAATCAAAATCCCATTCCTCTGCTAATCTCTCTCCACATCATATATTAGATTTCCCAACCACTCCATAATTCCTACAAGAACTAACAGATTGTCAGACGCCTGTAATAAAAGCGCTGTTTCCTTCCAGCTGGCTGCACAGCACAGTCACACACACTGAGCATTGTAAAGCTCTGAGCTGGCTAATGGGAAAGGGAACAACAGGAAATGTGCCCAAAATGCACCACATGCAGCACAACTGCACTTTAGTCCAGGGGTAAAATATTGCACCTTTCAGTTCATAATCTGCAATCCCATTACCTCTGAGCCGTGAACTGCGTTGTTGCTGATGTAGAGGCTGGATTATCCTCAGCATCGTAAAGCTCTGAGCTGGCTAATGGGAGAGGGAACAACAGGAAATGTGCCTAAAATGGACCATGTGCTGCAGAACTGCACTTTAGTCCAGGGGCAAAACGTTGCACCTTTCAGTTCATAATCTGCAATCCCATTACCTCTGAGCCGTGAACTGCATTGTTGCTGATGTAGAGGCTGGATTATCCTCAGCATCGTCAATCTTCGAGTTGGCTAATGGGAGAGGGAACAACAGGAAATGTGCCCAAAATGAACCATGTGCAGCAGAACTGCACTTTATTCCAGAGCTGTGAGGGGTAAAATACTGCACCTTTCAGTTCATAATCTGCAATCCCATTATCTCCAAGCCATGAACTGCATTGTTGCTGATGTAGAGGCTGGATTATCCTATCTGCTTTTTCTACCATAGATCCAAACGTTGACACTTTTATGTTGTCGGACAGTAGATCAAGTTTTACAGCAGCAACAAAGGATTAAAACAGTTTTGTACTGGGGACATTCAGAGGATAAACAGTGCTGTGTTATAAGAGGGAATGGCAGTCAGCTGTGTCACCATCTGGGAGAGAAACATTGAAATGCTATTAATACGTAAACATTTTAGATTTTTATTTTTTTTAGAATTGGTAGTATTCCTAAAGAACTAATTAAAATTCTGTAGTCAATTTTGGTGTGAAAGGATGCTGCAAATGGTATTACAACAACAATTAACATGAGCACAACTGTCTTCTCATTTGCTTTTAAGGTGTCTTCTTCAAACACTAGAGAACAGGGGCAACATCAGATCAGGTTTTGTTATGGCAATAAATCCACTGTGTTGCATAAGCACTCCATTTGACACAGAAGAGGACAGTGCAGATTCTTCTCTATCTCAGCAGAACTTATCCATATGTATGGCAGTTACTCTTTTAATTCATTGTCATAATCACTTAAATATCCTAATTGGCTAATTTTATTATTGCATTTACTGCTAATGTGCTAATTGTTTTCTTTCTGGGAAAGCTGTAAAAAATGATACTTGATTTATTTATCTTCTGCTTAATTTAGTTTTATTACAATATGGTTTGATTTCATTCTGTATTTCAGGAAATCATTATCATACATAAATATTTTAATGAAGAAGGGTTAGGGGCAGAATCAGAAAGGGAGAAGACAGATAAATACAAGGTAGAAATTTTGTGTTTAAATGAATTTCTTTTGTGATCACAACATGTTTGGCTGTATTTCACTCATTTTGTTTCCTTGCAATAAAACACAAAAATAAAAAGCCAATCAGGACAAACTCTCCAGGGTTTTAATGTCCTGGATTCTGGTCAACATGGCCCAATTGCCTCTTTACTTTCTTGAAAGCATCAACCCTTTGAAAAGGCTCATACAGCTGTGCATAATTGCTGAGACTCTACACAGCCCTGAGCTGTGGAAGGGAATTAGCTCCCCAGAGCCAGGGTGTTTTCCTTTGAGAGAAAGCAGGGCAGGAACAGCTTCTCATCAAGATGATACTGGGTAAAGTACAGAAACCATTGAGTCCCATCTGGGAAGTCCAGCTCACTCTATTAGAGGCAGAGATTCCTATAATACCAATTCATCAGCCTATTTGCTGTACTTTTGCTGTGCTAATTATTTTGATGGCTGTGTTAGTTGCTCCAAAGGCCAGTGCTGACACTTGTAGGGGTGAAAAGCAAGTAAATTCTGAAGATAAGCTTCAGTTGAGAAAATAATGGAATGTTTGTGCTTAAAATTGAGCCCACTTTGGCTTTAGGTCTGCAGCATTTTCCTCCTTTTGAATTTACTGGGTCAAAACTTGGAGTAAGACCCGTGATTTTGTTTCATCAGTTGTAGGTAATTCTAGAAACTCTATTCAGCATACAGCTGTTTGTGGGAGGTGCACAGGTGTATCTTGATTCTGAGTTATCAATGACTATCAATATGGTTAAGGACTCATGCTTTTCTCTTTCTGATATGAGAGAGAAAAAAACCTGCATTCTGACCTCTGTAATTTCTCTCTCTTGTTGCAGCACGTCCTAAACTCTACATATGCCTAATTTCTAACTAGTCCAAATCTTCTGGTTTTGAATTTTCCTTTTAGTCATGGAAATAAGGATGGAATTCAAATTCACTGAACCATGAAACCATTAGAGAATCAAATACAGCACTTGGAAGGGTCAGCTGGATAAAAACTGGACTTGAATATCCAAATAGCAGAGAATGCTCTTCTTAATTGCTCTCTTTTTGAGAAGTTACTGAATTGGAAAAAAAGCCCCTCTCAAAATGAGAATATGTATTTGGCAATTTTATAGCTTATTGGTTAAAAGATATGTTTTTAAAGTTTTGCCTGCTTTCTTTCTCATTGCCTGTTGATAAACATACTCTTTACATGACCTTAGAGATGCCTCATTGACTTTTGCAATTTGCAGTCAGTGGACTTTCCATGTCATCCCTGATGAATCCTTAAGAATCCTAAGACTTTCTCTTTTTAAGGGTTTTGGGGTTCATTCTGTGATGTAGATACCCTTCCTCTCTTAGAAGTCCTTTTCAGCACTAAAACATAGTGTTAGGTTTTTCTAGAAATCAAGGAGGTTTTGGGTAACAAGTTTTGAGGATTAAATAAATTGTGTTCTGTCTCCCTAGCTATACTGAACACACTTCTATCCATTGGGGTTTTTTGTGGGTTGTTTTTATTTTTGGGGGTTTGTTTTTGGTTTTTTTGTGTGTGTGTTTGGTTTTTTTTAATAATTGTGCCTTTTAATGCAGTATGTGGGGTTTAAAATCTCAGATGAAAGGATTTAGGCGGGGTGCAAGCAAAGTCACTCTTAAAGATCTTGAGTGTTTTTTTGAATAAGTTTTCTGTGACCTTTAGCAAGACTGGACTAGTGAAAAGGATACTGTTCAAAGACTTTGAAATTAAGGTGGGTGCCAACAAGACTTTCACGAATTTTAAAGTTCCTTCCACCTGTCTCTCTCTGTCTGTATTGCAGTACAAGAAATCTTTGCTTCCACAGGAAGCATCTTTATTTCTACCTAGGGCTATGTTTCCTGTGTGCTATCTATTCTTAAAATGAAGTCTCAACAGTATGTGCAGCTTACATCCACAGTAACCATCTATCACTTGAAAGAAGGTTTTAATTAACAGAACCCTAATTTTAATGAGGTACTGAGCCATGATCTTGTAAATTCTGTGGCACAGAGAATCACTTAGTTCAGGTTCACTCATAACAATCCTCAACAGCACAGTGTGTTTTATGACTGTTGAACAGATTTTGATGTTAATCTAGGAGCCCATTCTGGAGCGACTTTGTTCTTTACATTGTAAGCATATTTTGAATTAATTGTGTTAAGCTTTTAAAGCATAACTGTTACTTGCCTTCTGATCAAAATGCCTGCTATGTCTGAACTATTCACCCTGGGCCTCCAAGGACATTCAGTGCTCTCAAATCCTTCCCAAAAGTGTCTTTGCTGCAGTACCTAGGCCAGGGTAGGTATCATTTTTGCAGAACCTATATGCATTTAACAACTGCAGCAAAGTAAGCAGGTTATGCCATTTCACTTATCTCCAGAGCGTGCTGTGCAGGAGGAGAGGGCAGTTTTGGTGGCATGGTTGATGCTCTGGCTGAGATGTGCTAATTTCCATGTGCTGCACTTGTCACAGAAGCAGAAGGTGGGAAGTGAGGCATCCTTGAGTCTGTGTGTCCTCCCGTCGGCGCTGGATCCAAAGTGGCAGCAGCACGCTGAGCTGCTTTAACCTGCAGCCAGTTCTCCCTGCTCCCCAGGGGCAGTTCCAGCATGCTGAAGACAGAAAGATGTGTCCACAAGATCCCTTTCCCTGCAAATGCTGCTGGGGCGAGGATGGTGGCCCTGCAGCAGTGTGGAAATGTTCCCCTTGTGGGAGGGATAGACCTGGGGCAGCAGCGCCTGCTGCTTTGCCTGCTGTTTCCCAGAGCCCTTGCTAAGCACAGCACATAGGGGAATTTAAGAAGGAATCCCTGTGTGAAAGGGTGTTTTTTTTTCCCTTCTTTTGAAGTATTATCACTTACAAGAAGCTATTCAGGTTGTTGTGAATGTTTTTTTAATGGGGACATTGTAAAGACAGGGCTCCCCCATGGAATCAAGAATGAGAAATGTTGAAATAGTTCCCTAACAATGGGAATAGAATGCCATTCTGACAGATTTTGAGCACTAAATATACAGCTGTTTATCCATAGCAAAATAGGAAATTGATGAGACTCAAATCATTAGGTACACTATTTCAGGTAATAATCATGCATTAAACTAAGTTTTTTATTATTTCATAATCTGAATGGCCCAGTATTTAACTGGTTTTTTTTAACTATTATGGACCTTTAGTACTATTTTTAAAAAAGACTGAGTAGAATAAAAAAATTTTGCGTTGGAAGGGCCCTTAAAGCCCATCTAGTTCCAACCTTCTTTCCATAGGCATGGATACCTTCCCCTCAACCAGGTCATCAAAGCCCCATCTAACCTGGGGGAATACATCCAGGGATGGGGAATCCACTTCTTTTTTGGGCAACCTTTGCCAGTGCCTCGCCACCCTCTTAGGGAAGAAGCTTTTCCTGATTTCTAAACCTATCCCTTCAGCTTGTAGCCATTCCCTCTTTTCCTTTCAGTCTGTGCCCCCTTGTAAGCCCCCTTTAGTCTCTGTAAGAGGCTCTAAGGTCTCTAAGCACTTGGTTTCACTGGATGCTTCTCAGCATTGTCTTCAAAGAGGAAGTGCTCCAGCCCTCTGAGCATCTTCATGGTTCTCCTCTGCCCTCACCTCAGCATGTCCATTTATTATCCAGCTTCTTATGTTGGGACCCCAGACCCCACTGCAGATGGGGTCTCACTGAGTGGAGCAGAGGGGCAGAATCCCCTCCCTCACCTGCTGCCTCCCGATGCTCTGGGTGCTACACAGGTGGTCTCTGGGCTGCCAGTGCATGTTGCTGGCTCATACTGAGTTTCTCCCACACCCAATTTACCCCCAGTTCCTTCCCCTCAGGGTTGTTCTCACTCCATTCTCCATCCAACCTATACTTGTGCTTGGGATTACACTGACCCACCTGCTGGAAATACGCTTTTTGGCAAATTGATATGTTATTTAATATCTTCCTGATACACTAATGTTACGTGAGCACACAGCATTATACCCATCTCTTTACTGCCAACATTCACACTTGAAGGGCGGACTTCTTTTGCATTTTTGAAAAATGTGCATTTCATAACACTGGAGTTCAACATAATCTTTTGACTTCCCCATCAACCTCTATTTCATATTATCAAGGAGATACAGTTCCAGAATTTGGCTGATGCTTGTGTTTAAATTATTGGTCAGTTGTTTTGTACTAAGACCAGCAAACTGTGAGGATAATTTTATTTGAATCTAAGTAGTCTTCCTATTCAAGCACCATTGAAAAAAACCTTGAATCCCCATGTAGGTTACTATTCAGACTCCAGTTTTAAGTTACAATTCAGACTCCAGGTTTTTTAAGTGATGGTGCATTTTCATTGTCTTGTCCTACTCACTGTGTGATGAGAATGTAGAATTATATCTTCTGGTATCTGTGCCTTGTACCACAAATAAATGTAACTGTACCCGACTTGTTCATCAGCCAGTAATTGAGAACATCAGCAATGGTTTCCATTTTAGTCACAAATTCCAACAGTTTTGTTTGTGGATTGGTTTTTTTGTTGTGGGTTTTTTTTTTTTTTTTCTTTCTCCAGAATTTAGCAGAAGTGAATGTGCATTTACTTTGGCAATCCAGTTTCAGGGGATGTTATCAGGGATTCCTTTTTGGAAGCATCAGTGTGTTCTTCTTGGACCTGAACCCTTGCTGAACACTAAGAGCTACTCGACTAGTTTTTACTATCTGTTGTCCTGTAAAGTAATAAATGGCCCAAATTTTCTACACACTAATTAAAATTCCATTTCTTATGAATTCCTTAATTGAGAGCAAGTCATTATGTGCTTTGTTGATTCTTAAGTGCAAAGATAATTGCAATGGGCAGCATGAAAGTGGTTTGATTATTGCCTGTCGACTCTTGTGAATTCTAATAGGTCTAATTGCATAGCATCAATTCATCATCTCAGCATCACTTTTTATTATTAGCTCTCTGAATTGTAATGTGCTCATAAAGAAGTGTAGTAGTATATCAAGGATGACATGGTACCTGGCCTATTGTAATTTTCCTTCCTATCCTAATGTTACCAGAGAAATTAGAAGTTTAGTATATGGTCCTCCTTTCCAGAAACTACTTCAAAATTTGTCTCCATGAAGAAAAGGATACTGTCTTCCTCTGAATTTGCATTTATAATTTCTCTGCTAAATGATAGTCAGTCCTATTTTCTTACTTTTCTGAAGTGTTCCCATAAATCCTGACCATAATGTGTTGGCTATGAAACATCTATCAAAAGCTTGATGACAGGGTCCTTTGTTATTGCTGAACATTATTTAAATGATGAAGACTCTAATGAAGTGAAGTTCCCAACAAAACTTGGTTATATTAGAATTTCGTTCTGTGGGAAGTTGGGAATGAGGATTGGTTTTGTGGGATTTTTGTTTGTTTGTTTTTGTGATTTTGGTTTTTTTTTGGTTTTTTTGTCCCTAAAGCGAAGAGTATCAGGTATCAGTTTAGAAAATCTTGAAGATGGCTGAATATAACTAGAGAGGAGCACACATGAACCATGAACAATATCAGCACTAACATGGAGCAAAAGCTCCCTTCTGAGTGTTTTTAAGAATGAAAAGATGCCTTTGTGCTTATGTTAAAGCTCTGCCTTTTTCTAAAGCTTCAAAGTGTAGTGAAATCATCATCCAAGATTCCTCATCCTTGGCCTCTTCCATCTGGTACTATTTAGAGATATCTCAAACAACAGCCACCAACAGCCAGTGCTTCAAAGTGATTTTCCAAGTCATGCAGCAGCCCAGGTGGGTTTTAGCACTTGACTGTGTAAATGGGCACTGTTGAAGCAATTTGATTTACCTTTTTTGGAGTGTTGCTTTCAGGCCCAGAATCCACACTGAAAACACTCACCTGCATAAGGTCGGGTTGTTTGCCGTGATTAGTATCAAGCATTTGGCTTGCTTTGAAAAAAACCACTGCAGTGGTGTCACAAGAACATGTGAAAGTACATGTCTGTGTTTGATTTTCCTCTCTGCTGTCTTGCCCAAAATGTTTTAGCTTGCTTGACTGTATGTTGCTCAGCTCGTAAGGTCAGCCAAATGGTTTGCTGCTTCACGTGCTCTGATTTCTAGTGCTTTGTGAACAATAAGAGCTGACATTATTCTTGAAGCAACTGCTTTCACTGTGAAAATACCAGTTTGTCTTTCTGACAACCCACGCAGGGGGAAACAGTGCTGTAAAGTACAACTTTGCACATGGACTTCTAAAAAGTCCCTCTAATCCTCAGGCTGGTGTTCAAGTGGTAATGTGATTTTGCAGACATTTCTTCTTTTCCTGGAGAAACAATGCATTGAATTTGTGGATACTGCAGGTGGCAAAATGACCATTTTGCCTCAGTGACAATTGCAATAAAATTTACAAATATTTTCCTCAATATGGTTTCCCAGAAATGAAGCAGTTCCCTTCAGCAAGGGGCAGTCTTGGGTTTGGAAATGGCATGTGGTTCTGACACCTGTCACTCTCTCAAGTTTTGCCATCTCATTAGGTGTTTTTTCAAAGGCGTTGCTGCCATTTCTAGCCCCAGTCTTTCTGGTTCCCAGTTCCTAAACCCCAGCATCCCTTTTGAGTGACTTGAGTTAGAAATTCTCCACTGGTGATTATTGTGAAATGCCTGGACAGGCTAATGGCAGGCTACAATATTACTGAGCACATAAGTTGACTTTATTTACATCTGTGTATCCTTTACAGAGAGTAGAAGCTCAGGAGTGTCCTTCAGCAGCTCTTTTAGCTCATTACATGACTTTCCAGCAGGTTGTTTAAGTACATTTTTCTCAACTGAGTTGAACAAGAGGTGACACCAGCGTTTCTCCAAGGGCTCTTCCTCGTGACATTGACATGGAGAACATTAGCAGTGCAATAAGCCTCAGCAAGTTGCTAACAGTTCACTTTGCAATACATTTTTTATCTTGGGGAAAAAAAAATAGTTTCCCTGTTTTTTACTTTGGTATGTTTGCTCGTGCTGAAAATTCAATTGTTTACAACTTACACTGATGCAAAACACTTTCAAGATGCTTGTCAAAGCTTGTTTTTCACTTGGAACCACAGAAGCATTGCATATTGTGTAAAATACCATACCACAATTTTTTTGCTAAACACCCTCATTGGATGCATTTCATGTTTGTACTTAGCTTTTTTGTCTGCCAGTGATTCTGAACACGTTTGCTGGAGACTTTTAGCTCCTTTCCACCTTGGTGGTGCTTACCTGTGGTGTTTTGGTGAGCTGATCTGAGTTGTAAGCAGGCAGCCTCTGTACCCCAGCTGGCAGCTAGCCTGGCTGAGCTGGTCACAGTCCAGGACAAGCTGTATATGCCTCAATATGAAATATTGCTCAGTTAGATGTTGTATTATGAGCACAATCCAGAGAGTAAACGGAGTAAAAGATGGTGTTTTCTTGTCATCTTCTATTCTCTCCTTTTGGTATCTCTCTGAGCTGGAAGGCTGGAGAGATCAGATGATTTCAATGTGATGCTCGTGGTGTCTGTGAAAGCTCAGTTCTGAATGAAAACTGATAAAAGCTTTAAGGGCAGAGTACCATGGCCAGGCACAGCCATATTAGTTTCTTTGTCCTCTCGCTTGCCATGAGTCACATCCTGCTGGAAATATGGAGTGAGATATGAACTGAAGGGAAAATTGTAAACTTGGGCTCAAATTTCAAGCCTCCTGAGAACAAGCAAGATATAGCAAGTTGCGGGGTGTTTGCACTGGGCAAAGGGCTCTGGTGGCTGAACGTGTGTGTCACAAAGTGTGTTAGGACAATTCTATCTCCGGTGTAACCCTGCTCTCCCAAGCAAAATGGCAGCTCTCAGTCTTGATTCAAGACTTACATTTACTTAGTTGTGCTAAAACAGTAGTTGGATTTATTAACAATATAAATTAGCCTCTCTTCTCCTTTTGTTTGAAGCATTCAGAGAAATAATAGCTGTTTATTACAAAGCATGCAGGTAGCAGGGTAGAAGCACTGAAGTTCTTCTCTAAATCTGTTCTTTTTTTCTGCGTTCTGTATCTGTCGTGTAGATGATCTGTCTCTAGTCTGTGCAGACACATGTCTTTCTATTTCCCTCCTCCCTCTAGGACCAGGCTTGCTTGTGCCCTCCTCCATCATCTGCTGGGTTTTCTTGTAGGATGGATTGCAGAGCGCTGGCTTCCAAGTACTAATATTTGTCTCATTGCCAGCTGATGAAACTGAACCATCTTTCAAACTAGAGAGCATCTCTGGGGAAGAGGTGGGGGGAGAACAGTCAAAAGAATTTATCTTGGCATGTACAGAATTCTCATAACTTGGTGTCTGGAATATGTTAATATCAGGAGGGTGCTTTACTATGGTTTCAGCCACCTAGAATTAAAATACAATTGATGATAGAAAGTGAGATTCCTCTTCTAGGCAAGAAGTCTCATCCTATGGTTGAAAGAGCTGTCCAGTTATTTCACTTATCACACTTATGTAAGGCAATTAAAGTGGCACTGCCAACTGGAAATCTAGTCAGCTTTTAAAAATGAGTTGAGCTTGCCTTCAGGTGCTGCATCATGTCCTTGTTTCCATTGACTGTGTTCGACTGAGTTTGGGAGAAAGATTTCAATAGTAAATATATTTTTTTCCATTTTTGTGTTTTTGTGGTAGACTCATAGATATAGTAGGGCAACCATGTCTTAAGGAACTGACTTCAGACAAAGATCTGTTAAATGCAGCTTGCCAGAAGTACAGAAGATAAATACTTCAGGTCAAGTAAATTAGAGACTATGGTTTTCTTGTGAAAGTAAAAAGGTATTAAGAGTGAGATTTTTCAGTCATGCCATTTAAGAGATGAAATGGTGAGTGTGCATTCCTTCATCCTGAAGGTGTACTCCTCATTTCCTCTGCTGGTTCCTCTCTATTTGGATCCTTGTTACCTTTAAGCAGTAGTCTCACCAGTTTTTGTGAGATTGCTCCCAAGTTTAGAAGCAGTTTTCCAGTTTGGAGCTATAAATCACTGTGTTTATTGCTGTATAGAATGGAGTCCTGTAGCACAGTTCAAATGAATCCTCAGCTCTGTCTTTTTAACCTGGGGTTTATTGTATTTTTAAAAATATTTAATGGTTTCAGTCTATTAGTTTCCAACCTTCTCCTCCATCTGCATCCAGCTGGATTTGAGAGCTGATAAGTGGTACCAAGAGGCTGCACAAGCCTCTCCAATCTGTATTGCAAGAGCTGTATTGCATTGTTTGTGACAAGGGAAATACTGAACTTTCCTTGCATGGTTTCCAGTATTCAAACTTGAAAGCTAATTAGGCTGATGTAGCTGCCACTGGTTTCTTTAGTAGATACACGGAGAACCTGTAATTTTATAATATTTTTTCTGTTTTTCTTAAAGAAGACACGCAAAATCCTTAGCAACGCATCTAATTTCTGCTGTGAGGGATATGTAGATTAGAGAAATGTCAAACAAAATTATGTGCTCCAGTTTCTGAGGTGAAAGAAGTTTGTTTATTCCCAAGAAAACATATAGTAATAGTAAATGAATAAAACAAATGTGGGAACTTTTTGCAATGTACTTCCCTTAAGGAACAGATGCACAACTGAATCTATGAATATAATAAATTTGTCTTTGAAACTCTGAGTCATACTTTGCCTTCTGAAGAAGCCAATAAAACTTCTTCTTAAGGAAGCAGTTCTTCCAGTCTTTTTATAAATCTTTTTACCTGAAGTGATCTGATGAAAAAATTTGTATCCCTTCAGTGGGCAGATGAAACCAATGCTGGCAGTTTCCCTTCGTTTCACCTGAGGTTATTCTGCTGCTAATTTGTTATTAAGGGTTGTTTAGTTTGGTCTTCTGGAAACTTCCTGCTGTAATCATCAATCCTTTCAAGTGAAGATGAATATTTTGTAAGTTTCTATGATAATATTTTTAATTTCTACACTAAGGACATATAATTTGAGTGATTCAATATTTTCATGAGGGAAAGAAAGCCTTCAAGTATTGGCACAGTAATTGGGACATCTTAAATACTGCTTCTATTTAAGATGTCCCATGGCATGGTAAACATAACATGTTGGATTGTTTTCTTTGTTTCTTGGGATGTCTTCCTTTGTTCCAACATCCCTAAAATGAACTTGATCAAATAATAAAGAGCATTTTAATACGAAATCCTAGAAGTTATCAAAACAGAATTTGCACAGAAAAAAGTCCTTAAAATAGGAAATGAAGAGCTTTTGCTATGGCTTGTTGTTAAATTATCAGAGCACTCTGTAGCACTGTTCAGCACTCAGAGGAGAGCATAAGAAATTTAGTTCTGAGTATTAAAATTTTCTGGATAAAATCAATCTGGTACTATATTTTGTAATGAAGTTGAGTGAGGTTTTTGTGGATATTTTTGGTTTTGTTGGTTTTTTTTTTTGTTTGTTTTGTTTTGCTTTTGGAATTTTATTTTGTTTTGGTTGTTTTCCTGTTTTATTTTCCCCATGTCCTAAAGGGTGTATTTATGCTTCAATTGTGCAATACTCCAGCAGAGGTAACTAAATTCACTTCCACAGAACCAGGCTGGACACTGAGAACAGACAATGTGTGACAAGAGATCCACGCTTTGAGAAGCTGAGAACATAGATTAGCTAATTTCTGATTTCTGTGCCTGTGTCATTAATCTAATTCCAAAACTAGAACTGAAGTTAACTTGATCCCCATTTGCATTTTTATGACTTGATTTGTGTTGCATGTTTTTATGGGTAATATTTGAGAGATTCTCTACTGAATCAAGAATCCAGTGAGATTAAGGATCCCTCAAATTTACATGTCTGCTGTTATATCCTTCACCAGGTGGTGGATTTCGGTGTAAAATTTTTGTGGCATGGTAGACTGAAACTCTGTCATAGTTTCTAAAGAACAAATACTTTCAGTTTAGGGCAAGCAAGTTTATTTCTGAGTGTTGAAAAGCCTTATCGAATGATTTAAACCCAATGTCGTTCACAAACATCTTTTGCTATTCAATACAATAAAAATAGAGAATCTTTGTGGCTCATGCTTTGCTGTATGTAGCAAACATAAACAAAAAGGCACATAAGGACATTTTTGTCTGTAGCCCTGTCCACTTGTGAGGAATAATAGTGAAAGGTGGAAAGCATTGCTTGGATCAAGGGATCACTTGGTACATGTTTTCATGAGCCACTTCGTGAGGAGGGTGCTTGCCTGAGCTCCTCTGCTGCTACAGCAAAGTGAGCTTTCCTCTAGAGTGTGGGGAAGAAATCTGCTGCTGGGGCAGCACAATTTCATCTCTTCTGTTTATTAAGGTCTTCACTTGGGTTGGAAGGTAGGGAGCAAGGATAACATTTGAGCATTTCTGCTGCAAATTCTTCAGCCGAGATTAAAAAAAGAGACCGGGAATAACAAGTCGTGAATGTCATAACTTCATGTTCAGTCCTGTCATGTTCATTTCATGTTCACTGGTATCACACTATGAATATCCCAAGCAGAGCTGTTGCCTTTTAGCTTTCCATGTAGACCATTATTTCCATGGAAGTTGTGGGGCCGTCTGTCTGGCCGCTGCTTTGACATCTGTCATCGTGGCACTAAATTGCTTTGTAAAACCTATTACTTTGGGATACAGCACAGTGTCTCTTAATTGCACCACTTGATTCTCCTGCCTGAACAGAGCCTACTTTTGTTTCCACTGTTAATGGTGAGGCCCTGATGGCAGAGCGATGCTCTAAGTTCATTGATGGGAGGGGAACTGCTCTGGGATTACACAGACCTACTTGGGCCTTGTATTTTATGACAAGCATGAGTGCCAAAGGGGCTTGGGCTCTGACTTGTGTGACTTAATTCTCTGGCTGGCTGCGGAGGCAGTGGTGTAAGCCTTGTAAACAAGCTCCCTGTGTTTTTCAGCTTCCCACGGGTGCTGGGCGGTCTCTCTCTGCTAAATGCAGGCTATTGAGTGCAAACTTGTGCAGCTCCCCGCAGGGGCTCTCAGACTCAGCAAATCCCTCTCCTCTCCCTTTGGGAATATTGTTTTCTGGCTGTCTGTGCTGTCTTGTAGTTCGGATATACGTCTAACCCACAATGAAGGATGCTGGTTAATAATTCACAGTAAATATATTCTTTACCTTTCCTTGGCAGACAATGCCATTTAAGTGAAAAATGGCTTAAATATTTTACACAAATGACTTCTAGGTATTGTAGCTTTTGCAGCTAATGAAACATTTTTTTGTATTCACCCAAAACAGCTAATTAATCACAGAAGGCAGTTATAAAAGGTACAAAGTTCAGATTGAGCAGTGCTTACTGCCCCAAGCCTACAAACCTGAAACTGACTCTTTAACTGCTCATAAACACAATATATACCTATACAAAGCAGAGAAAGGCTTTTGAACTTAGGAGTTGTATGGTCTGTAGTCACACACAGCACTCAGTGATTAATAAAATACGTCTTACATTTATAAGATTCAGCTCTGCTAATCTGCTTTTGGAGACACAGAATTAGACTGCAGTCCTGTGGGATTCATTTCAGCTGAACTTAAAATTAACAGCTGTTTTTTGCATGCTGAAAATGCACTTTTTATCTGCGAGTGCATGTAGCTAGAAATAGAAAATGAAAAAGCTGAGCAATTTGTATCCCAAAGCAATAGGCTGCTCACATTTCTGAAGAATTGGGGTAGCCAGTAGGTATGAGTATCTGGAGGTATTTCCATTTGCCACGAACTGAACCTCAGCTCAGATCCCTTTTCAGCACCAACGTGATGGGTGCTTATTGTGTAAATCAGCTGATAATATTTACAAGCGGAGCCCTCAATGTTCTGAATTTTTACAAGTTGGTTTTTTTTTTTAATTCAGCGGTGCATGCAGTTGCAGCACCTTCCCTTTTTGAAATTCATCTGCTTCCCCCTGTGATTGACAGGGTCCAACTTTGTTATGCAGTTGGGTGGATGGGCTGATTATGGCTATGAATGTGTAAAAATGGGGTGAATGAGAGAAAAAATATGTAACTGATTATGGCTGTGGTTCATTAGCAGTGTGAACGCACCACACTCACATCTGTAAGGGAAGGAATGAGAGAAACTTACTTGTACTTTTTTAGTCGCTTGGAAAAACTCACTGTGCTAATATTTTTGCCATCCAATGTCACGTTTTCAAAGAACAAGGGAAGAGTAAATTACATTGTGATTCATTTAGGTCAGTCCTCCAGGTGGGTTTTTGGAGAGCAGTCACTTCTTTTCACCCTTTTCAACTGGAAATCATGTTTCATCCTTGCCCACACTGCCCTGCCCTTTTTTCATAGCAGTACAGTTAAAAACTTGGGTGAGAACACAGCAAGTTAAGGTGTATGGATGGACTTTTTTAAGAAAAAAACCTGAGAAAATAAGCCTCATTTGCCTTCTTATGCATAAAGTTTGTACTCTACAGCAGTTGTAGTTTCATTTCTGAAATACCTCCTTATGAACACTGTTTTAAACCAACAGCTTCATTAGCATTAAAAGCAGTTTGATCCATTGTTGTGGGCTGAATCCCAGATAAGGATACACCTTCCTTGGGGGCTCTCCACCTCAATGCCTATTAAAAATGTAAGCAAACATCTCTGCTTTGTGTACACACAGTGATTTATGGACCCATGGATTGCAGCTTTCTTTTTAATGAAGTTTCCTATCAGTGTGCTTGGCTGGAAGAGTGACCACAGTAAATCAGCAACTCCACAGCAGTGCTGGCAGCTTCTTTTGACATAAAAGTTAAAATACTACAAATGGGTATTCTGGCATTCTCTGAGTGATGACCATTCCCTTTTTGACCTGTTTACCTTCTTTTGAAGACAAAAAAACATGATTTGGTGTTTGGGAAATGTTTGCATCCCTTACTCCTGTTTGACCTCACTGAGAAGCGCTTGGACCCCAAAGGGTCCAGACTCCACAAGAGCAAACAGGAGCCAGCTTTTCCAGCCAAGCTAAATATTTTTTGAGTTTCTCTACATTTTCCCCAATTTAAAAGTCTTTAGGTGATCTTTTCTGTGTCATGCCATTTGTCCATAATGTACCTTCAGACCATGGTAATGCCCATCCCCACAGCTGGTGCTCCCACCTGCCTTGCTGCTGCAGTTGTTTTGCCTTTTCTGATGAAATTCATTCCTTTTTATCTGTCCTGTGGCAATCCTTTACTGTTGTGTTTTCCTTCAGAAGGCCCACGCTCTTCCCCAGGGTGGATCCTTGTTCTGGCTGGGTGTGGAAGGTGCCAGCTAGAACAGCAGGGCAGCAGTTCTGTCCTGAATTTTCTTGTGGACAAACATCTGTAGACCTCCCCTGTGGCACATACTCCTCCATTCTGCTGCTTTCTGCAAGGGATAAAATGTGAGCAGAAAGGAAACTATTGGGACAGACAAGCTTAAAGTTTGACAGTCTTTGTTGATGTATTAAAAATAAATGGTTCTGCTTCAGCCTGTGAAGTCTGATTCTCAGGTAGCAACTGTGTGGGCTGAAGGAGGGGGAAGAGCTGTTTTGTTTTCTGGTTTGTTTCCTTTATCCCTGTATAATCTCAAAGGGTTTTGCCCACCTGCAAACTTAAAGTATTTCGGAATAGCTTAAGCAGAATAAGCTCAATGTAGTTGACCTTACTGTAGTTGTAGTTTTTGTAGTTTCCTATGTAGTTTAGGAAATGTATGTATACACTGATTTTATTGACCATGTACAACAATATAATTTTTACTTCCCTGTTTGTCTGCTGACCATAAAGCACTGGCATATTAGTAATGCTGCTCTGCTAATACAATCTTTATCAAGTGTTTCAGTATAATAATGTGCCCAAGAAAAGCATTTCTTTGCCAATAATATGCTATGAACAGTTACAATAGTTGTGATATTTTTTATAAACCAGTTCATAGAATCACAGAATGCTTTGGGTTGGAAGCGACCTTAAACATCATTTAATTCCAAAGCCCCTGCCATAGGAAGCCTCCCATTAGATTGAGTTGGTCAGGGCCTATTCAATTCATAACCATCTTTTGGGTCCTGGCTAAAGAACCACCTATGATGGACTTGGAAAAATTTAAACATAAAAGCTAATAACTTCATTAAAGGTTACTTATTTATGTGAAGTGTCTGGTACAGCAATACAGGATTACTGATGAGTTGCTATGAAAATGCTAAATTGGGAAGTTCTGAAAAAAAGATGACAAAAACATTTTGCATTTATTGAGCAAAACTAGCATTATTAAACTAGTGTTTAATAATGAAAGACTAAAGGAATGGAGCTAAAGATTTGGTGAGTGAAATTCATCTAGAAATTATACTGTGGGAGTTTTATACAGGAGGACTCTGGCAAGAATTTGGTACTTGGTCTGTTCCCCAAAACTCCTTCTTGCCTTTAATTAATAAATGAATAATTTAAGCCATTATCTTCAGCTTTCAAGGAGCCAGACATTGAAATGCAGGAAACTCAGCCTTAGCTGAAAGAGGGAAACGTTTATGATTCTTTTCTTCTTAATCCTTTACACATTCTTTTAAAGTTGGTTTTATAGTTGTTCCTTGATTTGCTTGTTGGCTGCTGGGTTTTGTGAATTCGAAATTCATCATGATAACTCTGATCTTGGTGTCTGTAAATGTGTAGGGAACTTGACTGCCTTGAGATTCATGAGTATTTTCCTTTCCCTGTAGAATGATAGAATCATTTAGGCTGGAGAAGACCTTTAAGGTCATTGAGTACCTCCAGTAACCCATGCTGCCAAGTCCACTGTTAAATCATGTCTCTGGCCTCATAATCGAAGTTCACCTGTTGTAAAATAAAAAACAAGGAAAAAAAGTCAAGAAGTTTTGTTTTTTTTTTTTCCTTTTCTCTGAAGTTGCCAGAACTTCCAAATAGAAATATTCCTTGGAAAGTTCCAACCTCCAGGAAACTGCTGTAGTCATGAACAGAAATTAGTCTTTGGTAATAGAAGTATTCACATAACCTTATCTCTGCACACAGAAGCAAATTTTAAACTAGCTCTATCCTTTTTTCAAGTCCTTTGTTAATAGCTCTCAGTTTATGATAGTAGCTAAAAACCACGTAGGAGTATAACTCTTTTCTGAGCTGATAGGTTGTTTTAGTGTCCTGCTGTCATCCCCCTTGTCAGTGGACAAAAACTCAACACCTGTTGAAGGTTCAGTGGTAGGGAGGGTTCTCTGGAGTCACTATCTGGCAGCTGTGGCATTCAACAGAAATTATCCAACCTGTCCATCTTGTTCCCACAACTGGAGAAAATTACTGTGATCAAAATGGAAAGAAGAGTTCTCAACCTTTTATTTACTTCACAGGAGGGAGGTTTTCTGTAGCTGTTGGAAAGTTTAGCTGTTATAGGTTTCAGTTCCCATCACAGTGGATTCCTCAGTGTTTCTGGGCACTGGGAATCAGATGTGCTTTTATTTCCTGATTTATCAACACTTTGTGGCCAAAGAATAGAAAAGATTTTGAATTTTTCAGAACAGAGCTCAGCCTAAAAGCCACCTTTTAAATAGCAGAGAGCAGACAGATGATGTCTGAATTAATAAAAAAAGACAGTGTGCATTTTAATGTTATTTTGTCCATTTTCTCTTATGCTTTGGCATTTGTTGGATGAAAATCATCAAAACCAGCTTGGACAAAGAATAATGGTGTTAATTCAGTAGGATTTGTGAGTAAATTAAAATATTCTGGAGTGTAGCAACAGCAGATGTTGGTTGGAAACCTGACCCACATGGGACAGAAACACAACCTAAAAGGGGACCAGCAGTACTGCAGTTGAAAGTGTTGGCCTAATCCCTGTTAGTGCAACACTGAAAAAAGAAAATAAAATAGTGCCACTGTTTATTTCTGCTATGCATTGTAGGAAATTATAAAGAAAGGAAAAAAAAATACTTCTGCCACCATAGCTCATTTTATTATGCTCACATGTACTATGGAAGAATGATGTGTAAAAAGTAAATGTGCTTCATAACGGTTGGGGGACTAGGAAGGGGGAGATAAAAAAATCATGGTACCTATTAATTTGTAGGTATCTTTTCAATGCTTTTTTACTCCAGGCTCCTAAATTCATTTTTCTTTCAGCACTTTAGAGACTTTGATTGATTGCAGCATCAGATTTTGATGAGTCCGAAGGCATCATACCTAAGATGACTGTGCTTTCTCTTTTTGCTCGTTATAAATTTCTTCAAAGAGAATATTTTGTTTTACTGCATGGCATCTCCATCTGGTCTGTTGTGAGAGGAAGGCATGTTTTTTGAATAACCAACACATTCCTAAGTCTCAACTTTTCTTCTTCTCAAATGGTTACTGAGGAAAAGCAAAGATGACCTGTGTATCACCAGCAATGCTGAGGCTCTGTATGGTGAACTTTCCCAGTGAGTGGGCTTTGAGGAGTGAGAACAACTGTTTCAAAGTTCTACAGTATTTACAGCTGTAGAGGCCTTAAGATTTAGAGGATTTGTGCAAACATTTCATCTCTCCAGTGTGTGCATTGCTGTAGACATGTAACAAGCATTCCCTGTATCTTTCTCATGTTCTCCTTTAGTGCAAATCCTTCAAAATTTAACCTTTGCTGATTAGTGTTTAATTATTGGACATGCAGATTATGATGTGTTTTCTGGTTAAATACATTTGTTTACATTGTTATTTCTACCTTTGTGTGTAGCTATAATACCAGATTGAATTGTTGTGTGACACAGTAGCATCTTTAATGCTTCTTTATCATCTTTTTTTATTCACTGCAGATGTGATCCATACTGTTGGGCCAATTGCAAGAGGCCATCTCACTGACGATCATAAAGCAAACTTAGCAAGTTGCTATAAATCCTCTCTGAAACTGGCAAAAGAATACAACATCAGATCAATTGTAAGTATTGTGGGAGAGCACATTATTGTTCTTTCTAGTTTGGATCTTTCTTTCCTTGATGTAGAATAATTATGATTGTAAGCTTCCAGATACATTTCTTGCTCTTCGTGCTATGAGAGCCCAAAAAATTAAACATTATTTGGCCAAAACAATTGCTGGATGAAAGGGCTAAGCTTATTTTAGGAGTTGGGGAAAGTGCTTGGTAGTAGGAGTACAAGCAGCTGTCTCACTGAAGAAGGGAGGAAGCTGATCCCATGGCTCATTCTTATACTGTATTATTTATTTAAAAAACCCTAAGAAGCTCACTGGTCAGGAGGATAACTGCATGCAGTGTAGCGTCTTAAATAGCTGAGAAGTGATTAATGTGTTGCTTATTCTACCTATTAATAGTTCTTCCTAAAAATAAGGGTATTGGTCAATTGTTACTGGTTTTAGCACCCTCTCACCAAAATCTATCATAAAATAGCCTATTTATGTGATATTTCATTGAAATATAAAGTTCATTGAACTTGAAATGCATAGTACAGTGTTTTACCTCAAAGTGCCAAATTTTCAAAGGCCACAGAGGAAAGGAGCTTTTCCCTCTCCAGCTCCAGAGCTTTAATTCTGTAGCTGACACGGTTGCAGCTTAAGTCTTCACATATGCATGGCTTAGTTCCTTGTAGGTTTGAGAAAGAATTTGCCTTCTGAGCCTGACTTCACACCTTTGGGGTCATTTTGGCTGGTTATATGATAGCACATATTTTTGGCAACTTAGAATGCAAACATACTCACAATCTTAAAAAAATGTAAGCTGAACCAATGGTATTATATGAAGATGTAATATTCAGTAAGAGGAAGTTATTAACACTGAAATACCACAAATGGAAGATAAAGCTTTTTGGGGAGAAGGGCAGGACAGTTTGTAGGGCTTTGAACTGAAGTCAGATGTGCCCTTCAGAGTGAGACCTGATGAATATCATTTATTTCTTTCTCTTTGGTGAGAGCTCTGCTCTTGAACACTTTTTGTGCTCATGACATCCTCTCTCTGCTTCTCAAAATGGTTCCCAGCAGGCCCTCTTTCTGCCATTATACAAACCATTGTGGGGTCTGTTTTCTTTGGTGGGTTTGAGGTTTGTTTGGTTTGGTTTTTTTTAATTCTAGGCATAAAAATTAGAGCTGAAAACAGCCTTGGGTTGGGTGGGCATGTGTTGAACCCCTCTCTGGATTGTTTAAACACCAAAGGATGTTCATGCAATTCTCATTGCAGTTGTTCCTACATCTATCCTTGTTTCTGCCTGCTCTGGGCAATTACAGGCTTTTAGGGCATTCAGGTTAGTTTGAATAAAGTTGCTAATGCAATGTGGGAAAACGAAAATAGAATAATAATTATGAAAGGGTGTAAAAAAGAGTATTGAAATAACAAAGGAAAAACTTTAGTGGGCATTGGTCAATGCAGGCAATGCTTGTGTCTGTCGAGAGTCTGTAATTTTTAGGACATTCTAGGTGGTAGCATGGTGTTTAACATGGAATAATAAAATGGGATTGTACTCATGAAAACTAGCCTGATATTTCATGAAAACTAGCCTGATATTTTGTGAAACTTGGCCTGGTGTTTTGATGAGAAAAGACAACCACAGGAGAAATCATACACAGGTTATTTCCTTGCTGGTTAAGAGCTGTTGCCTGTGCACCTGTTTGAGATAAAAAATGCTCAGCACCCGGACTTGCAGAACACAGCTGCACAAGCTGAACAGGAGCCAAGAGCCATTCATTCATGGCAGCATTTGGAAGCTTAGCAAGCAATATGGATTTTAAAGGCCACATGACAGATCATGGACTGCTCTGAAAAGCCCTAAGGCCAGTGATTTCAGTGATGCCTTGGGAAGTGAAGGCTGCTTGAGTGTCTGTCCTAATGACCAAACCAAGCCTGGAGAAAAGTAAGATGTATAATTCATTCAATTAGGGAGCAGTAGTTTACTGTGAGTCTGGAGGAGAGGAATGCCAAGTTGTAAGTGGGTTTCACAAGATCCAGTACTGTAGGTGTAGAGGGAAGGAGAAGAAAGTGATTTAAAATATCCACAGATTTCTGAGGCTTGCAGAGACCTGACAGAGTGAGCAAAGGATTCAAATTGACTCAAACAGACAACATTTGAGTGTCAATTGGGTTATGGCAACAGAAATATTTGCAGTATGAAGAAGACGGACAAAAACTGGGGGGAAAGAAGTTTACCTGTGTAAAAATAGGAAGAGAAAATCAGCTGTGCTGATGGATGGCCTATTTTGATTGCCTCTTTAACAAGAAGATGAAGTAAGTATGTGAAAGAGAAAACCAAGGATTTTTAAAGTAGATAATGAGTAAAAGGAGGAAAAGCCATGTTAATGACACATAAATAAATAGCTATTGGTGATAGCAAGTTGCAGTATGCTAAAAGAATTACCTAAATCAGCGAGCATCAGTAATTGTAATGATTGAGAAGGAAGCAGGAAGACATTAGATTGTAACAGCGCGGATCTGTTACCTTCAAAAACAGAAAGGACAAATCTAGAAATGACTGCAAAAAGAGGAAAAAGCCCCACCACAATTGGAAGTACTTTGAACATGAATTGTGTCGAAGGAGCTAGAATTGCTGGAGGCATTATGAATAGAGGGTGATGATGAATGGCAGCATACTGAGCTGGACCAAAGCATGCAGGGTGACTCAGGGTGCACCACTAAATGCAGTTTAATTTAACAACTTAATGATTTTTGAAGAGTACATAAACACCTCATTAATTACATTTACAAATGATACTACAATAGGCAGCATTGCAAGCCCTAGAAAAGGACAGAGATATATAGTAACAATTGATGAGAGACTGAATATTACCTCATCAGCATCCACTCCAGTACCAGAAGGGAGTTTCTGCCTTTGTTGCAATGGAGGAGAGGTCAGAAATGTAGCTGACAGCTACAGTGGAGCTCAGCACAGGAAATGATGGAGTAGCATGTGGTGGGGAAATAAAACCCAGTTCACAAATAGTCAAAGTGTGTCAGAAAACCAGCACAATGAGGAAATGGTCTTGAATAATAAGTCTCAAATTAGATGTACTTAAAGCAGTTTCTTGTTTCACTGATAGATATTGTTGACCTGCCTCTGGAGAAATGATGGATGCCATAGAGAGTGTATTGCAGCTCAAAGTGGACTGGGGAGAACAGGAATAGTATTCAAAACAGACCCAAACTCTCTTATACATATGTGTATATAGTTGTTTAACACACTGAGGAAGGGAAGCAATTGCCTTGAAATACTGTGTAAATTCTGAGATGCAGCTTTATGGAGGAGAGGAGAGGACAATATCATTGTGTGTGTGGTATCAGGGCAATTACATGGTGGAGCTGGTAGTAATTTAGGCTGCTTTCACATCCAAGGTGTCCAGGCATGGATGACAGCAACTCTGGCTAACTCCTAAGGGAGCACTGATATCTCATCTGAACATGTTATCATCTTCATATCTAAAGAAAAAAGAAAGATGGGTACAACTGAAAATGAGATGAGGGAATGTGATGAAATGCCCATCAGAGCGATTGCCAAGGTTCACAATCCAGCAGCAGCCCAGCTGTGGGTGAGGATCTGCATGGACATTAAGGCAGGAAGAAAAGCCTCAGGAACAAATTTGATCATCCTCAGGATTGCTCAGGGAAATCACACAGCCCCTGACAATTGTCTCCTGAGCCTGCTTCCGGAAACATTTTATATTCAATATGAGGTTTCAAATGCCATATCAGCTATTTTGTACAGAGTCAGCCTCTCTCAGGTCATCCACTCCATCTGCCTTCTAGGTTACTGAATTTTGTGTTAGTGTGTGTCCTTGTTATCTTGCATTTCCAAATCCACGTGTTGCTTTTTCCTCAGCACTTGTTTGTGTAGCTGTGCTCCCTCTAGGACACTTGTGCTGCTGTCTGACTATTTGTGTGGTCAGGGTGAACCTTTTGTCTTGGATGAGTCTTATTTATATAATCCTCTGTCTGGTGAAAGAGGATACTTGAGACGGGTTTTTGTTTATCTCCACTTAAGTTGGTACAGCTGAATGGGAGAAAAAAATATTCAAGGCAACTCAAAGAGAGTAAATAGCTGGTGTTTGAGCAAATTAATTTTATTAAATGTTCAGAATAATCTCTTAATAGTAAAAAATTTGTATGTTGATTTTGCACAGTACTAAGGATTGCTGTTGTGCATCAATTGAATCTCTGCTGCCTGAAACACTGGAAATACATTACAGGCACCAAATCTTTAATGAAAGAAGATATAGTAAAAAACAGTCTAATAGGTGCTTTTCCTCCCCTGGTTTTCTGTACTGGTTTTCTAAATAAGAGAGCCTTACAGCCCAATTAAGAGTAAGGTTATCAGGCAGACTGGGGCAGTTGTAATCACTGTTTTCAGATTTTAAATTGGTCCCCTGTTTACACAGTCTTTGAAATTATTTACTCTGTGTGCTCTAAGTTTTTCATGGGACCTCTCATCCTGCTTTTCTTTGCATGCACTTCTTTGAAGCCATCTGATACCCTGGAAGCTTTCTGAACATCAAACACTTCCCTGCCACCTATTTTATTCAGACTTCACTTGTGGTTTGAAAAAATTTCAATTAATTGCTGTCAGTCAGATTGCAGTTAGATGTTATGAACTGCACAGAGAATTAAAAAAAAAGATGGTGTCTGTTGCTGTGGGTGGGGTCCAAGCCAAAAGAGCTGCAGTGTGTTTGCAGAGAAGGGAAGTTGGTGCTGGTCCCTCACTCAGAAGGCAGGCCAGGCTTCCTCCACAATGGTTAAGGAAATGGAGTTCTATTTGGGACTACAACTCTGCTGTTGTTCAGGACTGTGCTTGGAATTGCAGCCTGCAGGAACTCTTCATGTTGGCAGGGGGTGAATTGTGAAGCTTTAGCAAGAGGCTTTTTTCTTTAGCCTGCACCCTCTGACCTCCACCTCGAGGGAGAATTACAGGGGACCAAAGGGGGCAGGAGGAAATCCTCTAAGAATGTGGCTTTTTGAGTTCCAGAAGGAGCTCTGCTTATCACCAACTAATGTATTAGCAACATTATATGCTAAATACAGATTTTTTTCTTTTCCCCTAGAGTCAGGTAGGGAAGAGTTCATGTTGTTCTTGAGCCTTACTAGTTTAGTTTGATGTGGCATTAAAAAAAACCAAAAACAACACCACACCAAAAAGATCTGTCTCTTTCTGTGCTGTGAATGCAGAAAGTTGTTCTGCTCCAGGGAAAACCTCTTAGCTGGACTTCTCAGAACAGCCACACTGCTGCTCCTGTCTGAAGTACATGAAAAGGCAAAAGGGCATCTAGAAATAGCTCAGCAGTGAGAAGAGGGCCTATTCAAGGGCTGATTTGCTCATCACCAGGTCGAGTGGAAAAGCCATTGCTGGGTGGTAGGTAGGATGGCCGGTGACCTGTAATGATGGGATATTCCTGGGAGAGTAGGTTGTGTCTTTGGGCTCTGAATAAAGCGTGTCCCTCCTGTGCACACAGCTTATGCTGCATTTTTTTGGGGAGCTTTTTCACAAAAGTACGTTAAATAGGATCAGGAGGTGCTTTTTGAAATCCATGTTTTGCCTCCGTTCCTGGGGTCTTCAGTCACTGTGCACAATGCATGATACTAGCTGTGCATTTGCAGGGGCTTTAAAATTAAGAGTATTATTTGAGGCTTCCTTAGAGAAATATTTCATTCCTTTATAATTAAGTTAATCTACAGGGAATTTCAACTCTTACCATTTTTTAGATGTTTTTTAAACAAAGATCATGTAATTATATTTTGTCTGTGATTGGCAAAGTTAATACAAGTACTAATATAACTTGTTTGTACAGAAACACTTAATAATTATTCAGAGCAGCATATAAAAATACCTCAGGAAAGGTACCTGCCACTACCTGTTTATAGAACTTAAGAAAGAAACAAATTTTTTTTCATTGTCTAAAATATTTGTCTCCACCTGTAATTAGGGATTTTTAAAATAGGTATGCACCAATATCCTTGGTATTTGTATCCACTTTCAAAAGGAAGCTGTACTTCTGCTAGGCTGCACAATTTAATTGAGCTTCATTTGAGTAGAAACACGTTTAGCCTTTGTGATGCCTGAATCTTCAATTATAACTCACAGACTGAAATTTTCAGTATCTGTTTCAAATCCAGTGTGTTTTCAACTCTTCCTGTCATAAATTATAAAATTAATGAAAGAGGAATTTTATTTGAATTGTAGGAAGATGCTTAAAAAGGTGCACTGTTGTGTATTGGTCTAACAGTTTGGTTTACACTCTTGCCTTTACCTTTCTTGCTCTCTTGTGTTGTAGAGTTATGTTTTAGGGAAAAGTTAAGTGATTTTTTTTTTTGCTATTTCCAACAAAACTTATTTCTTGCTGAGAATGTTGCCATAGCAATGAGTTAAAAGTCTGAAATTCCTAAAGATTGATTTTATCATCTTGTTTTCTGATATAGATTCATGTCCATCAATCAGAAGAGTTGCTTTGGAAAGAAAATTTCCACAGTATCATAAATCCACTTAATTTGTTTCTTTGAAACACTTGTTTAACTTGTAAGCTAGTAATATGACTGATGTTATGTTTTCAGACTCAGTTTTCTCTCCAGCTTAGCCTTCCTCTTTTATTTTTTCCCTTTTTAGCTTTCTTCTTTTAGCTATTTTCCAGATAATACCCTTAAAATTAATCTACGACTTCAAGTTTTTCAGTTTGCTTAATCATCATGTTGGCATCAAATGAGGAGGTTGTGATCTTTCCCTACGGTTCCAGAAATTATTATAGTTGGCCATACTTTTCTTAATCAAAGGTGAATCTGCTGCTTTGTTTTGTGCTCCCAACCATTTATTCCAAAATTATCTTGGTAGATTGAATTGCAGCCCTTTTTCTTCAATAAGGGTTTCATTAAATGAAATTTATTCAGAGAGATGGAGTGTAAATTGCTACACCTAAACAGAGATGCTCATTCAGTTGAGAAAGGCTGAGGAATGATTGAAGCACTGGGCAGAGATTCCTCAGAGAATAAGCTGAAGTTTGTAGTGGATCATGCACTGGTGTTGACAACCTTACAATCCTGTTATGGGAAAACCAAGAAAGGAGCAGCTATTGAGTGACAATTAAACAGGAAAAATTGTGAGGTTACCTGTTGTGCTGCTGTGTCCAGTGGGGGAAGACAGTGTCTCAGCCAGAAATGGAGTTAGAAACACACCAAAAGTAGCGTGAAAGAGAAAGGATTTTAAACACAGAGTAGAGGAGACCAAAGATGAGAAGAAGATAAAAAACCCCTAACACATAAAAAGGTATTGAGGAGTAAAAGTAGATTGTTGGCTAGGGACAGGACAAGAGAACAGACTGAAATTACAGCATTGAATATTTAGATTTGAGATTGTAAGAAATTTCCGTAATGGAAGGTTGGTAAAACATTGGGAAAACTGCTTAGGAAAGTTGTGGCTCTACCAGCATGTGCAGGTGAGGCATCACCAGCATTTAAATTTTGATTCTGCCTGTCTGGTTATATATGCAGTATGTATTTCCTAGGAGCGGGTGGCTTTGTTTGATTTGTTGCTTGAAATGTATGAGAGTGTTTGCTTACTGTGGCTAAGAGTGGCAGAAGCAGCTCAGAGGCATACAGTGATCAGTTGTGAGTATGTTTTAGAGCAAGGCACCACACAGAAATTATTTGTTGTAACAGTGATGATGCTGTGACCCGATGTGATTCTTCCTTTTGTTAAAGTTTGTAGTGGAGTATGTCTGTGATGCTTCCTGCATAGGAATAGCCACACCCCCCTTAGTGGTGAGCGCCTTAGCTTAGGTGTTCAGAAGTGTTTTAAGTACAGACAGGGAGAGGAACAGCCCCAAAAACTGAGCAAGTGCTTGAACCTCTGCCAGGAGATGAAACTCAGGATGCTGGGGCTCTGATACTGCACCAAGGGGCATTAACAGAGGACAAAGACCAATATAACCCTTTTACCCACCTGGATCATCTTCAACCACAAACTGTCTGATGGTATAAAGAAATAACTGTGTTGGTTTAATAAGCTGCATTACCAGGCAGTCTCAGTTCTCCATTTTGTTGTTCTGTGGTGTTGCTCTTGTAGCTGTTCTGCAACATGGTGATCTTTGTGATGACAAGAGGGAGAAAGGTGAATTATTTTTGGGGGGGGTTTAATGAAACACTGACTGAACACTGAAAAAAACATCCTGAACTGGTGGGGGAAGAAAGGGAATTACTTGCTCAGGAATAAATTCTGCAAGTTTGTGTATGTGATGGGTTTAATGTGTGATAATTTGCCAATCACCCTCTGGGAATTCTGTGCTTAAAAGGGTGAAACTTTCTAGACAAACACTGCCTGTTGGCTCAATAATTGGAGAACTGTCTCATTAGGGAAGGATAAAGTACAGATCTGTCACACAGTGGACCACAATGTTCATTACATGAGACAGCTCATAAAAGCCAGGGATTGCTGCAAAGTCTACATCATAAAATGTAGAGGAGGAAAATGTTTGATGTTTCTGTGCAGAGGAAATTGTACTTCATTGGGATTGAAAGAGAATTAAAAAATAATAAAAGTAGACTAGAGGGATTCTTATTTGCATGCACATCTCAACTGTGCAGAGTCAAGTATTTAAGAAGTTTGTCGTTATTTGAATAGCACATTCTTGTAATGGAAATTCACAGTAAAAGTTAAGCATGTACAAATTCTCATAAAATCCCAGAGAGCTGGTGAGCTGTGGCCATCAGGCTCTGTGCAAAGCCATCCTTGTCCTTTTATCTTGCTTCCTTTCATTGACCTATTCCCTATCACCTTGTTGGCAGTTTGTAGGCTCTTCAGGAGGGCTTGTGTTTCCTCTGTGAGGGCAATCAGTGCAATCCCTGCTAAAACTCTTGGGATTCTCAGCAGCAGCAGTAATGGGCAATAGCAGTTGCAGCAGGGCTGGTTTGTTTGGGTTTTTTTTTTTTTTGACACTGACCTGCTGTGATTCTTTCCATCACCACAAGTGGAGTCAAATTTTGCTGGAATTAGAAATTGCTTATTCACAGGTTTTTCTCCTGGTGGTACTTTCTGTGATGCCTAAAAATGTATGAAGGGGCTTTGTGGCAGATAATGACTGGACAGTAACAGATTTCTTTTTTCCCTTGCAATTTGATGTTGAGGAAAAGAACGTGTGACGCTGCATTTTGGCACTGCACCATTCTCCCAAGGCCCTTGTCACTTGGCTTTTTTTCATCAGACAGTTTTCAGATATTTCTGTACATTCCATTTGCATTTTTTAAACATGAACTTAACAGAGAACAAACATTAACTTAACAGACAACAAACAATAGAATGAAATTTCTGATTTTTTGTTAGTTTGAAATTAGTCAATTTTTCAAATAGCAAATTTAAAAAATAATTTCGAACATTGTTTTCATATTTAAATAGCTAATGTGAAGCAAAGAAATAAGCAACTAAAAGCATAACCTATTTTGTGTATCAGATGGGCACCATAATACTTACCTAGGTTAAAAAAAGATTTATCATGACAGCATAATCTCTGTTTAGGATCAGAGTAGATATATTGGAAAGTAATTTTGAGAAATAATCAGAAGAAGCATGCTTTTGTGAGCCTTATTTGACAACTCATTAAATATGATTTTCCTGAATTGCTAGTAGTTGCTTGGAGCCATTTACGTTATGCACAAATTATATATTAAATCATAGTTACATACAAAGAAACAGCCATGTTCAGTAGTCAGTTACAAAATTTATACCCTTATCTAAAGGTTTACTGGTATTATTCCTGTGGGATGATGTCATGTTATCTTTTAAGGTCTCTAAAGTATAAAACCACTGTAATTGGAGTAATATAATTTAAGTAATATGACTGGCACTTATTGTTTATCCTGATGAAATATTAATTTCTTTCATCTGAAAAACTGTTCTCACCAAATACAAAACTACATGCAGTATATATTCAAGTAAACAGTTTAGCAGCCTATTTTTTCAAAGCTGACTCCCATATCAACTCCTAGTGATGCCTGTCAGTTAGGATTTAGAGTTCTGTTCATAGCAGAGATGAAAACAAATATAACAGTTATTTACTTTAGTAACAGAAAATATTACATAAAAGATGACTTACTGTAGTATGATTTCCTGTGGCTTGTCATGGAAAGGCATCACTGCTAGGGCAAAGAATAATTTTAATTGGGACAATTATGGGTAAATGGATTTTTTGTTTGCTCTTTTTATACCTTTCCTAAAAGATGACTGCATGAGCAAAAGCTGTAAGCCAAGAACACAGGTTTCTGCAGACTGTAATTAGCTGTAGCACATTTAGTTTACAAGTGGCCTTACTAAAATATTATTATTTATTCTAGTCTCATTGAAATATTACATTGCAAATCTTTTTCTAGGCAGATAAATCAGTGTATTTGCTGGGTTTTGTGAGTTTCCACACCTTTCTGAACTTTCAGTGACATACTGGCTGTATTAAACCTTTATGAATCAAATCTTAGCCACAGAACCATGCACTTCAGAGCAGTGGAACTCACACAAGACAGTGGTTTTTGTTCATACTGCTTGATGTAGTTTGGACAGAAACCTTGGGTGATGATCTCAGTGTTTGGGCAGAATTATCCACTGACACGTCCTCCTTGAACAGCTGAGTCCACGCTTCCATAACCAGAGGGCAGTTTTAACCCTGCTTGTGTGAAAAAGAGACACTGAAAGCATGTCAGAACCCACAAGAAAGGTGACAGAGCATATGCCCAACAAATTTAATGTTCATTGCTGCCAAATTTTTATATTCATTGCTACCAAATTTTTATATTCATTACTGTGGCTACCGGAGCCTGGGCTTGCTCTCAGAACTTGGCACACCAGGAGTGGGGAACTGTCACCCTTGAGCCAAGAATGACACAAGAACAGACCAGAGACTTAATTGCAAGAGGAGGAAAGAAGGCTTTATTGCAAAAATTCTTTGGTTTTTATAGACTGATAGGATACATTCTACTTGATTGGCTAGTTAATAGAAAACATCTTTCTCACACACCATCCTTGAGGAGAACAGGAGAACAAGGTGGAAAAACACCACTTGCAGATTGTTTATACTAACAAGTTATCACCTTCTTAAAATTCTTCTAAAAATTCTAAAAAAAAAAAATTCTTAAAAAACACTCCTTAAAAATTCTCACAAGCCATTGTGAGAAACTATTGCTGTTTCTCCCTGGCCGGCTGGCATCCACAGGGAACTGCCCTCGGGATGGGGATTTACCAAAGGCAGAACCTTTAGAGCCATTTGCTCTGTGGTGCCAGACTCAAGCCAGCGACAAGGCAGAGGAGTAAGGAGGAGGACCAGGCAGAGGAGAAAGGAGGAGGCTCTCCATCTTGAAATTCCACAAAGAAGAGTTTGTTCCAGGTAAAGGGATCATACCCAAAGAGCCCCGGGCACTCCCGTGCAAGGGGTTTTGTACAGATGCAAATCAGGGGGTGGACATAAACAGCAAACCAATAGGGAATCCTCAGGAGAGGGATGAGGGGATTCCATCAAGTGTCTGGGGCCACTTGGGGTAGGAGGGTGGACAGGATGGGTCCAAGGGCCAATGGGGCCTCCAGGAGTAGGGAAATTCCAAAGGAATGTTTTAGACAGGGATTGGCCCAAGGTTAAAGTGGCAGAGAAGGTTCAGGAATAAGGGGCTGGGTTGCCTTGACAGGCAGGGAAAGAGCTGGAACAAGGGGCAGGGAATGGCATGAGGGTAAAACCCAGGGGTAACCAGACTCGGGGAGAGCATGGGAGTACAACAGAATGAACCACTTAACAAGGAATCCATAAAATAAATTTGAACTGCAGCGCATTACCTGTTGGTATTCCTTATTGTGGAATGCATCCCTCCCTTAGTCAAGCACAGAGTCAGGCTTCTTGCAGGGAATTTTTCTGGCATGGTAGTGATGGGATTGATCCCTCCTAGTTTGTAAGCAGATGATGTTTCAGTGCGACTTCTCCGTGTGCATTACTTTGGCATGCCCTGGATTTGTCTGTGCCTGCCTCTGTAAATGTGCTTCTTTGTGTTTTCTCAGGCATGTTGGAACTGAAATATGCCTGCCACCCCACTCCTTCCCCCAGCATTGTCATGTCCCTCAAGTTCAACATCTGAGTGTTTGTGCAATACAGAAAACTTGGTACCTGCCTTCCTCCTGCAGAAGGGGGAAATGCTTCCATTAATGATTCTGGATCACTGAAATGTGTCTGATATTGATCTTAAATCTCCATCTCCTACTCTGTTCTCATTTATGTCTCAAGTCCTTGTGTGGATATTTTTACCAGCTGGATCGTTGCAGATCAGAATTTTTTTTTAAAGCGAAATACACAATGGTACAAAATATTTCTCACACTTCTGTTACATGCCAGCATTCCTGTTTGACCATTCCTTATCTATTCTTCTATTTTCAAATGCACCAAGACTAAGTTTGGTGACAAGGACAAGCGCAAGACAAATATAAGTCATCAAACTGTTACTTTAACTTTCTTTCTGATAAATTCATGTCTCCCTTCTAATTTCCCTGTTTATATACTGTGGTGCTGTGTTTTTTTTTTTTCTCTAACAGAGAAACACATTGTTCCAAACATGGTATTATTACTTACTGCAATCTTGAATCAATATGTTGTTGTCTGTAGCTTTGTTTCTTTCTCCTTCCCACTCAGTTTGTGTACATCCCTTTTTTGATCCCTCAAGGTGTGCTTTGTTGGGTTCGAATTCTGCAGGATATTTATTTATCGATTTTTTTAATCTTTCCTCATCATCCTTTGTTCTTTATTCTCATGTGTCTTCATTATTTCAACGCTTTTGGATAATCTGTCAAATTTTTAAGGGTCTGTGACTATCAAAGCCACTGAGCTGCATTAAATAGAAGCTAAGTTTGTATTCAGGCCCACCTGAAGCAGCAGATATGTAGAGATTGTCATTTGGTTATCTCTCCCTAGCACATCTCTTCTCCATTGCCCTGGCAGAATGTGACATGTAAGTTAAATTTTTGCTGCTGTATTAATATCTGAATATTATGCTCATAATTCACCAGTTCAGTCCTCTGTTTTCTCAGGAAAGCAAGCAAGCCCAAAGCACCACATCCAGGTATATTCAAAATAAAATAGAGAAAACTAAAAGAGTTGGTATTCTTGAAAGAAAAATAGAGTTTCAATAGACCACCAATTATTTGGTGCTCCAAGAACCACGTTGCTGGAAAACTGTGGGGTGGCAGTGCTGCCTGACAGTGGTTCAGTTGAATAAGCTGCCATCCCAGATGATGTATATTCATCATATTTCACCCCCAGAAGCTAATGACGTTAATGATGGCTAATTCTGCTTAGGCCTGATGGTAGCAGTGACTACAGCTTGTAATCAGGCGTTAGAAACATCCCACTTGATAAATTCATGGATGCTGAGCCAAATCACCTACTTTGCTGTTCACTTTAATTAAAATTGCTCATGATCGATGGTTTCAAAAGCAGGAGCTGCTGATGTTGTTAATCACCATTTATTGTGCATCATTTCAGCAGGTGCATGTGTTTCCCTCCTTCGTAGTTGGGGAGGGAGATATTTTGCTGTTGTCATGTATTTGGCCTTAGTAGGGCTTGTTTTCTGGAAGGTCTAATCCAGTGGTTACCACCATCATCCGAAGAGCTTCTGCAGGAGCTAGAGATGATTGGAATAACTTTTCCTATTCTGACTAAATACTCAGGAATCTTGACCGTGAAGAGCTCCATTATAGCCACACCATCTGAAGTCTCTGATCTGGGTGGCTTGGATGAGTTAGTACAATTTATCATTGTACCTTTCTTTTGCAGTGCAGATGTACTTTGAATAAATGAAATAATTTTTTCTTTATTATCTTCTTGTTAAGAAAACCAGCCCTTGCATTTTCCCCAAGTGAAGGGCTTCTCTGAATAAATATGCAAAGTATCATTTCACAAAATGACTTTCTCCTGAATCCCTTTGTACTTAGTCCCAGCAGAGAAGGCAGAGCTGAGATGGTTTATAAAACAAATGCATGCACCTTGCAAGCCTTTATGAGGTAGTTTGGGGAAAAAAATGGAATGCTACAAAAGAGCCAGGGAGATTCTGGTTAAATGACAGGGCCAGGAAAATGCCTTGGAGTAGAAAATTCAAAGTTAAATTCTCACTAGTACCTAAATTGCAGTCTGGACTTAATAAAAGCATTTTCGTCCAAAGAAAATGTTATGTAGTTTGGACTGAATTGTGAAAGGTTTTGTTAGTTAAAGATAACAATTCCCTTGTAATTTTGGCTTGTGAGCAGTACCTATTTCAGCAGTTAAATCTAAACAGGCGAATAGCAAATAGTCAGGAATACTCAGGCATTAATACAGCATAAGAACAGGTCAGGAAGTGCTTGAAAAATCCCACCCAAGGCAAATTTGCAAATTGGATGAACACTTGTGGAGAGGCTAATGAGAAGCAGATGCTTGGTCCTTTGGAGTTCCAGGTGTTAGGAAGGTCAGGTGTTTGAAGTCAAAGTCTTCTTAAAAGCATATAGATAGATATAGATATTGATGTAGATAGATACATCAGACATAAAACCTGTCTAGTTCTTGTGAAGTTAAGAATGTGCAAGTGATATTGTTTAATTAAACTGTTCCTAGAGAGAGCGGCTTTGTGCTTCCCTGGTTGTGCCTCCATTTTCCCCCTTGGTGTGTGCTGCAAATGTGGCAGCACCAGGTGTCAGCAGGAAAGGTTTTACTGAGATCATTGCATGTCTTGTCTGTGTATTTTCTGGTATGCAAAAGAGCTTGGCTTGCACTAGAGAAATGGCAGCTCATCAAAGTTAAGTTCTCTTGTAAAAATTGGTAAGCAGCAGTGGCACTGGTAATAGTCCGAAGATTTCTCATTCAGTAGGAAGAACTGGTTCATATTAATAAAAAAAATATCTTTAACAGTTATGAATGCATGTGGAGGCTTTTGCCCTATAAAAGTCTCAGGAAACCTTCTGTGCTCTATACTCTAATTTTTTGGGTTCTTTTTTCTTTCTCTGAAAAAGGCTCAGAAAATATTTTTTTTTGGGGGGGGGGTTTGGTTTTGTTTTTTTTTTTTGTAAAACCTGTGGGTTCTGTATGGCCATCAAGTGAAGCACCACCCTTAAAAACTTAACTCAATGACCGAAGTTCGTGTCAAATGATGACTCACTTAGAATAAAATGGTGTTTTATGTAAAACTTTGGGAGGCATGAAATCTGTAAATTAAGGCTATGTGTACTGTGGATCACTTTCCTGTTTTCCCCCAAAGTTTTTTTAGTTTATTAAGCTCCTCCAGAATAGATTGTGATGTTTTAGACTGAAGAATAAATAAATCAAAACCCTTAATGCAGTAGGCTCTCTTAGAGGTGAACAATAAGCTTGCAGCTACCCCACTGTTCTCATCTGAGTTATTATCTGGAGAAATAAAATCTTTGAAGGGCTCTTGAACACAATGGTATTAATTGTGTGTACACCTTGGGAAATGCTTGGTTTTAAGAAAAAAACCCAACCAACCCACCAAAACCAAACCAACACCCTCTCCCCACCCCCAGAAGAAATGAAAATATTTGTATTTAGATTGAATGATCATAGGTGCTTTCTCCCAGCCCCTGAGGATGAAAAGTTTGGACTCAGCTGAAGCTGCTGGTGTCAAACTCTCATGTTGCGTATCTGAAGCAAATCTCATCAGTTCTTAGCACTCAAAATGTCTTCAGCTGGCATAACAACTGCCATCAAGAAGTAATAATCAAATCTCAGACGGGCAAAGGGAAGGCTCTGTGACATATTCTGGTAAATCGCTCGTTACCATGTGGATGTCAGAAAACAGCACTAATGGAAATGATCAAAGTGAGGTGGTATTCTAGAGCAGAACAGTGTCAGAAATTTATGTTTTTGCAAAAAGGCTCACACAGTTTCATATAAATTTTCATTTTATTATGACTTTAATCATTGTATACTCGGGGTTTCACTTCAGAAGTGCCTCAGGCTTTTGCTCCAAGCAGTTTGAATATGCTTATCACAGATTATGGTCCTTGCTTTCCAGTCGCTTAAATGGAATAAAAATTATTAAAGGCTTATGGAAAGTCATAATTTAAAACACCAAAATGCTGGTATATTTTGAAAGCTAATAGGTGACATTTGCTGTAAGGAGTAGTGATGGACAAATCCCCAGCAGTGGAGTAGTTGCAAATATTTGGACGTCTACTGTGAGCTGGGTGCAGGAGTAAGCCTGCCTCCCAGGACCTGCCCTGGCTGCAGCAAGATGATCCATATGGGGAGATTTTGGATTCATAAACTGTAGCCAATTCATGAATCCAAACTGTGCCTGGAGAACCAAGGATGATCTTGTGTTTGATTTGTTTTCCTTGCCTTGGTTTTAACCTTTTTTTCCTACTGAGGTGAGGTGAAAGCTTGTGTTTGGGTGACAGGCTTGAGCTTCATGCAGGAAGGATTGTGTTCTTTCTGGATTGGCTGTGAGGGAGTTAAAAACCTTGGCACACTTGGAACTTGGAGACATTCCTGTAGTAATGTCCAGCATGGAAAAAGACATGCTTAAGTGATTAGGAAATTAAATCTAGAGGGCAAATAATTATTTATTATAGGATCGCTGACAGAAAGAGTGAAGAATAATACAATTTTAAAAATTATCTGGTTGCAAAACATAGTTCAAGGTTCAGTACCTCGGAACTGGAAGGAGGCAGAATAGGTAGCAAGTGTTGGATTTTTATTATTTATTTTTAAAATGAATTCTGGTCAAGATAAAACAAAACCTCAGGTGTTTTGGGAGTTGACTTAAGGGTTGCATCCTCTGTAAAAAATGGCAGGATAAGACTCTAGTGAAAAAAGAATTAAAATGGAGGCTCTCTGAAAGGGAAGGCGGAAAAGACAATGAGGTATTTACCAAGTAAATATTTTCATGGTACAACCTGGAAGTTTGGTTTTTCTCCTTATACATACATAAATATTTACATGGGCAATGAAGTTTACTTCTCTCTGCATGGTGCAGCTGTTGTGAAACAGGTATCTCTGAATCCTAATGACTCACTTTCCACCTGTTACTTAACTGAAGGAGTGTGGAACCATGTAAAAACACTAGGGACTGTCAGTGGAAATCATAACCTGACTCATTAATGCAGCAGGAAGAAGACTGTAGCTTTTCCCTGGTACATATGGAGTCAGTAATTAGCCAGTGACACTGTCAGTATTGCTCTGGTATTTTTATGGCACCTATGGATGAGCTGTTCTTAGGTGACTTTGTCACTCCGTTATAGAAACTCGTGCTCCAGTCCGCACGGAATTTTGAAATACAGCAGATGGGAGAGGATCTGAGACTTCTGAAGCGGATTAATAAGAAAAGGCTGGCACATCCCAAACACCAGCTAGTGTGTGTGCTGCTGAGCAGAGGGGCTGGCTCTTTGCTAAGAGTGATTCACCTCAGCTCCTGGTGCTGCTCGTGGGGCTGTGTTCACATCCCCACCCTCTGTGGTTGCAGGGGTGTGCAGCCTGGCACACCAATCTCCTTCCTTAACCTGGACTTGAGGCTGCCAGAGTGCTGGCTGCTATTTCATATGGGGAAAAGAGTTCATGTTTCTAATTCTGCTTCCTCTTTACTTCTAGTTGACACAGGAGGCTGAAGGAGAGATTACAAATACATTAGAAGTGTGTTATTGTTAGACACTTTACTGCATCTTACATGTTTTCCCAACAGATGCAGATTTCTACATTGTTTTGGTGTTTTTTTTCATTACATAGACAGTGTTTAAAAAAAGGATTGTTTTGGAAAGTCTTTCATAATACTAAGGAAGTTTGTAATTTGAGCACCTCAGCTTAACCTGAACTATTTTTAATTAGCAGTGCTTTGTTTTTTCTACATTGTTACCCAGATAAACAGAACAAATGGAGAAAGGCTAATTGATTTACCTTGCTCAATTTATGGTAATGCTTTTGATAACATTTGACATCATTTTCTTAAACGTGATAGAGAAGGAAGAGTTGTGGAATGTTTTGTTCTTCCCGGTGTGTTATTTTTGGTAAGTGTCTGGGGTGCATTTAGATAAACTACAGCGCTAAGTCTAAGCAAGAAAGACCTAAAAGCCCACTGAATTACTCCTATTTGCATTGAGAAATTAACTGTAATTAGCATTCAGGTTTTAATGATACTGTATTTGTGAAGCTGATAAGGCCTCTGGGAGTGTGATCGCAGGAAACTTCTATTGTTTACTATATGCAAATCAGGCTACTTAGCTTTAATTAGAGGTTGAAACCTGGAGCAATTATCAGCAGTTGCTTTAGTATTAATGAGCTTGACAAAGCTGTCCATCACAGTTTTTTACAAGATTGAGAATTAGAATATTTAATCCCAGTTGGTTCACTGTTCAAAGGATGTGCAGCCTACATCAAGTAAAACCATTTCATTTTGTATGCCATCCCATTTCATTGGTTCCAGTCACTGCAAAGACTGAAATCCTTGCAAATTTGTATAGCTGCTATTTTCTGCAGGATGGTTTGAGAATATATGAGACAATTTCCTTTAAGGCTTATACTGCCAATATTTTTTTTAGAAACTAGTTGTTCTAAGAGCAGTTGTGCAGTTGCAATGCAGAATTTAGTTGCTTGGCATCTGAAACATTAGAGCTTACAATAACTGTTGACTGATTAATTTCCTCACAGAATTAGCTGATGTCTCCTCATGTGTGATGGTGATGGATATTTCCTTCCACATTCTGATTTTAGTGGAGGATAACAAAAGAGATATAAGGGAAAGAGAAAAAGCTTACAATGCCTAGCCCCTGAAATGGTTTTTATTTCTCTCTCAATGGAAGCACTAACCATTAGAGTCTTCTGTTGCTGCTCTTTAATGTTTTTTTCTTTTTAAAAGCAGTTTTTGTGCTAAGAAGTAAAAAGTTTCAGAGAAGGTCTATAGAGTGGGGGGCGGGGGGTGGTTTAGAAATTGCCACTTGAATGTTAGTGCTTTTAAATACATTGTTGAAAGTTTTCTATTTTTGGACTCGTTCTTTGTGAAGTACTTTTCCACAAGCCTTTAAGTAATTATAACAGGCACTCTAGATAGGGGGATATGTATGTATATGTATACATACGTACATAGACATATATACATATGTGTGTATATATATGTAAAAATGTAATAAAGTCTTAATTTCTTACTGTCATTTCGCAGAGAACAAAACCTAATTGTGAGCTTTCTTATGCTCTCACAGGTTAGGCTGAAATGATGAACCCAGCCACGGATTTTTTAGCATTTCTCAGGTTTCTTAGGATGCAAAAAGCTTTATTGTATTGAATAATAATGCAATGCTGTCTTAACTGCTGACCATTTGGGTATGAAATCTGGTTTCAGCCCTCTGTTTTTAAATACTGGGGAGAATGTGTTTTCAGCAGAGATGGCAGATCAGAAGCATTTACAGAACATCATTTTATGAGGGGCTATTGACTGACCCCAGCTTTGAAGGTACAAAGTGGGGGCGAGCTGTGGAAATGGCTTATGGCACATGGGAAACATTTTTTGGGGGTCCTGCTCTGCCATCAGGAGGGACATCTGGGTTCTGGTGTGGATATGGTGGTCGCTGCCCTCACTGCAGGGTGGGTTTTCTTCCTTCTGATGGGGGTTTCCAGTTGCCTCCCCTCTCATCCCACTCAAAAGACAAAGCCTGGCTACATCCTTAGTGTTGGAAGGCTCATATCCAAAAAGAAAGCTTTGTTTTCAGGGGGAAGGACAGCTGTAGAAAGTTATAAAAGGTTAAATAACTGTGCATGTTCTAGATCAGTATCTTTGGCAGCTGAGTACTTTGGGGAAAGTAGCGCTGAGTCTCATTTGTTTGTAATTCTGAGTAAGCCAGAACAAGATGGAAGGGAATTATGAATCAGATGTGGAGATGCTAGCACCAATTTATTCCTCCAGGAAAACACAACTTCTAAGCCATGAGCTTTTTGGTGAAACCGCACTTCTGAATATATCCTAGGTGAACAGAATTGAGGTTAAGGGGCTAATGCTCTATCTCACAGGCAATCGATTGGGTTGTTTTGCAGCCATGGGAAATGTAGTATATAGCAATTTTCTTAACTATTTTGTTTTTGAGAAAAGGCTAGTTAGGGATCATCAAATAAGTGATCCAGCTGGCTGATCAGAAGCCATTAATTACTGACTCCCAAATCACCATCCTTCCACTTCTGGCCTGTGAATTACTGCTCTGATTGTCCCTATTGGGCCAACATTTGGTGTAATCATATGTAACAGTAATCTGCATTTCATGTCAGGTAATTTGATTTAAGCAACAGACCAAACAGGCCACTAAAGCATAAAAGACAGCACATGAGTTACTTACCTTAGTGAAGCTTGTTCTGTGCTAGTTTATTCTTAAGTAGTGAAAATGGAATTAATTTTGTCCCTTTATCCTATGCCATGAGAAGTAATTAAAAAATTGCTGCAAATATAATTTCCTTATTGATACTTTCCCTACTATTAACTTCATAATAATATCATACTCAATTTTTAATACCTAAGTTACATAAAGCATTAATTCCTCAGAAGTTTATTTTTTCTATCTTTTCTCAGCAAGGAAACTGTGATTTAACCTTGCCCTAATTAAATGTGGTTTCAAGAAAAGGAGAAATTGGTGGTGGTATTGTTTTTAAATGCTCCAAGACTTTTTAAGTATTTTTTGGCATACTGAAAATTTACCATTATTATATAGTAGTATATATTTAGCATTTATTATCTTTTTTTATGGCTCCTTTTAGTTATTATATTCATAAAGATAAAAGACTCATAAATTACCAGTGAATCAAAACCACATTTAGCTATAGTTACTAATTCAGTCAGGCAACGTTTCTGGTTTTGTTTAGAGCTCTTCATGTCCCTTTCCTTTTTTATATTTATAGCCCTTTACCCACAACAGCTTTGTTTATTTTTTTTTTTGCCAATAGGTGACACACTCAGTGTTTCTTAAACCCTTCCAGTGGCAGAACCTTTTGTTGGTGTGTTTTCATTTTCATGTGTTACCCACTTTGTTTAAAGTTTATTTGAAGTTTTCATGGTAAAAACCTGGAGGGGAATGATTTGGGTATTTCTATTACATCTATTTTATTTTATTTGAAAATTTGAAGTAGGCTAGGCTTAACATTAACATTTCTCTTAGGAAAGATTTTGCCTCTTCTCCGCTCAGATGTGAACCCTATCAAACAAGCATCACTCTGAACATAATAAAATTTGGGAGTGGGGATTGCATTTGCCAGGCTGCCATAGGCATTTTAGAAGGTTCAGTGTTATTTGTTCTAGACATAACCCTTTGAGTTTGCTTACATCAAATATCTCCTGCACTCCCTTAAGTGGTAGCTCTGATAAAGTTCTCCTGCAAACATCACAAGGTCATTGCAATTCATTCCTGGGAGCTGCTCCTCACTGTGGAGCAATCACTTCAAGGCGCACGTTTGTTGTTTAGCAGAGAGCAAAAGAGAGATGGGACATTGTGGCTGCTTTAGAGCAGCTTTGATCTTCTCTTTCCTAACAGCAGTGCACAATGGTAATTACAGTTCCTTTTAAAACGTGTTACAGAGGTAGGATAATAAGTGGAAAGGGAATTTTCAGTCATTTTCAGTGTCGATGAATGCATTATTAACTCCCAGTGATTTTGCAGATGCTATTTCTGCCAGATGAGCCTGAATGAGAAGAGCCTGCCAGATCAGCTATTTCAGGAACTCTGTTTTCTGCACTCAGCAAGGGATGGTTCCAGTCAAGTCTCGTTGTAAATCCGAATCCGGGAGACGGGGTGTCTGTTCGGGCTGCCAGCATATTATGTTAGCCCAGTTCTGATTCTTTTGTCTAGAGCAAAACTGAAAATCCTGCTAGAAAATTCCCTTTTTGATGACTGCAGCCTTGGCTGGCTGGCTGACTTAGTTCTGCATCGTGGAAGGGCAATTAGCTTTGCAGATGTCTCTGGGCAAGGCAATGAAACTGAGGAAGGCTGCAAAGAGAGGCCCTTCCAATACAAAACAAACCACCCCAGATGGGTGTCAGAGCATCAACACCCATGCAAGGAGATTCTGGCATCACAGAATCATGTAATCATTTAGAATGGAAAAGACCTTTAAGGTTATTGAGTCCAACCATTAACCTAAAACCACCTGGTCGCCAAGTGCTGCATCTCCAAATTCGCATTTTCTCTTTGCAAGACTGACCAGGGAACCTTCTGGGCTCTTCCTGGTTTGTGATGTATGAAATTTGAATAAAGACATTCCAGGTGGAGTGCCTCCACATCAAAATATCTAAATCTACCTGTCACTGAGCAGCTGGTATGTAATTTTTTTTTTTAAGGAAGAATTTGAAATTTATTTTAAATTAAAAGTTTTAAAGTTTAAACTTTTAAAAATCATTCCAACTCATATGAGTTTTGTATCATTTGGATTTGTATAATTTTTCTTTGAAATTGACTTGAGTGTTTAGACCAACTCCATGGTTAGTGGAGGCTGTAATGGCATTCCTGAGCTTATAAATAGCAACAAAGCTAGTGATCAGTTTTAGTAATCCATTGGCAGCATTGCTTACCAAAAAAAAAAAAAAGTGGACATTTTGAAATTACTTCAGCAAAAAGCTAATCAAGCTTAGTCACACTCTCTGAATTACTAAATTCTGCCTTGCGAGTTTGCTCGATTCGACATATGCTACAAAAATTGCAGTTTTGGGGTTTCATGGAAGATTATCTAAACTAATAGCTTTTCAGAACAACTCTGCTGTTAAAGAATGTGAGAGGATTTCCTTGATTTGTTTTTCATTTGTTCTTCCCCTGGACAGTATTGCAGGACTAAACTTGTCTTCCATTATTTCATTCAGTCTTGACAGTTGCAGCTCCTAATGTTCTTTAGTTATCATTCTCTACAACAGTTTTGATGCAGTGAAGGAAAATAATTACAGCCAGTCAAAACATTCATGTGAAGCTGCAGAGTATTTTTTCGTGTTGCATTAAAAAGTTGAATCTCAGATTCGTAATTTGAAATTTGTGTTCCATGGAATTGGAAGCCAGAAAATAATTTCTCGAGCAAGCAAATAATACAGCACCTGTAGCAACATGACTGCAGTCTGTTTCCCCTGTTATCTTTAAAATGCTGATTTTTTTAGAGATCCATCAAAACCTCTGTTCCTAAGAGATTGTTTCTATCAGATCAGTTGGGAAGGTTTCCAGGAGGACTTCTTTGATTCATATGCATTTTCTTGTATAACCTGATGGAAAATATTTGTGGGATTGGTAAATGTAAGTGAAATTCATTAATTACTACAATTAACTTAAAGAATTGTAATACTTCTTTCAAAAAATAAATATTATCTATTCTGAGAAGTTGTTTTCTGAAAAGAAAACTTTGATCCAATTTTCTTGTGAAGATAGTGGTCCTTTTTAGAATTCACTTGCAGCATTATTTCTAGCAAAAGGTGACAATCAAAAACATTTTCAGAGGACCTGGACTTAATGCTCTTTCCTTGAGCACCAAGGAATTTAAATGGAGTTTTCCATTGTTTATATGTATTTTTTATTGGATATCTTTTATTTAAAGTCTTATATGAATTGTTGTTATTTTACTTTATTTTTCTTTTGGCCCTTCAGTGTATTTGAAGTATAGAATTAACAGAAATTACTCAATGGCTTTAGAGCAGAGTGGCTTCAGTCGGAAAAAAATTAGTTTTACAGCATATTTGATGTGTAACTGTCTTCTCTTAAGAGCTGGTAGCAGGAGCATGTGTAAAGAAGCATGCACATTCTCATTGCAGTTGAATAGCTCATGTCAGGATTGAAGCCATTTACCTGGTGGTGACACACCACTGTCACTTGCATGCTAAGGAGTGAGTTACTTTGGAGTAATAGAATCATTTAGATTAGAAAAGCCCTTTAAGATTGTTGAGTCCAACCATTAACCCAGCACTGCCAAGTCCACCACTGAACCTTGTCCCCAGCTGCTGCATCTTTTACTACAATCTTACTGCAGGTTTAGTTGCTTGTCCTCTATAACAATTTTGGAAATTTTTTTTTTGAGGTTTTTTATACAGGTAAAAGAGTTTCCCCACCCTGTTGACATCAGTGGGATTTCATTTCAGTCCATATTGAGCTAAAAGTTCTTCTGAAGAGCTCTGTATCTGTCCTCATTATATATATTCTATATTTTGGTCACCATTAATAAGCATAGTGTTATAGATGGGGTTGAGGCACCTTGAAACCTAATTTGCTTCCTTTAGGCCTGCACTGGCAATATACAATAATAAACCTTTCCAAATTTGTATCTGTTTTTGTTGAGCCATCTGGCTCATCTGTAAATAAAATGTGTAACTATGAAGAAAGCATTTATAGTTTATCTAGTGCCATTACTATTAATTTGAAATTGTTGGAAACTTAATAGTGTTTTAATTCACAGTCCCTTTATCAAATTGTGCTGTTCTTGTAGCAGGAGAACTTGAAAGGTTTCACTGAGTCACACCACAGGTCTCACTAACTCTTGTGTCTGCTCTCGAGGAATGGCAGAGAGCAAATACTTGGGGAAAAGAATGAGAAAAGGAATAGCATGCAGCATAGAATTTTTTTTTTCCTCTTTGTTTGCTTTTCTTAATCTCTGCTAAGCACTGAGCTGATGTTTTTTCACAATTACACATAATTCCAAGCTCCTGTTCCTGAGTTCTAATAGCTAAATTACAGCTTATCATTGTGTAAGTAAAGTCAGGAATGTTTCTTCAATACATGTTAATTTGCATTTGTAAACACAGCATTTCATCTGCCATTTCATCCATCACCTGAGCAGTCCATTATTGTGGCATCCTTCCACAGCTGTTTGCAGTGGGATTTGTTTGTGAGCTGCCTCAAACAGCTTCACCCAGGCACAGGTGCCCACGACAGGGCAGGCTTTGGGAATATGGATGATCTCTCCATGGCAGTCTGTGTGAGGGGTAAGGTGAGAGTGGTGTGACTGTCCCAATACATTAATTTTCAGCCTTGTACCTCTTCAGAATGTTTCTGTAAGGGCTGGATTGTATGTGTCAGTGTTAGAAATGCTTCTCAACTTTTGTCGAGCTTCCTTTCCTTGCCTTCATTTCTTGGCCTGAGTTTTTGAAGTAGATCACTGAAGCTTTCTTAAGGTGTTAGAGATGGCTCACTGGCTCTTCAGAATCCTTGTCATTTGCCATGGCCACCTGAATGGGCACCTGTCTTAGTCTCATTTCACTTTTATAGAAAACATGTTTACAATCAGTAAAAATACACCTGTATGATGTCGGGGATGTTTTGGTATGGGTGAGGCTTCTGAGACAAGACACCCCTTTTGCTAGGTCCAAATCTGACAGATTTCACAATTTAACACTTCTGGAAATTGTGCTGCTGGTTGTATTGCTGCTGCCTCAGAATGACCAGACTGCCTTTTCTGCTCATATCCTTGCTTGTGCTGGCATTGTTGTCCATAATTGATCCTTTCTCGTAGGATTGATCCTTTTTTCATGATTGATCCTTTTTTCATAATTGATCCTTTCTCATAGGATTGCCAAAGAAGCTCCTCAGCACATCCTTTTTCCATGGCACTGGCAAAGGCATCTTTGGTGACCTGCTTACAGCAGCCAGGCTGCAAATTTTAGCAGTAGGAAATGGAACTAAACTGCTGCCAGCTTTTTTGGATACCTACTGATGAGAGACATTGGCTCGGCTCCCAGTGGGGAGTGCAGGTCAACAAATGAATGCTGGTGTGAAATAATAAGGGAGTTTTGCTTAACATTTACTTTCTTGTCTTTGATTTGTGCCTTAAGAACATTATTGTCAAAAAGATTATTTGTCTCCTCAGAAGAAATGCAACACATTTGTGGTGGTGTATTCTTGGGGGGAAAAATGGAACTAGCCATCTTAGGCAGTATCGTTAATTTGGATTGGGTGCATTTTGTGGGAAAAGAGTTGGTTTTGGCTGCTTATGGTTGTGATTATTTTTTTGTTTGGTTTTAAGATTAGTTTTAAATCTATTGCATTATTTGGTATAGATGTGTGAATCTTCTGCCCAGATATGTATCTTTTTTTGATCAATGTGTGCCTGGGAAGAAGCAGCACGTTCCTACCTCCTTAGAGAAAATTCTGTTAGTTTGATGAGGACTGTGAGGAGTGCTGCTGTTTTTAATTGTTTTATTATATGCTTTCTCTTAAAGGGGTATTGTACAGGGGGAGTTAGAAGAGCTCATTAATGGTGATAGGATATAAATACAAACCAGTAAGAAAGGAGATGACTGAATCATGTGGCTGTGTCTAACTGATCATATCTTGCTCTCAACCAACTAGTTTAAATAAAAAAACAAAGCCCTGTCCTCATTCTTCCCTGGCTAAGTGATGCTTCAAAATACTGTCAAGGTGTTGTGTCAGATTTTTATGTTCATAAGTTGATAAAGAAATACAAAAAAAGGTTCAACAGGGGATTTATTTGAAAGAAAAAACCTTAATGAATGCTTTAGTCATTTAAGAGACTACCATGGGACACCTTATTTTCTCAATAATTATTACACTTAATATTTTTTGATGATTCATCTTTTGCCACAGAACACAATTAAAATGTCATATTTTAAATAATAGTTTTAATTATAGTTTCAATAATTTCTCTGGCTTTATTCATGTTACTGGGAAAATTTAATAAAATTTTGGGGGTTTTTTTTAATCAGTAGCAGTTCCATTTCTTGATAATTAAATGCAAGTTTCATAATCTTATCACTTTTAATTTCTCCCCAAATGATGTGAGACAACTGAGAGGTTGGTGTAATGCTTGTAGGCAGGGACACGCTGTTTTAAATCTGAATTTTAGAAATCTTGCAAATCCAGTGTTTGGGCAGCTTTCTAAAATGCATATAAATCCATGCATCTTGTTGGAAAGTGATAGAAGAAGCAGTGACAAAGCGGTTGTGACAAAGCGGTTGGCAGGAGTATTGGATTTTTGAAGATTCATTCAAATCTCAAAATCTGCTCTCACAGGCAGGGACAATATTTTCCTTATTTCTGAATGATTTTTGAAGGACCACAGAAAGATCCAGGAGTGTAACTGCCTTTATTGATCACACTTTACTGCTGCTTTACCCACTGCAAGGAGGGTAGCCAGAAGTGCCTTGCTCTTTGGGCATTACAGGTTTCCATTTCACTGGATTTGGGTGTTAACAGTTAATATTTTGATCCAGCTGAAAGCTTTGGGAGTTTTAACTCCATGGTGATTCCAGTGATGGATTGATTTGCAATTCTGTTTTGAAAGATTTGGGAGGAGGTGCAAGATTTGAGGTTCATGCAAACCTCATTATTTTTTTTTTAATCAACTATTTTGAGTTCAAATTCAGTTTTTGGAAGGAAAAAAAATGAGGATTGAAAATGTCGCACTAGTCCATTGAGATGTCTTAGTGAAAAAATATAGAGAATGAAAATGATTGTCAAGCAGAGTAAGAAAGACATAAGGAAAATGCTACAGGGTCCAATTTCATGAATAAATATCACAGGGAAAATGATCTTTACTAATAATGAGAAAGTCCCTATGAATGTGCTTGCCTTGTTCAGATGTGAAAGAGAAAGAGTCAGCACTCTGTCCCATTTCTGTTCAGAAATGTCATCAGGTTTATTATTTCTTGCTATGTTCAGGCAGACATTGCAATTGCATCATTAAAGATGTTCAATTCCTTAGCCTCCACAAGAGACCCTACCCTACCCCTGATTCATTCTCAGAACTCCCATCTAAACTTTGAATTGATGTAAATATTGTCTCTTATTCAACATGAAGAAAATTCAAGCTCTACTGAAACCTTTGGCAAGAAGGCTAAGTCATGGAAATTTATTTTTGAGGTGTCCTTTGGCGGGGACTTCCACAGTTCAATCTTATGTTATTGGTAAGAGCGTTGGTAGCAATATGAAAAAAAGTGAAAATAAAGCCATAATTGGCTTTTCTCTATATTATTCACCCGCTCTGTACTTCCATCTTCTCCCTTGTTATGCATCTTCCTTTCCAACATATGAGTGCACCAATGGTTTAAATCAGTGTAAAACGAGCCAGCTGGGACACCAAAAGCAGAGCAGCAGCTCCACACGGGCATGGGCACAGCTGGATTTGCTCTGCCTCATTGCACCTAACCCTGTGTGATGTAGTTACAGCCCAAAGTAAATGATCCCAGTGTTCTCAGCCTCTTTCCATGAGGGGTTTTCTGGGAGGTTCAGCAGTCTTTGAACTCTCTCTAATTCTACAAAATACTTCTGGTGGTGCTTGGCGTGCTCATAACCTCGCAAATCATCCGTGCTGACTGACACCTGTCTGCTGCATGCCTGACTGCTTCCAGAGCTTTCCTGATGGCAGTGATTCCACCTAGCAGCTTTGCAATAGCAGGATACATAGGAACTGTTATGAAATATTTGTTATCTTTAACTCTGGGTTAACTGGATTTTATTAATGTCACTCCACAGACTTTAATGGAATGCTTAATGTGGTCTAACAGTCTTAGATGGTTTGTTCCTCTACTCTCTCCCCCTTCCTTAAGGCTAAATGTTCTTGTTTTCCTATTCTGTTGTGTTCAAAGAATTGTTTGGAAAGGATAATACTGTCCTATGTCTTGAGGTCAGTGTGCACTCATATGAAAATTTGCACGGGAGGACAAAGAAAAGTTCTTTTTTCAAACTAGAATTCTTTTTAAGATTTGGAGAAATTTGAAATATAGCAGAAGCCTTTGTCACAGGTTGTGCTTTCTAAAATGGGAGTTTTTCTCTAGAATACAGCTTTTCTTTGCTGTATTTCTAGAATGGAAGCTTCCCCAATGAGGCAGAGGTGAAACTATGATTTAAGTGAACACAAAACTGCCAAAGCAAAACTGTTTCAAAAATATCCCATGCGATTTTTATAGCGGTTGCATACGTTGTTGAGCTCCCTTGTCTTTTGAAAGTCATTCCACACATCAATTTTCTCTTTAGTTCTATATTTAAATGTACTTAAAATGTAATGGTAATGTTTTGGATTCAGGAAAATATACAGCAAGAGTAACCAAGTAGATGTTTCACATATTTCCATCTTTTGCACGTAGTCATTACAGTATGTTGACTGTTAGTCAGAAAATATCCTGTTGTTTCAGAGTTAATGATACTGCAGTTAAATTATCAGGTAGTCTTTTTTAGGGCAACGTGGAGAATATTTGTGTCAGAGTTGCTTCAGTATTCTAAATACTGAAGTGAGGTAAATGAGGTTATTTAAAATACTTCAAGGCAATATTCCATGAACAAGCATATTTTATGGATTTCTCTATTCAGAACCATTAAGAAATGCAAAACAACAGTGTAAAATGTCAATGCATGGGTTTGAAGGATTGTTTCTTTGAAGTTGTGAGGTGTTCAGTACAAACAGATACTTTGGAAGAGACACCCTTTTAATGATGATGTGTGGCCACTTAGCAGTATGATAAACACAAGGGTTGCATTGGCACGATGTTATTGATGACCATGTTAGGAGGGATGGGTTATTGGCCCCATTATTTACACCAGCACTGCACAGCTGAGATGACAGGGCAGGACAGAATGACTGGTTGCTGTGACATGGGAGGACTTCTGAAGAAGCTGAGCCAATTTAGAGGAATCGTAGAGGAGAGGCTTCCTGGGAGTGGGCCAAACCACCAAGGGTTCCATATGTGTTACATCTTTCTTTCACCAACCATTTTTTAAGCCTGCTTCAGTTTCTCTTGTCTCCTCTGAACAGCTGATTCCTGTTTAGTTTACCATGGAGGTTAGTGATCCTGAAGCACTCTAAGCTGGGAGAATAACCTTTGTTCTCTCCTGTTCTAATTCAGATAACATGGGTAACCTGCAGGAGAAAAGCAATGAGACCTGAGAAAAACTCTCTTTATAGATTCTGCATGATCTAGGTCATGTCTTCTGCTCTGGGGTCAGAAATGAATGGGGCAAGAATAAATGGGGAACCTGAGGGTGAGGTACTTGTGTGTCTCTTGTGCCCCAAACCTTTGCTCAAAGCCTTGCTTGAACCAAATTAAGTGCCTAAATTTTGCAGTACTTTGGGAATAACTTAGACTCTTGGGGAAGCTCCCTCTAACATTTTATATCCCTTAATTCATCACTAACAGCTTAGATTCATAATGGTTTGCTGTGGGTTTAACTGGTAACTGTTCCACAGTGGCATGTGGATATGAGCAAAGGCACATCACAGTTGTGTGTCTGCTTTCCAGCAAATTCCATGCATCTGGACATGCTATGGATAAATTCTTTTTATCCATATATATATATGTTCAGATATATTCTTTTTACCTCAGATATATTCTTTTTTCCTCTGTCTTCTGGATGGAGGGAAGGAAAAGAGGAAGTGGCTTCCTATCTGATGCATATAAATACAAACATAGTAAGCAAAATTAGGGGATTAGAGGCATAAAATTGAATATTACTCGCTACCAATCTAGAAAACGTGAGTGTCTGCACTGTGGAAGTTCCTTCTCTCTAAGGGTAAAAAATAATGAAAATCCTTCCAGAAAGAAATCCAAACAAATAGTGAAGCAGCCAAAAAACCTACCTCACAACCAGATTTCTGAATCAAATGGGAAACTATGAAAACACATGAGTGAGATCAAGGTGAAATTTTTTTTTTCCCCTCCATCTGCCTGGTGACATGTTTTTCCTGTCTTAAGTCAGGCATGATTTCCAGGCAGTGACTTCTTCCCTGCTTATTAGGAATAAGAAAATAAGGCTTGGAGATACAGGGTAGCATGAACTAACTTAGGTTATCGCATCATACCTGCCTGTGCAGTAAGCCATTGTTTCCCTGAGAAATTGTGTGATTTAATTGTCACTTTTGTTCTTAAAGAGTTTTGAACATCCTCCGCGAATAGTTTCAAAATACTGAATCAAAGTACTGGTCACTGGAAATCTTAATTGCTTATCACTGAAGGGTACTTTGCAGAGAAATGTCATCTTTCAACTCCCAACTGTTTCAGTATTGAAAAAGTTGAACATGAAGATTTTTTAAATTGTATTTTTTAGGAGAAATGTGTTTTGACTGTTCATGCAAAGGTGGTTGAATCAATTTCTTCAAAGTAACTAAAAAATTCAGCTTAGGACATAGCCTGAGAGATGGAAATTTGAGACTGTATTGAAACTGAAATAGTTTTAAATAGAAATGTTGTGATTTTAGGCAATCTTAAAGCTACTGCTCTGCAAGCTCCATCTACAATAAAAATCTGAGATAATTTGTGTAATATTAATCTGTAAAGTTTCATTTAGCAAGAGCATGGGTTGGTGAAGGCATTGTATTAACCTAAATAACTTTCTGAATCAGGGACTCAATTATGAAGTAAAATAACCTCTTTTACCTTAAATGGTTAAAAATGAACAAGGAAGTAGGTTATATATGGTAAACTTTTAAACTCAAAATTTTAATGGGTTTTTCCCTTTCCCCTTTCTGCCAGTTTCAGCCTGGTGTGAAACTGCCAGTATCTCTTTGGTACAGTGGTTGTGTGGGTCATACAGCTTCTATTTGTTCAAATTTTCTGAATGTTGCACCCATTTTTGTAGCTAATGGGTTTTTGCTGTCACTGGTATCTCTTATGTAGTGAGTGACTTTGGCAGTATGAAGGGATCCTCCATATATGAAGTTGGAATTCCCTTATGGCAGATAAATTTTACACACTACATCCCTTTAATCACTAGAAAAACAAAATATTCCTTTTTGTTTATTTTGTTTTGGTTTTGATTGTTTGGTTGTTATTGTTGTTGGGGTTTTTTGGCCTTTTTTCGGGTGTGAGGGAGAGGTTTTCACTCTGGGGTGTTTCTGTTTAGCACCAGGAGCCTTCAACACTTATCCCCACCTATCAAGATCCCCTTTAGGGGAGATCTGCAGTCACAGGCAGGGCGTTGCTTGCTCACTCTCAGCTGGACCGTTTCTCTGCAGAGCGGCAGGAAGTGTTTCTTTGGGAATAAAAGGGAGGTTTATGTTCTGGTGCAGGCAGATGCTTCCAAGGGTGAGAACTGCAGACTCCAGCTCTGTTACCTGATGGATTATGGTATCAGTGCATTTATGAAATGCATCACTGTATGCTATCCGTGTGGTTTCAGTACTGAATCAGCACCTCAGTGCAGACGTCAGTGTAACATCCATTTGAAATGAATGTCAGCTCATTTAATCAACTGCCTGTTGTTTGTATTTGTAGGTTTGTCTTCACAAGAGCACCTTTCCAGAGTCTCAACAGAAAATATTAATATTATGGTCTGCCAGTAACAAAAATGCATTGCAGCTCTTCAGAGCAGCCTTACCTTGCTGATACTTCACTAAATCTAGCTCAGTGTAATTTGCAGATGTCTTGGGGTCAGTGTTTCAGGCAGTCTTCCAGCCTCTTGTTTAGCATCTTCTCTGCCATAATTCAGCTTATTTTACTTAATCTTATTTCTCTTTTCTACAACCTTCGATGTCTCAGTGCCTCAAAGATGTTAAATATATTTTTTATTACTGAAGTACAGCCAGGTGGTCACATCTCTGTTGTTGTCTCTTGCTCTAGATTCAGTCCTGAGATGGGACTTGCTTAACTGCCTCAGACTTGATGTCACTCCATCCTCAGCCCTACCACCATGTCTGGGTGCTTCAGAGAGGCAGTTCTAGTGTTGAGCTACTAAAAAACAGGCAAAAGCCATTCCTGATGATTTGGGAGATGATGTTGAAAATACTTGTGCTTCCTTACTTTTTATACTTAAATAATGGAGCAGGGGCAATGTATCGACAACTGAGCGGCTGATCTCTGAAAACTCCTAAGAAATCTACCAACAATTTGCCAAACCTTGGTGACAGCAATTTCTATCTCTAAGTTTGGGATATTACCTCTTTTTCCTCTAATTTTGAATGTTGGGTAGTTAAAACACTTGGATAATGAAATGTTTCTAATAATTGAACTGGTTGAGAGGTCAGTTTTGCAAATAATTTTTAGGTCTGGAGCTGAACAAAAGTCTTTTTGTGACCAAAGAAATGTTTTTCCCCAAACAAAGCAAGATGTAGTAACCTGCTTTAGGCCAGCAAGAGCCCCACAAAACAGGGTAATCTCCTGAGCTGTGGGAAATGGATGCTTCCCCAGTAGCACAGCTTAGCCCTAAACCTCAGGAGATTTTGTCAGCCTCTTCCTTAGCTCCTCCTGATGTCCATGCTTTACTTACTTTAGATAATTATGAGTATCTTGTGGCTGGATACTTGATATGGAGAGACAGCCGGGAGTTTTTTTTCACATTTTGGAGACCCAGGTTCCCTGTCCAGTCATCTTCAAGTTGACTGTATAAAGTGGAGCAGCTTCAACAGGACACACTGAGTGAGTGAGAGGCACCAACTCCTTGATCTGTTAGGTAGGGAAATGCTCTTGAGACATGAGGGAAAAAGAATTTAACTGGTTTCATCACCTTATACCATATGTGCTCTTCTGTCATACTGAAGGAACGTTTACAAAGGGATTATGTGAGAAATAGGCACAGGTTCTCACCAGGTTTTAGAAAACTCTTCCTTTGTATTATTTTATTTGTGTGTCTGAAGTGTCTAGTCAGTCATAGCAGAAGGTTTTATTTAATGTGTGACAGAAGATGAAGAAGCACATATGAGTTGGAAAGAGATGTCAAATATGTCACCTCTGAAATCTGTCTGTTTCAGTAAACCACCTTATTGATCTGCTGTGTTCTGCCCTTAAGGCTATGCCTGTGGCTGGAAAAAAGTCTATTTCTTTAGCAAAGTTTGATATAATATGATTACCTGCTCTACAACAGCTTCTCTTTCTTTTGTCTGCAGAGTTCAATGCAGAGCAAATCAAGTATGTATAAGGTTTTTTGTTATATTTTGAGTTGCTCTTTAATCTGGGTTTAATTGAAAACTATTGCATAGTAACAGCACTGTTTTGCTCTCTCACTAGAAAGATGCTAGAAAGCAGTATTCACTATCTCTGGTTTCCTGTTTAGAGTTTTCCTTTGGGCTGAAAAAACAAGGTTTTTAAGAAGAAAGAGTGTGTTCCATATAATGAATCAAATCAGTCTCTAAGGAATGTTAATGAGTCTAATTACTAAAAATTATGCGATGCTTGATTGTTTTAATAATTTGGGAGGAGCTGGTGTTTTATCTTGACTGCAGTAAGCAGTTTTGATGACATTTAAAAAACCCTTTTCTTCAGGGAAAGAGTGAATCCAATGTTCGTTTATTCTTTCATTTGCTTTTGGTTTCTGGCAAACATTTTCAGATTATTGTCAAAAAATTAAGGGAGGATTCTGCTTTGGTTATCACAGAATATTAATTCCCTAAGTTATTATTGTACACAGTGAAGATTAGATAGACTTGGGTAAAGGGCAGATGTCTTAGACATATCTGGTGCTTTTTTTTATGATACACCCTAGAACCTTTGTTCTGATCTTTTCAAATCACTTGGAGAAAATATTGAATCTAGGTTAGAGTCAGGCAAATAGTTATGACCTTCATTTGAGGCAATAAACCTTTGTTTTGGAACCAAGATTTTGTTAGGCTGAAGTGTTATAGTTCAAATTCAGAATGCTGAAGTGCTGAAGGTGAGGAAAAGCTAAAGCAAAGTGCATGAACACCCTTTACTTTTGAAGCAGCTCATGCAATAGGCACCCAAGTTGGTGATTCACAAACCTTTTGGAGGAAATGGCCACTTTCAGGGTCTCAGCATTTAAGGCAAAATATCATCATCCTTCATTGTGGAATGTTTTGGAGCTGAGACATGGCAATGTCATCAGTTGACCTGATTTGGTGGCTCAACTGCACGTTTCTGGCTGTGCCTCACTGACTATTGCCAGGACTGGCACAGCACATGGGAGGCTCTGGGGTTGGAGGGAGCTCTTAGATGGTATCCTTTAAAAACAAAGATGTAGCTGATGTAGTGTGTGTTCACCTGCTTCTCTCTGCCAGTGCATTTGTCACCTCATAGCTTCAATTTCACTGGGATTCTTTGAGCCACTTCATTTGTGAAATTACTTATTATAACTCCAAGATGGAATTAGTGTTTATTTTTTTTAAGTTCTCTCTTATTTGATGCCCTAAGAAATTAAGCTTACAACAGTTGAGAACTGTTTAACCATTGCATGCCTGTAGTTAACCTTTCACAAATTATATGTAACTTTTTCTCTCTCACTTAGTTGGTCTTGGACTGGCTGTTTCATTTCATGCTATTCCATGTGCAGAGCCAACTTTGCTGATGCTCCTGTACTGTTTCTAAGCCAAGCATTTTTTTCTTTGTCTTCACTTACTGTACATCTTGGTTCCAAACTTAACACCATGAATCAGATGCATAATTGTATCTCATTACTTAAATCACCAATCTCTGTTAGCTACAAAGGCAGGGCACCTTTTTTCTTTTTTTTTTTTTTTTTGGCTATGAAAAGGCCTTTTATTATTAGCCATTATCTAATAAGACAAATCTTGACCAAATAACCTGAAAAAGATGTGAGATAAAATTTGCCTAAGGAGTACCCATAAATTCAGCTGTGTTAATACTGTGGGCGGACATGGATGTTATTTAAAACAGAACATTGCAGAAGTAAAATTGGTTGCAGATCTCTCTTATCCATTTTGAGAATTTCTCTGCCAAGTTTGCTGTAACTTGTCTTCTGTTCTTTTTCACTTTTGGAGCTTAGAGTTATCCCAGAATTAGCAAAGTCTGCATTTTCTCTCTTCCTTTAGCCTTTTCAGGCTGAAAGGATCTCTATGTATCCCTACATCATTATGTGTGATATATGAATATGGATGTTATATATAACATAAAAGAGATTGTGTCTGACGGATTGATTTTTTTTAAAGAGTGTTTTACTAATGTGCCATTCTGAAAAATGAAAGGTAACTGCTGAAGTATTAAAATACTATTACTTAAAAAAGAATATCCTTTAGCACAATGCTACCTGAGATAAGGATTCTAAGCTATCTCATCGCTACGTTTTGATAGGATAAACTGGGTAGGAAAAAGAGCCACAGAATGGTTTGGGTTGGGAGGGACCTTAAAGAGCACCTAGTTCCAACCCCCCTGCAATCAGCAGGGACATCATCTGCCAGTGGATCAGGTTGCTCAAAGCAGCCTGTCTCTGGATACTTCTAGGGATGGGGAAATAACAGTACGTGTGTGTTACAGAGCTGTTTTGGAATGGCTGGTACAGACACACACACATCATTGCCCCACAGTTGTGGCAGTCCCAGGCACAGGCAGCATACTTCCTCTGGAATTTTGGCAGTACCTTTCTCAGCAGACTTTCCTCCAGGATTTTAGAAATGTCAAATTCCCATTGCTATCTAACCAATGTCTTAAAGACACGAAGCACTTAGCTTGAAGAGTTGCATGTGCTGTACTGCATTTAGTCCAGCAAACTATTTCTTTGACTGTTTTGTGGTGGTGGGGAAAGTAAAAATACAGGTATTTTTATGAACAGTGCCCTCTCCTTTGAAATTAGTGTAGTAGGTGTATGTATATCTGTTTATGAGAGAAGAGTTTATGGGAATGGGGGAAGATTCCCCTTAGAGATGTCAAAGCACCATGTCCTTGTTTTCCATTTGACTTAACTGTAGCTATAATAGTGAGAATAAATTGCATTTTCACTTTGTGCTTGGCATGTATCCACCCCTAAATACTTTTACTGTGCTTGTTGTAAGCAAAATTAGTTAACTTTGGTGTAATTGTTTTAGTCAAACTGTTCTAGACACTACAGATGCAGAGAAAGCAGCTTAAAAACACAAAATATAGCTAGAAGGGGGGAAAAACATGTGTGAACATTATTGTCTGTGAATGCATGAATATCTACTGTTAGTGGAAGTTAATTTACCTTATATCAGTATTAATTGATATCAGTACTAATTTTAGTCAAGGATTCACTGAAGTCAAGAGCAATTCTACCCTGACTCCAAAACAAATGGATTGAGTGGTGCCCAGAAGTTACTGAACAATCCTTCTCCTAATGTTTTTATAGTCCACTGGGGAACGTGGTGCTTTTTAGAAATCCCCATATGGCTGAAGTAATGCCCCCTTCCATGTTGCAGCTGGACACCCAGTCCTGCAGTGTTTCTTGCAGTGCTCTGTTGTGTTCTCTGTGGAGAACTAAAGTCTTCCCTTTCTTCACCCTAACTTCAGGCCGTGGAGGATTCACGATGGGAAGACAGCAGGATGCATAACAGAGATCAATAGATTTGCTGAAATCTCTAAATGGATTTCAATCAATCTGAGTTTTAATCTGCTGGAGTGTGGGAAGGAAATTATATTTCATTTTTGACTTGGTTGGTGGTTTGAGCTTTTTGCTATCCAAGCGGGTGCTGGTTTCTTCTGCTCCTGTTGTCAGGCTCACCTACACGAACATGGCAAAGCTGTAGTAAGTGAATTGCTGTGCAGTGAGACACAAATATGAATGGGCTGGTATAGCACCATATCTCAATGATAAATTTGTGGTTTGTGTCTTAATGTACATTACCTTGCTAAGTGAGCTGGAAGATCCCAACTTTGACCAGTGGATAAATGGCCTCAGATATGTGCATCAAATTGGTGGGTTTCTGTGTTCATTAGAGGCTTTTCCTCTGAGCCATTACAAAAATGGAATTATTTCTCCACTTTGTAACAAATTTTCTACAGATCATTATTGAGGTCAATGGCTTGAACATTTAAAAAAGTATCTGCAGGGTTATTTGAAAGCTCTATTTCTCTAAGGGACAATTAAGTTAGTTATTTTTAAAATATTTATGTAACTGTCACTAATGAACTTGGATGATTATAAAAGGGAATTCTGTGACTGAGCACAAAGTTGGAGAAAAGACTATGTTTGTTGTTGAGATAGACATGAAAAGAAGCAATACATTATAACCATGAGATTCATGGTATCATCTAGAAGCAGTTCTGGCACTTCTACTCAGTCGATGAATATACGACTGTCCCTTTGTGCACTTGAACATGTCCAAGAGTTGAGCAAGTATTCAGAATAAAATTGCTTTTCTCTGTGAGGCAGCAGAAAATGGAGGTGATTTTTCACATTAGCACATTTGTGTGCTCCCTGGTGGTAATCTGGGAGCTGGGGATTACATAAAAACCAGATTCCTTAGTGCTGTCGTGTCCTTCTCTTCTAAAAGAAAAGCTGCTTGAATTTTCTTTTTTAAAGTGAAGGGGAAAAAAAATCACCTCACTGAAGCAAAGTGGTGCTGACCCAGCACAGCAGTGTGGTTCATTAACAGGGGCTCAGAGCACTCCCATTTTCATATCAGTTTTCAGTAATATATGGGAACCTGCAAAAGCAGATAAGATTTATTATTTAATAATATGACCTTATCGTTTCCAGTGGCATATAAAAGATGTTTGACAAAGCCTTGTTCAGTGTTGACTTTTTTCCTGCATGCATAAAAAGCAAACTGAAGTTTTAACTGCATGGAGTAACTTCTTGATATAAAGAATTGTTTGATAGGGAGGGTGAAGATGTTTCTGTGACCATGGATTTTTTTTTCTCTAGGAAATCTGCCTGTATTTTGAATTATAATTAGTTATTAATGAGCCACATGCAGACTAAAATTAATGTGATATTTTGTAGACTGCGGTGCAGCGTTCTCTATAATTCATGAATATTTTTCACGTAATCACAGAAGACCTGAGATTGGACAGGGCCTCTGGAGATCTGGAAATTTTTTCTACTTTCTCTACTCAAAGCATGGCCACTGGTAGCAGGTTGCTAAGCATAATGTTTCTTTGGGGTGTGAGTGTCTTGAAAAATGGGCACCCCATGACCTTGGTGGCCAAATTGTTTGGTGTTCAACCAGCTTCTCAGTAAGTGTTATTGTAGCTGGTAACCAGCAAATTTTTTATGCAAAATTTACATTTTTGGGAAGTGTTAATTTAAGATGGACACGTGACACAGATTTATTAAGCAAAAAGAAAGGAGTTAATAAATAACTCTCCAGAGCTGAGTAACATCTCCACTGTATTAATTTACTCAAAGGTACCTCCATATGAAATCAGTAACAATCCCACTGTCAGCTCTGGTGGCACTTGGGTAAGATGAGAAGACTTGAGCTTATGAAGGTAACTGTGTCACTGTGGTCTTTGGGGACATGAACCAGGACACCTACTTCAGCATGGTGTCATTTAATTTCAAATGTGGGCTTTTTCCTCTCAACTGAGGAGGCCGATTCATTTTATTTGTCAAAGTTGCATTGAATCTAATGAATTCTCCCAGAGAAAATTAAATTTCATTTGAGCAACCCACATCTTCCTTGTCAAGCCTGTGTCATTGTGTCACAGATACTGTTTTGGATGGAATGATCAGTGACAAGTTATTTTGTCATGGAATGAGTTAACTGATTTTTGCTGCAAAGCTTACGAGAACTGAAAAACACTAGGAATAATTTCTGTTTATTAGAATGAATCCTTGAGGTCATTCTCAGGATATCAAAGCAAAGATCTTAATTAGGATAAGTTCCAGGTCTTAAAAAAATTGATTGTGATAGCTTAGGAAACTGGAAAAGATCTGAAGTGTGCTGTTCTTAGCATTGTCAGAGCTGAAATTTTTGATTGAATTAGAAAAAGAGTTTTAATGGCTTTTTTTTTTTTAATAGGCAGAAGAGACCTTTTTTATGTGCTGGTTAAAGAATTTCACTTCTTTTTTTTTTTTTAATAAGGCTTAATCGGTTGAAACCAGATAAAGAAGTGCACATAATGAAAATAATTCCTGCATTCCTCATTTGCATCAATCCAAGGTTTTCCAGTTACTGTGGAGCTATAAATCCACACACACACACACACATATATATATGGATTTTTATGTATTAATAGGTTTGTCATGTATATTTCTGTAGAATTGAAGTGAGACTTGTGCAATACACAAAAATAACGTACTTCAGGTCTCTGCTTTACATTTAAATTTTTGCACATAATGATTTTGTTAGTTTGCTCCCATAATCAATTTAGCCTAATTTTGATCCTCAGGGGGAGAGAGAGGATCAAGCTGCCAAATGATATATATTGTTGCCAGGTTTTCCAGAAACTTTAGGTTAGTTGTTAGTCCTTCACTACAAGGAAGCAAATCTTTTGATCAGAAGAGAAGATTAATTTGGCCATGTCAGCCTTAAGCTGCATTTGTCGATGTTGCAGAACCACCACCTCGTTTGACACTTTCCCTTGCCTGATTCGAGAGCAATTTAGAGCTGAAATAATTGGTGTACTTAAGATGAAGCAAGCAAGGCTCTACAAAGAGGTCGCTCATGGCTGCTGGCACTCTGCCTGGGGCTGGGTAGGGATCACCCTCACAGATCAGAGGGGGAGTCCATCCAATTCCAGGCTTGCTGTCTGACAGCTGCTTCACAAGAGCAAGTTAACAAGCCTGTGGCACACAGCTAAGGGGTAACCTGCCCCTGACCTAATTTTTAGTAGGTCTAGCTTCAACTCTCATGCAAGAGGGCATTGCATCTCTTCTGGAATGCTTGTAATGCATTCAAATTTATTAGTTGATGTTTTTGCATACTGTTTATTTGCTGTGTAAAAACCAAACAAGCACCAAGTTAAAGCACTGTTTTTCAGTTTCATTCACTTGACACCTTGATCTCTGAGAGGGACTGGAAATTCCCAGCAGATATTTCTCCTGCAATTTATTCTTGCATCATCCGGTGGCTTGCGTGACTTCCTCTGTCTCGGTGCCTCCTGTGCTGTCCGGCAGGATAGCGATCAGAGAGGGGTCGTGCCAGGTTGGGCAAGGGAGAGTGATTCCTGCTCTGGCATGCAGCTTATGTCATGCATACAAGTCAAGAACAACAGCATGAGTCACTTGCAGGCACATCTCTAAGGCAGGGGAATGCTTGTGCTTTATTCACTTCAATTAGAACGCATTCTGCCTGTTCCCTGCATTACATTTTGTTTGCTGCTTTTGAGGTGCAGAGCATACAAACTCTTCCTGCACAGTACCAGCTCCCATGAACCAACATGGAACAACAAAATCACATGTGTGTTCTAGCTGTAGAATAGATTGTAGAATAAATGGCGGGTCTGATATGGAGGTTTTTCTTTTAAGTGGTATCTTTCTTGTGAACAGTGTGTTATAAAATGATTACTGTTAGCAGGAGAAAATAAAAGAATGTTGAAGAGTGTATAGAATTTCTCTTGCTGATACAAGAGTATAGTTGATCACTTGCTATAATTACTTTATAGTATAAAGCACCTATCCTATCTAGCTTCACTGTGATTTTCCTATAGCTCAGTTTGATTTATGGTACATACTGAGCCCTCTTGCAATGCTGCTATGCATTAGTAGGAGCATAAATCTTTTATTTTCTTTTTGAATTTGACGTTTTTGCTTACCCCGACTTGCCACTAATAAATTCTACAATATCCTTTGCATGTGTTTTCCAAGAGTCAAGCCCATGGTGGCCAGCTATGTTTTGTTCTCATTATAGGTGTTAAAATGATGAAAGACCCTATTCTTGAGCTCCCCTGCCCTGGGTGAATCTCAGCACTTGATTGTGTAATGCTTCTCTGGGCCTTTTAGTCCCTATAAAAATGAGAGGAAATGGTATATGGAAATGAATATGGAACAGTTTGGTGAGGTTTGGGGTTCTTTTTTTTTTTCAGCTGTTTGTCCTGCCTGTACTGCATTTGAGCAGTGGTGCAAAAAAGGTAAAGGGTAACCTGGAAAATTTGAATGCTTTAAAAGTAGTTGGAGAGGGAAAACCTTTGGCATCTGGAGCAGTAAAGGCAGACTTGACTGACACGTTTCCAGCTTCCTGATCAGCAGTAACAGCATGCTGCTGCTAAACCAGCTTGGCTCTTCATTATTTATGGTATACAAGTTATTTTAGAAGTGCTTCATAATAACAGTCCCATTTCATTCTTGTCTTTTCTCTAACTGCTCTTCCTCCACCACTTCATTTTCAGCCCCAGTGTTTCAGTTGTGTGGCACACCGAGAATTACCATTCTCCTCTGGTTTATGGTGAAATATGTCCACGCTCAGTAGCAAAAGCACATTGTGTGTAGATCCAAGGTGGTGTACTTTGTCTCTCACGTTGGTTTTGGATTTGCTGGTTTTAAGAATGAATGGATGGTCTGCGAGCCCAGTGCAGCATTGGGAGGGTGTAGCAGCACGGCCAAATCTATCTCTGACTTTACAAAGTGACAGAGGCAATGCTGAGGCAATCAGTGCAACTGCCTGCTCTGCCTGCCAAGCACCTACCACTTACAATATGTGCCAAAAAGGCTTTCCACAGCTTGCCATATATTTCCTGCAATGACTTCAGTCAGGTGTGGGTGCTGGGGGAAAATAGCAAGGAGTAAGAACACCAGTTTGGGAGTTCAGTGTGAAGCTGCCACTTAGAAACGGATCAAATTATGGACCCTCTCTTTATGGTGGGTTTGAGCCTGTAAAAATATTAAGCAGGAGATTAATGGTTTTGACTCTTGACCTTCTGCTTTAGCATGAACTCCACATCTTCTCGTGCTAATCATTTGGTCTCTTGTTGTCTCTCCCTTAACATTTTTAAGGAATTTTATTTTTTCCATTCTAATATTACCTTCCCTCTACAACTTACAATTTATTCTGTTTGGCTAAGAATAATATTAGAAATACCCTTGTACAGTCTTGATGTTTCCTTTCCTAATGAAAATGATTGAAAAAGTGCTTTTTTTTTTTTTTTCTGGTCACCTTCCCCAAAGATTTTTTACAGCCTGAGTTTAGTTTTGGTTGTAGTATAGAAACAGCTTTCTTGGGAGTTTTATGTTGTCTGTCCCTCACCTTTGTGGTTATGAGGGTCCCCTGCTTCCTCCCCCTTCTACTTGCCCTTTGCAAACATGGACTATTATGTGTTTCAATATCACTGCCTCAGCAATTTCTGGTAGCTTTGCTTGTTTTCTTCTGCCGTGCCAATGCTAAGCAAAAAATCCAAGTGCTTTCCCTTTTGCTAGAGACTGTCCTTCTACTTTGTAACTCTTGGCAGGGACAAACTCCTCCCAAATGTTTCTGGATCTCCAATCATCCCTTCCCCAGCTCTTTGCTGGAGGGGACCAGCCTGATACCTGCGTAGGGATGCTGCTCTTCACTCACTTGGCACCTGGTGCCCTCAGTTCCCAGAATGGACTTGGCAGCTCCTGGGTGGGCCGTGCCTGGGGCTCTGGAAGCCACACAACATCTGTGGAGTGGTGGCACCATGGGCTCTGCCCCTTTGTCCCTTAGTCAGAAGAGTCGTGACAACTCCTGAGGGATCCAAGGGCTCCCCAGCTGTCCCCTCTCCTGGATGTCTCTGCCATCCAGGATGTGTGAGTGAAGACCAGATGAGTGGATTTGATCACAGTAAGACTTAAATAGCTGCTAGGAGATGGAAAATGAAGTTGCAAGCTGACCTTACCCTGGTGTTGCTGCCAGCCCAGTAACTGGCAATGCCCCCCAGGCTCTGGAGTGTGTCCTGCTGCTTGGCTGGCTGTATCCTGGCGTGTCCCACTGCCAGACCACAGGCCAAGCAGCTCGCAGAGTCTCATGGCTTGTGAGGGACCCCCAGTGCCATCCAATCAAACTGCCAGCTCTCAGCAGGTCCGGGTACAGCCGAGAGTAGAATTTAAGCAAGATATATCCCAACAGCTGATTAATATAACGCCCTTGGCTCTGCACAGAGATTAAGCATGACAGGAGCAAAAGGGGCTGGGAGAGGGGATTTTGACCTGCATTAACACTCCCTCGTTGCTGATCCATGGGACACCATCGGAGAGCAGATGAGAGACAAGTTGGTGGAGGTGAGAGAGAGCAGGAGGTTGTTAGGAGAACTCACTAAACTGGAAAATTAAATGCTTGTTTGTGTACTGTGTGCTAAGGAAGGAATACAACAATGTGATGCAACCTTGTTCAACCTAGAGAAGAGAGGGCTCCAGGGAAACTTTAGTATCTTCCAGTACCTAAAGGAGCTCCAAGAGAGCTTGAGAAAGACTTCTGACAAGAACATGTGGTGAAGAACCAGGGCAAATGGCTTTAAAATGATCGAGGGCAGGGTTAGATGAGATATTGGGAAGAAACTCTTTATGGTGAGGGTGATGAGGCCCTGGAACAGGTTTCCCTGAGAAGCTGTGGGAGGCTCCATCTGTAGAAGTGTTCAAGGCCAGGCTGGATGGGGCTTGGAGCACCCTGGTCTAGTGTAAGGCATTCATGCCCACAGCAGGGGGGTTGGAACCAAGAGGATCTTTGAGGTCCCTTCCAACTCAAACCATTCTGTAATTCTATGAATGTAAATTAAGTGAAAAAAAATCATGTCATGTAATTCTTGAAATCGGAGAGGTTTTGCTTCCAGCGCTTGGCGTATTCAGGTACTGGCATGTATTAATTTCAATGTTACTTTATTTGCATTAATTGAGACCATTCCAAACTTTCTTTTTCACTTACTGCTTAAATTTGCCGGCTTTCTTAAAATTGGAAAAAAAGCTGATTAATCTCTGTATTGACACATCATAGTCATATCCAAGTCATAACATCAGGGGCATATCATAACAAGGGATTGGATTTGCTCCATTCCCAGGTGTCTGCAGGGTGCACTTGATGTGATTCCAATACTTTTGTATACAAGGCTTTGTGATGGAAATAACTCTACCATGGAATTAAGGAATAGTTACATTTGAATCCATTGATTCATTGTGATGTAACGTAGACCTGATTTGGTTTATATTATTTATTGCAGAAATATACAGGTAGTGTGTAAGATATAAACACAGGGAGGACCTTGTCAAAACTACCAAAAGAGAGTGGCGTGATATTTGGAAATGGAGAAGCTGAGCCCACAAAAATGACAGCTGCAAAGTTTTTATCTTTACTGTCTCCAGTTGTTTTGCAGTGCAAACAAAATCTTTGGGCAAGAAAATAAATTCCATTAACTTTGCTCAGTGTTCTGCAAGGAGTAACTGATTTGAAACAAATACTGAAAATTGCTAATAATTTCCTTTAGATCTTGCTTAAAAAAAGAAATACTGCTTCTGCAGTGGAAAGGCACTGATAAGTAGAAGATAAGTTACCAAGGAAATATTCTCCAGCAGGGCTTGGGATCCCTTCTCCTGCTGAGCTGTGGGCGAGAGAAGCGTTTCCACAGCCAGCTCTTCCATCTGTACTCCAGCAGGCTGGCAGCCAGGGAATAGAGCCTGATCAACAGCCTCAAGGGGGGATGTGGCTTACCAGCTAATGAGTAATCTGTTTGGCCATTTTGTGCTTTGTAGATTGATTTAATTTATTTTTTTTTGCCCAACTCAAAATTGCCAGAGTAGCAGCCCACCTGCCAGTAGTCCAGCCTTTGCCAAATAGTTTGTGCTGGCATCCTAATTGTCTGGAAAGTCCAATTCAAAAAAAAAAGAGCTGCAGACAGGAGAAGAAGAGTATTGGAGACATTTTGAAACTGTTTCTCTGACAGGAAAATATTCTTTTTTCAAAGAAATACAATTCTGTTTGATTTCTGCCTCCTGGGAATGCACGGTACTTCCCTACACAGTGTATGGCCTGCAGTGGGGTGCCAAAGCAGTGATTTGAGCTGAGGAGACCTTGATGGAAGCTCTCCAAGAAAAAAATCTGTGCACTTGCAGGCCCATGAGGAGTGGGTTGCATGGTTTGGTAGGTGGCCCTCTTTCTGTGAAGTCTGTCTGTCCCCCAGCTGACTGGGCACAGCATGCAGGGCTTGGGTTTACGGAGACGGTGCAGCTCAGAGTTGTATTAAATAACAAGAGAGTAGATTGAGTTCTAGGCGAACTGTTCATTTTTGCCAACTTATCTTTGAGATAAGAAATTGGTATAAAAAGGATGTGGATTAGAGAGATAAGTAACAACAGAAGGTGGCAGATGTGTAGCATAGTCCAGCCAGCGTGTTCCCAAGAAGGTGGGTCACTCTGGGAACTGAGACATCCCAGGAGGCCAAAGACTGGAATGCTTTTGCTTTTGTGGAGAGAGGAGTTCAGTCCTGTCTTATCTTTCATAATGCTATTCTATCATCTTTATATGTCAGATGTTTTCTTCTGGTGTCATAAGTCCAAAACATTCTTTAGAGCAGGAGGTGTTTCGTAGCAGATTTTAGCAGTTGATTCTTTGCAGTAAGAAACCCTAGTGATGTTTTGTATTTGGTTGTTCATCCCTTTGCATTAAAGCAGTATCTCAGGGGACATGTCCCACCTAGAGACAGAATGATGGCAGCCAAGACAGGTGAAGTGTCCAGGCAGAATGGAATGAAGGTCTCTGGAAGTGGGTGGTGCTCTGGGTTTCTGGTGTAACATCTCCCTTGAAGAGGCTCTCGTGCCCGTGTGATTCAATACAAGCAAGCTGCAGACTACTGACTTCTCTTCAAACTTCTTCTGTTCCTGTTTACTTTGGACAGAGCAAAGACTTTCTGCAGCCAGCAAGACCTAGTCTTTGGAACATGAATTTTTCCAAATAAATGTCTAAGGCTCTTGCTGTGGCAAACCTTCTGGCACGTGAATAAAGTTTTTTAGGCCAGCTAGTACAAGCTTGGCAGCATATACAATCTTGTGCAGTTGGGCTTAGCCAAATCCTGCATTCAGACTGTGCAAAGTATTTAAATATGTACTTAACTTCATTGCAATTTAGCAAAACAGGTAAGAACCTTAATGCTTTGTTCAGGGGTGGGCTGTAGTGCAGGAATTTAAGTAATTTTCACAATCAGAGCTCGTTGTTGTTTCTCAACAAGGGAAGAAAAATAGCAACAGAAACTACTCTTAGAATTCACAGTTATTCAGTTGCTACAGTAAATATAGCCATTTCAAAAGACTTATTATGAGGCTAATGTAGCTGATAAAAAGCATTTACATTTCAAATATGGAGAGCAATTAAGATATATTTTAAAGGAACATTCACTTTTTGGAGAACAGTGGGACTTGGGTTGCAGTGATTGCCATGATCTTTTTCTCACAGCTATTTGCTGTACGTCGATTTTGGCAAACAAAGTTATATTTAATGATTTCTTTTGTTTATGTGAATTTATGGAGTGCACTTTACCAACATTCCCAGTTGCATTCTCTATTGGGTAGTTTTCTTTCAGTGTGTTTCATTTGTATGCCAACATTGCTCACAAATAGCGTATCTTGTGCCTTACTGGCCTTTGTAGGATTGGTTTTAGGATTCAGCATTTTCATTGCTTTTGCGAGTGTGTTTTTCCCTTTCTTTTCCATTTGGCATAATTATGTGCTCATGATTATTACCTGCATAAGTCAGCTAAGCGCTTCTTTGCTTGAATGTTAATCTTTGTCAATTCTTCACCCACTAAGTGTGAAGGTAATAGTATTGCTAACTGGTTTCTGTGAGGCTGCATGCTGAAAAACGTTTCACATTAACAGGGTAATTGAAACTGTAGCTAATGTATTGGTCAAAGTTGGTAAGCTTTCTAAAGGCTTCTTGCAGAGAAATCCTGTGGCAATTATCCTAAAGAATAGACAATGTATGTAGTGAGCTATTCAGACTGGAAATTCAATGCTTTACATGCCATTTGGGGTGCTGATTTCATCACTCTCCCTCTTTTGGACATTGGAAGGACTATTGGTGGAGTAAAGTCTCATTCAAACAGAATAAAAGGCACCATAATTTTGTTTTGTCCTGTAATGAATGATCCTCGTGATTCATGGGATGCATGGGTCATGCTTGTTGCATCCTGTGGACAGACCTTGTTTTTCATTATTTTTTTTGTAACTAGAGGGTTTTAAAGTTTTCAGTTTTCAACTCAACTGAAAATCCTTACATTTAACCTACCTGTTTTTAAATTTAAGGGCTGTGTTTGCTCTTGCATTACCAAGGCTGAATTTGGCTTTCTGAATAACATCTGTGTTCCTTCTGTCTCTCTTTTAGCTGTCTACGTAAGCCAGTTGTCTGAAATTTTACATGGCTTTGAGTTTTCCCCTGGGGAAGCTGGGGAAAAATGAGAACAAGAGGTACAATCTGTCCATCTTAAAATTAGCAGCAAAACTCTTGTCATAAAGGTACAATATCATCCTAGTCTGTGCCTTGATTCTTTTAGATGATAGGGCAGATTGGTTAACATAGAGATTTCAAATTGTTCTGATAGATTTTGTAGACTAAGCCCACATTCATTACAGGAGTCAGAATCACTAGAGGCAGCAGGATGTAAGAAACTGGATGTCCTCAACTTTTCTTTAAAAAACAAACCTGAAACTAAGAAAACCTGTGGAATGAAATGGATGCCTGTCCAAAAGCCCAAAAGTTGTGGGCTTTTATGACAGATCTCTGCCACTTCAGTTGTTAGAAAAACTGGAAGCTACAGGCTGGTGGGTAGGGAGAGGAGTCTGGGACGCAGAGGCAGGGAAGCAGAGGGAGAAATAGTATAAAATGAACTTGTATGGTTTCCTGCCAAACATGGGTTTTGTTTTGTTTTGGGTTTCTCCAAGATCTGTCCACAGAAGTTTTTAAAGTAAAATGCAATACCTTTCCAGAAATATCTCTTGGTAAACTTCAGTTATATACTACGTAATAAATATTCCTCACCAAAGTACTATGAATGTTTTACAGTATGGTCAGAATACATTATTATAGGGGTTATTTCTGGGTTTGGACTGCTGTAAACTTTTATAAATGTAATTTGCCTTGCAGGCATGGAAAAAGGAAGAAATTCAAATGTGTGGTTAATTCAGCAGCTGTGGGTTTCTCCTTAAAACTTCACCGTTTATGCTGTGGATGCTGTATGGATCAGTGCCCAAAGTATCTTAAATATTTTGGCATTCCATGTGCATGCTGAACTGTGGTGTGACAGAGCAGCTCATGGAGCTCTGCAAGGAGGAGCCTCAGGGATTGTAGGAGAGCCTTTTTTTGTCAGGGTAGTGTGCAGAATCGTGATACTGATCCAGCTCTTCAATGTGGCAGCACGTTTTGCTTAATTTCATAAAACAAAGAATAATAATCAGGTCAGGTACATGCAGGCATTTTGCAGTGAGCAAAAAAAAAAAAAAAAAAACACAAAAACATCCAGACCCCTGGGTGTTGCCAAGAGGAAGGAAAAGCAGCATTATCTGTGCATGGCAGAGAGACACATGGTGTCAGGTAAGAACGTGCAGGCTTGCCCTTCTCTCTGTGCCCTTTCTGCATAGTCTGAACAAAAAAGGAGATGGCAGCAGTAGGAACACAGTGAGACCTTTCAACATGTTGAGTAAGGACCAAATCATGATATGCCTGACAACTTGTGCCCCATAGACAAAAATTGGTATTTTCAATCAACTGGCAATAGTCCCAGTAATCCCCTAAAACTCCTGACCCCTGAGAGCTAGCACCTAACAAGGCCACAGCTCTCCCAGTACCTCCAAGAGTGGGCTTTGGCATGCCAAATTTAGCACTAATCTCATTTACCTACAGGCTGGGTTGATGGGTGGATGACAAGGAGTCACAGTCACTAGTCTGACCCAGAATTTAGAGGATTTTGATCAGCATTATTATGCAATGACAGATTTCTTTGTTTGCTGCAGTTCTCAGCTGGACCTCCAACCACTGGTTTTCAGGATTCCCCTTCCCCCTTTCTTAAAAATCTGCTTCCAAGAAGTCCCTTTAGAAGAGATTAGAACATATGAGCAACAAGTAGTTGTGAACTGATTTTCGGGATGCTGAATGCAGTATCCATTTGGACACTGCAGATTCTGTATCTTATCTGTCAGCTCCTACAAAAGAGAAATTTGTCTTTATGTTGGACTTTGCTAAGTCCTTTTGACATGTAATTTCCAAATTTCATTGAGACAACACCTCAGATCTGGGCTGAGAACAGGAAAAATGAAGATTTGCAGTTGTTTTTGGAGTTCTGTTGAAATATGGTCTTTCACTTCATTGCAGCAGCTTGTCCCTTCAAGGTCAAGAAAGCTTACTGCTTGCTGGTTGTTAGCATATCAACTGGCAGCAGAGCTGAAAGGTAATCTCACAGCTCAACAGGGATTTTACAAGATATTTACAGTATTTTTAGGCTGTTATCAGGAAGAGATATATGTTTGAAAGAGAAAGGTATTCAGAACAAAAATTGGAAGACAACTGTGCTCCTAAACTAGGTGTTATTTAATTTTCTTTAACTAGTCTCACAGATTTGTATGATCTGAAGAAAAAAACAGAATATTATCTTTATCAAATTTGGTATGAAATTTTTTTGAGAGGGGAGGTGGTAATGCTTAGAGACAATAAATACTCTTGGTGTAAGGTAACATGAAATTTATGACTTCAAAGTTCAGAATTTCCTTTTATTTTTCACTGTTGGTTTCAGCTTTGCTTTGCATCCACTTTCCCTCCTACTTACAGGCATCCTTTTGAAGTCTTGATTTTATTCCTAGATGCTGCAAAAAAGCAACTGTGATCATATTTTCTGGCAGATCTTGCATTAAAAAAGGCATTTTCTGCTGCAAAACATTCCTGGTGCAGTCAGACACCCGAAAAGTCACAGCCACCCCCCTGTTTCACTACACACTTGTGAAAAAGTAGTTATCCAGCAAAAGCTCTCCAGGTAGTGCACCATTTCTTGCTTTCTGCAGTTGATAAGTGTATTAGTAGCATAAAAAAAACTAAATGTATCCATTGTAGTTATTAATGAACATGTTTTCTCCTAAGATGAATTAGAGTGGCATCTAAAAAATCCTGGCAGAATACTGGAAGTTAAAATCGATACAAAAGGGAAGGATGCTTATGGTATGCACACTCTTGTTTTTCTCCTCTAAATGGCCCAGCCTGAGTAAGCTGAACATTTTCATTATCTATACTACATTTACCTCATATTTAATTTTTTGTGTTATTATTGACCAAAATACTGCACATAATTAAAGAAACCATAATCTCTGATATCCTTACTTAATATTTGTTGTGTAATTCTGTATCTTACAGATTTCCAGTGTTGTTAAAAGTACACATAAGGGGAAACTATGCTATATTAGAAGCATAGTTTTATATACACTATTTTAGAAAATGTATACTATATGTTATTTTAATATAATAAATCATTGTTATTTTAGCAATTTATATTATTTCCTTAATAATGAGCAGTGGTATAGTGATACATTTAGTCCCAGCATGGTTTACTTTATACAAAACATTTATATGAAAGAAAAATAAAATGTTATAATATTAGTAATGATGTATAATCAATACATATAAAATGGAAAACAAGTTATTCCATTTAAAATCATTTATGATATAGGAACATTTCAGAGGAGAAGACTAGAACTATATTTTCACAAGCCGAAGGCTAGAAAAGGCCGTATTCGATGTTAATTTCAAGGCATTTAGTTACAGGTCTGACTTTGTAATCATTAATATCTTTCATTATTTCATATTTTTATTATTGTTGTTCTTCTCTGTTATTTTTTTTCACATTTGCCAATCATGCCTCTGACTCTGACCTGTAACCTTTTTTAAACTCTTTACTTTTTAAAGACAATCCTTTATTTTCTGCTTTTTACTTCAAACTGCATGCTGGAAGAGCACAGAGATTATTATAGTGCTGGATTCACCACTACCCAGAGCACATTTTATTTTCCTCTTAATTTCTAAGGGACTTCAGCTGACTTTATGAAAATGATAGATTCAGCTAAGACCTCCTGCCAGTCCCTCCCCCTTCCTCCAAGTCCCAGGAGCTTGCTTTTTCACTAAAACGTAGATGGAATGTTTTGGAAAAGGAATTTGAAAACCTTAGCCATCATCTCTTACCCATTAGAGGTATAAGGAATTGTTTGATATGTTTTCAATAGGCAGAGAATGAGGCTGGAAAGGCTGATTTGCCAGCAGATTGGTCAAAATTGCAATAATAATGCAGAAAAAAAACAGGGTTTTTTTTACAAGATAAAATCTCAGACATACATTCAGCAAAGGGAAAGACCAGTCTACAGCAATCTGCTACAGCTAAAGACTTGTGAGATCTTGACAGCCAGTATCACAATCACTCAAAATGCTACCCAGATAGTTACAAATTCTTTCCTAAAGATGCCCAGTATCTCTGTGGATCAGCTGGGGAAGTAGGGTCTCTTTTCAAGTTCCCTTTCAGGCAAATCCCAGGCTCCAAATGGCAATTCTATATATTTTAAAGCTTTGTCCGGGCCCCTGCTCTAGTAGGCATTTTGGTATGTTTTTTAGCTGCCTGTTTTTTAGCTTTGCAGTTAACTGTGCACTGAGGCAAACAAACCACAATAACAACTCTCTGGTTGTTAGTCATGTCCATCCTGCACCCTTTGCAGACAAAAGCAGTGTAGACGTCACTTCCTCAGTTTGGATAATGAGGTTTTTCTGTCAGCGCATTCACCAGCAGACGCCCCTCTGGCTGCTACAGCTGCAGGCTGTGTGGGCTGGCACACGAAGCCTTTGTCATAAGATCTCTGGTGTGTGGGTCTTGCTTCCAGGAAAATGATGTATAGGTTCTTTTTCCACCCCCCTGTAATTAAATCAGCCTGTGATCATGATTGAATTATTGGTCTGACCGAAGAAAATCCATCTTCTAGCAAGTTGCTAAAGTAGCAGGAATGATTTCTGTTGTCCCAAGAATTAACCAGAAAAAAAAAAAGACTTAGGGCAGTGATATACTGACAGATTAAGTCAGAGCAGGCTTTGGCATAACCATGTTCCTGCTAACACCCAAATGGCAATGACACAGTTGGTAGAAGAAAGGTAACTCATGCAACCATCTTCAGAGAAGGGATGACTTAGATTAAACTACCTAAAAATAGCTCCAGGAAGTAACCTACAGAAATAGGTTAATTAAATAGTGAATGGGCACTGGGAGAACAGACAGGGACTAATGTGATCATTAAGTTGACTCTGTGCTAAATTTATTCAGTAGCAGAATTCAATTTTTCCCCAAGGTTAAAAAATGATAATTCAGGAGTGCAGAGAGTTGTAGGGCAGCTTACGTCAATCTCCATCCCCTTCCACTCCCCAGCAGAAAGGACATCCCTTAGGGAAGGTAACTCTATATAGATATTTAATAATAGTACATTGCACAATTAAAACTGCAGGATTTGCTGATTACTATTGTAATTTTAAAATGGATTTATTCTGTGAAGTTTTGCCATACAACAGTCAGATTACAGAGGTGAGTCTGGTGAAACCTACTGTGTCTGAAGCTCAAGACAATGGGAAAGTATTTTGGGAGGAATGTCAATATTCTGAAGCTATTCCCATTTTGCCGTGTTCATTGTTAGTTTTTCTGAGGTATTTTGCTGTAATGGTTGAAGCTGGGGGGTGTTGATGGATATGGAGCATGTAAACTTCAGCTGCTGATATAAGCTTAGTGATCTTTATGGCTGTCTTTATAGTTGAACTCATGAATAATAGATCAGGTGAGGAAAATGCAGCACTCTCAAGCCTTAGGCAGCCCAACCTGGCCAAACTCAAAGACAAGAGAACAGTGGGAGATAAATAATCATTTTGCCAACTTTTTCTCAGCTTGTTTTTACTGGGATCTTCTTTTTTTTTTTTGCTGTGGACCAGTCAGCAGCACATCAGCTTAAGCTTTGTATGTCACCTAGCTGTGATGTACCTGCCTTTCAAGGGGAATGCTGGCCATGATGTGACTGATCCCACATCTCAAACTGAAGGACACATCTATTGGAAGAAAGCTCCCTAATTGGTCTTTTACCTGGCCACAACCTCTGCAAAGGAGGAGGAGAAGGAATAACTGGAGTTTGGTGTCTCTGTAGCACTGGTGATATTCAGTGTTACAGACAGGATCCAGAAAGGTCTGGAAGAATTGCTTAATCCCTTGCAGAGTAAGAGATGGAGAGGGACAGCTTTACAGCATGAGGCTTCAGAACCAGAGGGGCAAAAGAGATCTTGCAGGAAAGCTTCAACATGCAGAGACATTTTCCTGAAACCTGGTGTTTACTCTGTGTTGCTAAAAGGAATGAAATGCCATTGGCAAAGGCAAGAGGTGATGTACTGGTGGTAACTTGGATGTACTTAGTGAGGAGAGCTGGGAAAAAACCCAACTCGTGGATGTGACCAAAATCAGAAATAGCCAGGTGGGAAGTTTTGGCCGTGGGGTTTCTCAGAGCAGCATTGGGGTTGACTATTAGAACTTCTAATAGTCACCTCTCCAGGTTGCTGTGTCACCTTTTAATCCTTGGCCCGTGGCTCTGGCTGTTTCCCTGGGACAGGAGCTCTGGGGTGAGAGCCAGTCACCAGCTCAACCTTCCAGCCTTGGATGACTCCACAGCTGCTGAGCTGAGGAGCTGCCTGAGGCTCTGTGTTTTTGCTTTGTTAGGGAAACAGGTTTTTAATGTGTGGAGCTTTTTGTAAGCTAACATGATTATGTTAATGATGTACCTGATTCATGCTGGTAATTTATTACATCATGCAAATGACTCTATGAAGCCCCAGCCTTGAGCTTTGCTATGAGGGCAGACTGCAGAGAGCAAGGACTGACTGGAAAAGCTGCTCAGAGAGCTTTTATATATTTCTAAAATATATAAATTCAGAAAACTGTTACAGGTGGAGTGCACAAGGCTATTTCTGCACAAAGTTTGATTAGCAAAGTGCAGCCAGCGTGGGAAACTTCCAAAAAGTTATTAGAGGTATTTTCCAGAAAGAAACAGCAAAGGAGAAAGTCTGCAAGCATCTGTTTGATAAAACATAATCCAGCTGGGGTAATTAGATCCCAGTAGGATGACTTCTGGTTTTATGTCTCCAACCAAAGGCTGATTTACAGTAAGATGTCATCGCTTCAAGAAGGAAAATGGAATATTTAATAAAGATCAGGGTAACAAAAGCAAGTTAATTTTGAATTTAGGAGCATACCAAAATGTAAATTAATGCTAAAGTTTCTCGCCTCTGTATTCTGCTAAGGTAAAAAGATTTTTTTCCTTTTGTTTGTTTGGGGTTTTTCAGTTGGTTTGATTTGGTTTTTTTAAGTGGCTGAATGTTTTCTTTGATGCTCTGTAACCAGACATTGTCTGTCCAAAAGCACTTCTCCCTGTGAGGGTTGCTTGTATTGCAGTGTTATTATAGGAAGGCAGATAGTGTGGCCAGTGTTTATTAATCAGCAGCTGATGGACACCATTTTACTACTTAAAAAAAACCCCAGGAAAATTATAGAGCTTTGCAGACCCTGTGGAAGATGTGTCTGATCAACTAGTTTGCTGATGTTTGAAGTGACCAGAAATAGCAGAATTCCAGTCCATGTTTCTCAGGCTGCTGCTTAAGATGCAGTGGGACATCTCAAAGTGAGACTTCATGCCTCTGGAAAAGAAATCCTTGAGGCAGTAATGTGAGTAAAGCAAGTGTGTGTATGGAACTGAAATTCTTGTTCAATTATTACAGCAAAACTATTTCTTTTAGCAGAAATCCAGGAGTGCCTTTTTTCCTGTGTTTTTTTTGTTTCTGAGCTCCTTTTACCTCATGAATTCATGTTTGCTCTGAATGTTAGGTTCTTTTAACTATAGTTTTGAAGTCAACATCTTGAAATTGTAAAGAAATAATTTATTTCAATAGTTGAAAATGGGAAAACTGTCTGCTGTTGGGAGGCAGCTGTATGAGGGATGTTTGGCAGGGCTGAGAGTGGCATTTTGTGGTTTGAAGGCTGCCTGAGCATCTCAGTCTGTGGGACACAGCAGCTTTCACCTCCTACATGGTACTGGGTCAGTGCTCACACTATGAGTCTGAAAATAAAATCTGGGGTTTTGCAAAAAGCATGTTTCCCCTGCATTGCCACTGTGGATGCACAAGCTCAGATTGTATTTCCTTGCTGCTGGGAGCAGAGGAGTTGTCTGGGCTGTCAGTGGAGCAGTGCAGGCAGATGTGCTGTAGGCTTGCATTCTAGGTCATGCAAACTCAGGGAAGGGTGTGGGCTGTTTCCAGAATTTCTTCTGCTGATCTGACTTAAAAAAGCTGGGTATAAGGGGAGTTCATCAGCAATCAAAAGAAATGCCCAGATTTGTCTCCAGCTGCAAATTTCTAGTAAAAAACCCAAACAAACAGAAGAAACAATCTTGATGTATCAGGCAACTGCATTTCCAACTCTGATACTTTTTTTCATTACTCTGATATTTTCTTTTCATTTCACATTATTTTTCATTTCTTTTTTTTTTTTTTTTTTTTTTTTGGTGCATACACTAGGAAATGAAGTTGTTTCATTTTCTACTGTGGTTTGATGATACAGGAAATCAGTTCCAGGTCTCTTAATGCTGCAGAAAGGCTGCCACAGCCATGTGTTAAACAGCACTGGTCTGGCATAAAATCATTACACTGGTTCAATTTCTAAAACCTTGTCATATTAGGTGTTACTTATCTGCACCTCACTAATTTTTTTCTGGATTAAAATTTGTCCTCTATAGTACAGCCAGCTCAAAGCCAACAAAAACTTTGTATATGGGGTTCTGTCTCCTTCAGCAGAAACACAGTCATGAGCCCATCAGAATCACAGTAAACTTTGTGCCACTGAGGTATCCACACATTCACAAATCCTTTTCTGGAGTGTGTTTTGTGGCTGTAGGAATACTTTGGAGGGTGGGGAAGGCCCAAGAAGCTTGGGGCACTGCCTTCAGAAGATGCTTAGAATTACCTAGCTCATGCTAATAACATGATTTGTGCTTTTATAAACTGAACAAGTTAGGTTTCAGCAGAAAGAAATGCATAAAACTGAAGAAAATATATTTGAGGCAGAGTAAATACATGAAGAACTGTGCAACAATCATAATTCTAGGGTTTTGTGACTTTTGGATGCATTGGCAGCCCTAAAAAACATGTTTGGACCTATTTTTGTATACAGACTATTATTACAGTAGGAACTAAATGATGTAATAGGTAGCTCAGAGAGCCTGTCTTTCTGGAAATGTGCAGGAGATAGAGATGGCTGAATAAAAATTGTTTTGTTTGCCAAAGGAATTACCTTGGGAGGTTCGAAAACACTTTAGTTTGGAAGTGGCCTTGACAGCACTTGTTTCCCCCACTCCTCCGTCATCTTTAATGTCATGGCATGCTTCTATAGCAAAGCCTCTTTATATGTAAATAGTTCCTTGATGGAGAAATTGCCTTAGTCAAGATGCAGCAGCCTTCCTAGGGCTCACAGGGTTTTACAGGGCCAATAAAATCTCTTACTGTGGTATGCTGCAGATAGGTTCATTTGAGTGGCATATTTGTCATATTTCAGTCCTTGAAAGTCATCACCCAGCAGCTAAGACCTGCAGAGCTGATCACTCACTAGTGGATTGGGGGAAACAGTCAGAAAAAAACAGTGAAAAAACTCCTGGGTTGAGATAAGCCCAATTTAATAGGGTGTCCTGGTTCAGGGCAAATTTTGATAGAGAACCCCCAAAGGGGCTCCTCTAGGAAAGCAGATTCAACTGGCCCCTCCCCACAACCGCTTTGGGAGAAAATAACTCCTTGGAAAAAAATGGAAAAAAACTGTTTATTAAACAATAAAACCTAAACAATATTAAACATTAAAACCCCTTGCTGCTCCGAAAGAGATGACAAACTGAGAAAGTCCCCTCCTCAAGCTGCAGTTCAGCTCACTCAGTCTCTGATCAGTCCCTCCGGTGCTGGAAATGCCGCAGGCCAGGCCCGGCCCGGCCCGGTGGGCCTCAGGTGTGAGCTGCTGGTGCTCTTCTGGTGTTCAGTCCATAGCAGGTTTAAACAGGTCCAAAGAAAGGAAAAAATACCACAGTCCGGGGAACTTCTTTGCCTCAGCTAGCTAAACTAACTAAAAGCAAAGGAGAGGTCTGTCCTGCTGTCTGTCCATCTGCAGACATCACAGTCCAGGAGCAGGAATGTGGAGGAGGGAGTGCAGTGTCTGAAAACAAACTGTGCGTTCTTCTCTCCCCCCTTCACTCTCTGGAACAAGGCTTAAAGCTGCAAAACTTATTATTCAGCATAAACAGAACAGACAATTGGGGTAAAAGCATCATATAGTCAACCTAGGACACAGGGAAATCAAAAGCTGTGCACACAAGCAAATCAAAAGAATTCATTCACAGTTTCCTGTGGGCAGGGAGGTGTTCAGCTATCCCCAGGAAAGCAAGGCCTGATGGCACAAAATGGTTGCTTGGAAAGCCAAATGTCATTGTCCCCTCCATCCTCCTTCTCCCTGCAGCTTTATAGGTCAAGCATGTTGTCCTGAGGTCTGGAATATCCCTTTTGGTCAGGTGTGTCCCCTCCCAGCTCCTTGTGCACTCCTTGCCTTCTCGCTGCTGGGGTGAGGAGCACAAAAGGCCTTGGCTCTGTGTAAGCACTGCCCAGCAATAACTAAAACATCCCTGCGTTATCAACAGAACAAATCCAAAGCACAGTCCAGGTACTAAGAAGAAAATTAACTCTATCCCAGCCAAGACTAGCAGAGAAACGTTGGCATTTCCCCCCACTCATTCAATATGAAGAAGTATCTCACCAGCAAAATGGCTCCTTGATTAGAGTAGGTTCAACTAAGCCTATTGCTGCAGTTCTGGTAGCATCAGGAATATGGTTTTCTTGAAATGAGAGAGATAATGACCTATCCAAAGACTACAATGTGGGTCACATTCAGATTTTTTATGTGTCTGAGTTGAAACAAGATAAGTGATGTCTGAGACACCTCTGCTGGAAGTATTTCAGGTGATGGCTTCAGTGTTCTCTTTCTGTAGGATTTCCAGTTGCCCAGTTTTGTCTTTTTATTGTGATGTTTTAACAAAATATTAGCTGTTTGTCCTTAAATTTTGATTGAATGTATAACAAAGCTTACATGAAGCTGATGTTCACACAGTTTGCATAATCCACCTTTGTTTCCTCCTCAGTTCTGCTCTGTTGGGAGAGAACTGAACATATTGATGAAAATTGAAAATCGTATTTATGTGAAAGAAAGGTATTGACAAAAAGGCAGATCCAGTAAAAGGTTTCAGTGATATCAGAAAGGGAGTACTCCACATTAGATACAGCCATTGACAGTCCATTGTGTGTCAGGATTGGCTTCACCCCCATGACAGAGACAATTACAGGGAACAATATGCAGTCCTGTTGTTTTTATTTGAGGAGATCACTCTTTCTACTGCACAAAAGCCAATATTGCAAAACTTGAACATGAGGCTTCAACAGAGCAGACTCAATATCAGCAGAGGCAAATATTGAGAATGCCATCCTACTACATCTCCAGGCATTTTGTTGCTGATCCTTCAGCCTATTCCACTGTAAAGGATGTGGTGTTCCCCTCTGAGTGCTGTATTGCCTTTCAGCACTAGACTCTGAGCACAGACTGTGTAAAATATACTGCCAGTCTCTGTCACATATGGATACTTTCCCTTCCTCACTAGTACAATAACAGTTTGTTGTTGTAATTTTCTTTTTTTTTTTAAAGGCAAAGAGTTGCCTTATTCTAATTTCTGATGACAAAGCACGATCAGTTAATGCTGTTTCTCATAATAATTATTAGCCTAAACTCAGGATTAAGACAGTGTGGATTTCTCTGTCAAATGTAGAATCTAGGTTGTGGTGAAGAGTATTGCCAAACAGCTTTTTTTCTCTCTCTCTCTTTTTTTTTTGAGTAAAATTTATTTATTTGCTAGTTTCCTTTTGTATCTTATAATTAGGAGCAACATAGGAAAATGTAGTTTTTTTAACATGAAATACAAAAGAATGGACCTTCCAGCCCTTTATGAAGTGAATTATTATGCAATAGAAAAATATTGATACTGCACTGTAACTTGAATTAGTCCATTGTTAAAGTGCATTTGGAAATTAGAGATAATACTGAGAAAAAGTATTCTTCACTTCCTGAAAATTAAAGTGAAACAATCAGGAAAATCATAGAATTGCAGAATGGTTTGGGTTCAAAGAGACCTCAAAAATGATCTTGTTCCAAGCCTCCTGCTGCAGGCAAGGACACCTTACATTATCCCAGGCTGCTCCCAAGCCCTGTCCAGTCTGGCCTTGGACACTTCCAGGGATGAGGCATCCACAGCTTCTCTGGGCAACCTTTGCCAGGGCCTCATTACCCTCATATTTAAGTTTCTTTTCTCCCCCCTGCTCTTTTTTACCCACACAGCTCTATGTAGTGACAAAAGTTGTTTTGTGAGAAGGAAGCATTAGTATTTAATGAAGTAGGTTTGCTACTTGTATGTCCTTGGAGTTCCTGCATTAAAATCCTTATACTGATAAATTTATGATTTACAGTGTCTGCAGCTACAGGCAAGTACTTGCTGAAGCTCTTTGATCTTACAGGTGCTCTTAGAGTAAAACTAGTATCCTCATTGCCTTTCCCCTTCTATCCTGCATCATTGCACAGTTTTCCTTCCAGTTCTCAGACAAGGCTTTTCTGTACATGGAAGTCCATGGCAGGTGTCCTTCACTCTCCTGAGTGATGGCATAGCCATATCCTCTGGAAACTCCAGGGCTTGAGGAGAAAGGACTACACTTTTTGCCAGATCACATAGAGATTTTCTCTGAGTCACAATATGGGATTGGCCACTTTTTATTCCATGCCATAATGCTAGACTTAAGGCCATACTGGTTCTAATATGGTAAAACATATTAGTGCCAATGTTAACTATAGATGAAGTGGTAGCCAAAATCCTGAAGTGTATTAAAGTTGGTTTAGCTTAATCTATGTATTTTAATTTTCTGCTTTTTAGTTCATAAAGAATTTGTGGCTTGTCTGGACTGATCCCAGCAGCTGAAGAGACCAAATCAGTCATAGCTTATGCTTTTTTTATTGCTGGTATTTAATATGGCTGTTTAAGGACCCCAATGAAGAGGTAGTGTTAGGTGTTAGGATTTGACAAAGTGAAACATCAACTTAACATTTGTCATGTTTTTTAGACACTAGGTTTGAAGAAATATTTTGAAGGAGAGAAATGAGAAAGCTTTGTGCTACACTTGGAGTACTACCAGCCCAATCATCCCAAATAGATTCCACGTCCAGCTAAAACCACAGTATTTTGATTTATCATTGGTCAAGTTACCACTGTTTTTATGAGGATAGCTTACTGTCACAAATATCTGTAAACTAAAATAATGTCTTCTTAAGTAGAAAAGCCAAAACCTTTAGCAGTGCTCTTTGTCCTGTGGCCACAGGTCACTTGAGCGAGCTGAAGCCAAAGCTGCTGTCACGGTGCTCCGTGTGCCAGGGAAGGAAAGGGCTGACTTTGCTTGCGGTGTACGGACTGAGAAAGGTCAGGGTCCGCTGCTCAATAACATGTAATGTTCAAGCTATTTCCCTGGTTTATTATTAGAACAGCTCAAGACTTGGCTGAAAAGTCACATGTATTGGCCTCCCTGCCTTCTGTTTGCTGCTACCTGCACTTAGAATTGCTATTTTTGCCCAGGTCTATCCCTCTGTCCTGGGCAGTGTGTGCCCCCTTCACTGAGCTAAGGATGAAAGTCTTGACTGTCTTGTCTGGACACTCTAGAGAATCTCCTACTTTTTTTCTGGCACCAACTAAACCATGAAGGCTTGTGCTGCAGTGGCAGCCTCCCTCCTTGCTGGGTATTCTTGAGAAAATAAGCAGCGTTGTTTATTCGGAAAATATTCATGGGATTGAGAAATCGATAGCCTTTGGAAGTTATGGATTAAAAATCAATTAGCAAATGAGAAATGAGCAAATGAGCTGTTCTCTCAATGGAAGATGTTAACAGCAGTATTAGGGGGAATGGTGTCAGGACCAGTTTTGCTCCATATATTTAAAAGTGTTTCCAGCAGTGCAGTATAGAGGATGGTAATTTACTGATGATTTAGAATGACTGACATTATATATAAACTTCAAAGACTTTAGATAAAAATTGCAGAATCCACGATGGAATCATGTAAATTGCTAACCCGTGCATGGACTCTTAATTAGTTGTAACTCCTTGGGGATAAATTATCTGAAAGTGGTTTTGGATGACTTCTTGAAAACAGTTCTGTCGGGAAAGGCAAATCAAATGCTCAACTTTTAAGATGTTGCTGGGGATGGTATGTTTCTTAGGGGGCTCTATAATGAGAATGCTGCTCTCAGATGGAACAGTCAGTTAACAAAAAAATATAAGATATAGAAGAAACAGAGTTTTGTCAAATGTTTTAGATATTATTATTACATTGTTGTATTCAATATGCTTATGAAAGGTGAGCATAGAACACATCTTCTTTTGTCATAAACATAAGGCAATATAATTTATGTTTTGGATTCAGAGAGCTTTTCATTGCGCAGTGGTGAAGTGTTTCCTAAAGCCTCCTACAGCAGCACATTGGGAACAAACAAAGGAGGCCAGAGGGAGAGTCCTTCACAAGGGAAGTGGGAAGCCTCGCTGCCTGGTGGCTGCAGCAAATCCAGCAAGGATCAGGAGGGTCTGTATTCCCTTGTATGATTAGCACTGGCTAGTGTGATACGCATTTCTTGTTTGTGCTACAGAAAAGCAAGAGCAATATCATGCAATAAACTCCCCCACTGGCTTTGCAACTTTACATACAAAGGTAGCCTTTGCTCAAAAGGACATCTGCAGAAGCAAATGGGATGGAAGACTTGCTCTCCAAAACCCTGTCTTGGTCAGGGCAGAGGAGGCTTGCAGTCATTTGCTATTTTGGCAATTGCTGTCCTGATGCAATTCTAAAATCACAGAGATTTTAGCTTACAACAACCCCCTAAAACTGCGCCTCTTGCCTGTTTGTTCATAATTTTCTCTATAGTTATGCAGCAAGTTTGCTGAGGAGTATGTGAAGGGCCGTGCTGGGTCAGCCCAAGTGCAAAGTGTCTTAGTGCCCTGCCTTGGCTTTGGCCAAAAGCTGATGCTCAGTGGGGAGTGAAGGGATGGGGTAAGCATTTAATGGCAGTTGTCAGAACACTTCCCTAGCCCTGGTTTTTCATCACTTAGGGACTTTTTGATCCACAGCTTTTATCTCCCATGCTTCAAATTGCTCATTGGCTTTTTTCTTAGGTGAATTCATATTATTGATTTTCAACTCCCCTAAGCTTTTCTCATTTCTGTGGCATCCACTGTTTTATGTGAAGAAGAATCTCCTTTTATTCATTTTTAATTTGCAACACATTGGTTTCATCTGATATCCCCTATTTTTTTTTTTTTTTTGTTCACCTGGAGGTTTGAGTTGAGGGAACCTCAGTTGTTGTAACTACAAGGTGTCTGTGACTACATTGCTCTTGTAACATAATGTCACTGTGTGCAGTGTTACAACAGTTTTGTTGTATTGGCTCTTTCGTTGTAGAGCTTTGCTGATATAAAGGGGGAAATGCTTTAGATGAAGAGATTTTGTTTGTAGTGCATTTTCATTTTAACTTCAGCTGTTTGTTTTTTTAATATAGAATTAGTCTTGATAATCTGTTAAGTTTAATGCAGTGTTACTTAGTGCTGTATTGCAAATGATTTAGCATCGTAATTCAGCTCTGCAATGTGATTATTATTTAGATATATGTCTGTTTTCACAACTAGGTAATTCTGACTATAATAATAATTTTTAGATATTACTTGATTCTTGAACTGTTGTTTAATAATGTCAACTTTTAGGGAAATAAACACTGTGTCTCCATCTACTGGATACACAAAGGGACCTACGCATTTTGCCCATATCTAATCTCCTCTTTGCTAGCAAATGTGGGAAGAATTTAGGAAACATGAGTGGGAGGTCTGTCAGGTGTGGGCAGTGGATAAATGGGTCCCAGTCAGTAGGATTTGAGGGGAGGAAGGACAGAAAGGGATGGAGAGATTTGTGCACTTTCCAAGGTACAATGTGCAAAAAGGTCAGAGAAAATGTGGCAATGCCTGTAGGAACAACAATCAAATCCCTTAACTAGTTGAAGAAACATTTAAAGGACTGTGGAAACAGATGGTGCATGAGTTAAAACTGTACAGGAGCAACTTACCTTCTGCAGTAATTTCAGCAAGACAGTTATTTCTGTGGTTGTTACTCTCTCATTCAATCACAACATGCAATTACTATAGCAAACCTTCTGTCATATTGCACACGTTTTCACACTTGTCAGAGGAAAAGTCATAAGATTAAACAATATGGTTTAAAGTACTGTTTAGTTATGAATTTCATAACTGTATTTTAATGCAAGACAGAAGCTTTCTATTGGAGTAGACCTTAAAAGTAGAAGAACCGGGGAAACAGACTGTGGAAGAATAACAAGTAGTGTTGGCCATACAAATCCCAAGAGCACAAATGGAAATTTATGCATGTTAATGCCTTCAAATCAGTCTGAAAAGAAGCAATTAGAGCCCTGAAAACTGAAATCAATGGGTGCTTGGAGAAAAGACAGCAAAAAGAACGGGGGCTTTAGTACTCTACCAACATTTCCCCCTTTGCTTTTATACAGTCTTCACCATGGCACACGGTACGGAACCTTTCAGTTAATTCTTAATTCTCTTCAAGGTATTTGAAAACAAGAAACTGTAAAGCCATCTAGCCATGCTAAACCTTTACTATCCTCAGGTAAAAGTTCCTAATTTCCTTCATTTTCCTCCCTGCTTTGGGATGTTTTGGTATTGGCTGGTTTTTTGTTGGTTTTTCCCCTTTTCTGTGTGCTATATTTGTTATCCAGAGCTGGTATCTTTTGATATACACATAGCTGTAGAGATATATATATAAATATATATATATATATATAATCTGCTTTTGTCTCTCACGCTAAATAGTTTACATGAATGATAAATATCAGTAATGCAAGTGGTTATTCCTTACAATGTTTCTTGAATAATAATGTGTCTCTGATTTAGACCTTTTCATGTCTGTCTTTACTTAAAAAAAAAAAAAGGAAAGCAACAGCACAGAGATTTCAATATGCCTTTTTTTTTTCTTATTCTTCTTTTTAATGAAAAAGGCATCTGGGGGTAACTCAAGCAGAAAATAAAAGGAAATCAAAGTGATAGCTATATTTTTGTGTTTCATTTTGATTGCACTGTGCAGTTTTCTTCATTTGGGAAATATGTATTTAAAAAGAGAGGAAAATCTTTATGCCTGTTATTGACTTCTGCTGTTTTTGCCATTTTAAAAATATACATACCAGTTATTTCCATACAGAATGTTTGAAAGCAGGAAGAATTTGACAAGTCATTATGTTACTTGAATTCAATAAAAAAACCTGTCTAGATCATTATATTAAACAGGAGGACATAGAAAATTAAAGTCACAGTTCCATTTTAAATTGTTAACCTTGTATTTTTTGCAGCAACAGCTCTCAAGAGAAGGAATATATGTCTGTAAGAGAATGAAAGCTGAAGGAATTAAGAGAAAATAGACATATTTTTTAAGATTTTGGGGTTGTTTTTTTTCTACTTTTCCCATATGTGTGACGGCCTTTTTTGCATTGACATTGAAGTTTTATTGCGACAAATCTCGACACATTTACTGATGCCAAGGAAAGTGTTATGCAGATTCATTCAACTTGGTAAGAAACACTGTTGGGGTTACTCAGAATGAGGAAATGTGCCAGAACCTGCAAACCTGGATTGGCCTCTCTTCAGGACTCCTCATTTTCTGAGTGCCCTGTTGAAGACATTGCCACTGATTTTTCCAGAACCTTCTTTCAGGCAGCAAGTGTGTTGTTTTCTGTTTTCTGAACCAAACCCAGTGTGCCAGAAATGAGGTATCCAGAGTTGCTGACCTGTTTTTGGTGTAATACTGGTGCAGTTTAACTTGCTTGTTTGTGTCATTCAACAGCAGTTTGAAAGAGGAAAAACCAGTGGTAATAGGATTTGGATTGCAGTTGAAGCTGAGGGTTTCTTGCTGCCTGCAATGGCTCTGAATCAAGGCGCAGATGGTGGCGAGATTCCTGTAGCTGCTGCTTTCCTTGCACAGGCATTCCAGCAATGCTGAGAGCAAGGCAAAGCCTCAGGAAAAATGGTAAAGTGGATCTGAGAGCAGATGTGCCCCAGCTGCAAGGGAAGTGATAATGGAAGCAGTGAATTTGGAGCAGGGCGGATGGCGGCAATCTGTGATCGGGGAGGAGCGTGCAGAAGGATGGAAAGGAAAAAATGATAGCATGGGGGTGACAGCAGACAATAAATAGAGAGGGTAAAAACAGTGCACTGGGGGGACTCTCAATGGTCGTAGAAATGCCTGTAGGGATTGTGCCTGGGGACAGGAGAATGTAAGCTAAAAATATGAATAACCTCCTTGGTCTTTAAAAAGAGTCTCAAGTTGTCTTTACTGTGATTTATGTCACCAGACCTCCTCCACAGAATTGCAGTCACATAATCCACAACTGCTGTTATTTATTCTGGATAAAGAAGGCAGTTTTGACTGTGATCTCCCTTGACATTTTCCAAGGTCTGTGCCTGTCTCATACCTTTCATCATCGTGTACTTCTTCAAGGCATCTCTCCTACCTCTCTCAAAAAGAAACATGCATTGCAGTGGCTCACCCTGGACCAGAGTGACACAGACGTTACAGGTTAGGGGAGATCAATTGCACAGCCCTGCTCCTCTTCACCTGGGAGGATCTTTGATGTGTTGACAAGGTTGGAATCCAAATATGGCATTAACCCACTGTATTGCTGTGGTTGAGGTGGCAGGAATGATATAAAATAGCATCTCACTCAACAAGGTATTCTCCCTTTTTCATTTTACAGTCTGTGTCAATGGCAGTTGAAACTATTGGACCTGCATTAAAATTACATATTACTTTATATAAGTGGAAGCTATAAATATCGCAAATAGTAAAAAACTAAAATTGCACTGAGGTTCAGAAGCTGGTATGTCTAAAACCTTCAAAATTAAGGACATTTAGTGGAAAGCCTCAATATCCATCTCCCCTTAATTTAGCTCATTATTCTTGTTTGTCAGAGTATGATCTCACTACTATGTTAATATCATTTAATAACTTTTTCTTGCAAGGTTGGCTCAGATTTGAATCAAACCACAGTAGAGTTGCAGTGGTATTTCCTTGAGTATGTTGGTTTAAATGAAGCAGTAAGAACAGGCTAACCTAGTCTTAAGGTTGAAGTAATTGTCACTGTTGTCAGTAAATACTTTTGTTGCTGAGTATCTCCTTTCTAAAGCTTTTATATCAATATATAGTCTTGTGGGTTCTTATTCCTTTTTCTTTTCATTCGAAAATATTATAAATGTAAAGCTACTATTGATCTGTAGCTGTGGCACAAATTGATTTGAATGAGGGACCTAGACACTAAAATTGAGCTCACTAAGGAATTGCTAGCAGGTAATGATGTGGATGCTGCAAAGGCTGATGCTGCATTATGTGTGTTCTCTCCTACCAACCCCTGTGGGCTTGGGCCAGGCTTGCAGTGCCTGTGTCTTCTGAGCACCCTGTATGGCTCAGCCCTGGCATTTCCTGGGATAGCAATCTCCCTGGGCTACCTGGAGCCTGCCCTGAGTCTAGCACATTTGATTCTCACAGCTGTGCTCCTGGACATGAAATCAATGCACAAAACTGAGGGTTCTGTGTAATTCTTAATTGACTCTTTGGAGAAACAGAGGGGATTTGCTGAACTTGGAAGTCCCTGCTTGTCTCATGAAGCTGGAGAAATCTGGCTCAACGTTTTTCATTAAAAGTAATTTTAAATTGAATCAATGGAATAATATTCCTGTGGTGAGGACTCAGGAGAGAGAGAGAGAGTGTTCCTGAATCTTTCTGGTGAGTGCATATGATTTCCTGTTCTGAGGGAAGGATCTGTTTCTCCTAAATTTAGCTTGGGAATCCAGCTTTGCTCTGTAGTCAACCGTTTCCCATGAGAGCCATTTATTTCACCTAAACCAGGTCAAATTACCTTCTTTATTAACTGTAGAGAAAACCTCAGGCCAGAAGTCCAGCCTGGGATTGGGAAGCAGAGATGAAACTGGATCCCAGCTTTCCTCTTAGCAATACACACATAGGATGAGGTCTGTGGATACTACAGGATCTTGTGAGTAGAAATATGTCAGTGGGAAAGAGATGCCCAAAGCCTGCTGTGCAGGTGCCCTGTCAGGCTGAAAAAATGGAATCCCTTCTTACAACAGGTGTTTTTAAATTAATATGATTAAACAGTATTATTAGTCTATGGAAAATAGTCCATAACCTTCATTAAAAAAAAAAAAAAAAGTGATAAGAGCTGTATCTGCATAGTTCTTGTGAAGGAATTTGCATCTTCAAGCTCTTCTCCTCAAAGTGACGCTGAGCACTGAGAGTTCGGGGACTCTAGAGGAAAACCTAGAAACTGCTCCGTGCTCTGTAGCACCATGAGGCTGATGTAATATGGGGCTCCTAGTTGAGTGTTCCTTTCTGTTCTTGAAAAAGGAAGAATGATTTTTAATTTCTTGCTCTTCAGCATGAAGGAAACTCATAACTGTTCTCTGCTGGGGCTGAAAGCACATCACAGATGTGGTTCAAAATCAGTTTGTCATTCATTTCAAGCCTGCTTTGGCACAGGATGGTATAGAAAGAAAAAAAATACATAAATCTGTTCTAAATTTGCATTTGGTATTTTATTCTTTCCTTATCATCTGCATTTTTGCTGCTTTAATTGGTATTTCAACTGCAATGGCTTCTAAACATCCTAGGCAAATGCTGTCTTATGAGCCCAATTATTTCTGTCTTATTTTTTTCCTGTGCAAAAGGTGGACTGAAAACTGGCTGAGTTGCTGGGATTTACAGGGTGGTGATCTGTGGCACAAGGCCCAGCTGGAGCCAGTCACCAATCCTGTACCCCAGGGGCTGACTGTGGGGCCAGTGCAATTAAAGATCTTCATTAGTGACTCAGATGATGGGCAGCAAAGCACCCAGGGGAGTGAGCAGAGAGCTGGGAGGGCCCGTGTTTAAACACAGGAATTGACTGGCTGACTCTCTGGTTGGTCAAACAGCACAAGAGGTTGCCCACAGACATTGTAGGGTCTCCATCTGTGGAGATATTCCAGCCTTTACTGGTCCTGGGTGACCAGCTTTAGGTGGCCCTGCTTTGAGCAGTCTGGTTTCATGTCTCAGTGTTTCTAAATATGATGATTTTTAAAATATGTGCCAAACTGGTAATTTGTAGTTCCTCCATAAGCTTTTCACTTTAACTACAAATATTCAAATAGTTTAGGGAAAAAAAAACAGGCAAACCTCACCCCACAACTTAGTTTGTATGTGGAGAAATCAGGTTCTTTGACTCAATTTCAGTCCAGACCTTTATCCCAGCAGTTAATTGAGCTATTACTTTTAATTACTGAAAGATTCTAAATTTGAAAAATTTTAAAAACAAATTTAGTGAGATTCCTCAAGTAGTGAACCATCTTAATTTAATTCCATATTACAATGCTCTGCTGTCTCGTGTAGGTCATTGTAGCATCTGGTTTCAATGTCTTCAAAAGTCCATCTTAAATTCATGTAAAGTTAGAATACACGGATGCGAAAAAGAATTTGTAATTCTTAGTAATCATTCCTCGATATTTTTTCACCACACTCATTGTTGAATGAATGTCATTTGGTTGCAGTTTTTTATTACTTCAGTAAAAAAAAAAAAGAATTGGCATTCATTGTGAGAACTGAGACACATAATTTACAATAAGCATATTGTCACACAGCAAACAGGTCATCAGAGGATGATCCTCCCCTGCAACCACCTGATCTGTTTAGTTTGGTAAACAGGAAATGTTAAAGATTCTCTTTTTTGCCATTTCAGCCTCTTAAGTGGCCTCTCTCAGTAGCTGCTGTCTTGTGTAAACAAACAAACTTAAAGAAGACCTCAACCTTTGTGGTAAACACTTGCCTAAAGCAGTGGGAGCAGCGTGGAGGGGAAACCTGTGGAGGTCCTCTGGAACCCTGACAGATGTTTGTTTTCTGGGCTGTGTTGAATTTCCCTATGCACTTGCTGCAAGTTGTTCTAACTGAATAGTGCTCCTTCAGTCAGCTGTCAGTAGCTTTGTGACAGGTTCACCACACACTGCTTTGCCACACAGCTGATGGATTTTTAACTTAAATTTGATTATTGCTGCATATCATTTTCTAAACTTGTTGTTCTTTGGAAGAGTCTTAAACCACAATACAGAAAGGATATTTCATGTTGGGTCTGAATCCAAGCTTCAGCTGTAGTTGCCTGACCAGCATTTTGTTAGCTGTCAGCAGCCTTTGAGAACCTGGTATGTAAACTTTTAGGCTTTGAAATAGCTGAATGTTTATGTTTCTACCCAAAAAAAATCTCTCCAACGTTTTTGGCACTTGGGTGCCCAGTGTTTGACTCTGGTGAAGAGAACCTTCCAGTGTGTGAATGAGGGAGCTCATACAAATGCCTAAAGGCTTGCATGTGACATGCTATGTTCAAGACATTGGTTATTTTTGAGGTGATAATTGCTTTTTTTATTCTTTAAAGACATAACCAACATGCTAGTATTGTCTGTAATGAAAACTGAGCTTAAATATTAGCATATTCATTTATTCCTTTTTTTTCTCTTCACTTTCAGGATAGGGAATTATGTTGAAATTCTCTATTTATGAATAGAGAATTTTCTTTGAATGATAGTTGCTTTCAAAATCTGTTGTTTGTTAAATTATGGTTCAGAACTATGACTAAAAGATAAATAATTTCAGGACAGAGGCTGGAAAATAGCATAAGATTTTAATTTATTTTTCTTCCAGATAGTAGGATTTTTAAAAGGCAAAAGGATAGTATTATAGTTAGTAGTTTATAAAATCATTTGTTTTATAAGTTTGATCTAGTAACAGCAGCAAAACTTGACTTGAGTGTTTGATGTTACTGATCTTAAATATGTGTATAGGTACCTTGTGAATAGTTTGTGCAGCAAAAGATGTACAATAGTCCCTGAAGTTTATAGTTTTATTGTGGATTTTTGAAGTTCAGTGTTTTCATAGAGCATGTCTTTTTGGAAAGCATCTAAGGTGCACAAGCTTTTTAGGAGTTTAAGCTGGTGAAGAGGAGTATCACGCACTGCAAGGTGCATGAAGGAATGGCTCTCAAACAGGGGCATTAATCCTCTTCATAAGAAGATGCAGTGAAATCAGAGAAGGGTTTGTGTTTGATGTTATTTTTGTCTGCTGTGTTACGTTGCTGGAAGAAAAGTGCTTACCTTGCATATGGCTTGGTTGTGGCAGAAGTGACACTGGGAGACCAGTTGAGAATGCTGAGCACTTAATTTGAAGAAAGTTCTTGCTCTGTGTAAGCAATTAGGAGCAGTGCCTGCAGTAGGAGGCATCTGGTCATGTAGACTTAGTAATTGTATTCATCTAATGTATAACCATTAATGCACTGCAGCTCAGTGTGAACTAGAACCCCTTGATGTAGAATAAGCCCTTAAGTATTTAAATACCCAGGTGCTTCTTACTGAAATGTCTCAGAGTCCAGCCTGGCCTCCTCATGGTGACTGTTGTAAATGTTCCTCATAAAGCTGCATTACATTTTATCCTAATTAGCACTGCTGCTGCAGCCTTGGTAAAGACACATTGGATTAAAAAGAACCAGAGGCTGAGAGCCCACACCTCTCACCTACAGGAATTAAATCAATTTCAGCCTTACAATATTCACAGACCTGATTTAATTTGGCCTCTTTCTCTGGATGATTGCAAAAGCACAGTAGTAGTAGGAAGCTCCTGCCTTTGTTACTTATGTTTAACTTCAGAGTTGTGTCTGCTTTGAGTGCTATCAGGGTAGCATTTCTTATTAGTCCCCAAATAAAGCAAATATGCTATTTTGGTAGCAAATAAATTAAAAGTTCATAAATAAATAGTGGTTACCAGCAACAAATTAAGATGATAAATGTTTTTATTGTGAAAATAGGAATGAATGTTACCTACTGTGAAATGGATTTTTTTTAAATTGAAATCAGATACATAATTAAGTTGTTATTAATTAGGCACAGAAAAGGTTAGAAACCCTAACATCTTTTGTCCATAAGCCAAATATTGTAGTATGTTGATATCCATGCTGTGAATTCCCCATTACTGCTCTGCCAGTAATTTCAACCTGGCATCTAGACTAAATTGTCTCCCTAGGAGCCAAGAGGAAACAGGGCTGATATGTGATCTCAGGCATGGGTCCTTCTTGAATGAATTAAAGCACTGTCACATTTTATGAAACTACATCTGCTGGTTATGTGCCGTGATCATCTCTGAATGAGGGAGAGGGCAGAGCTCATCTGAGTTATGGCACAGACCCATGTTCCTAAGGAACTTGATGGGATTTGATACAGTCTTGTAACTCCATTCCAGATCTGTTTCAGCTGCATGACAGAAACTGAAAGCAAGGTAATGATTATGCCTACACAAGAGTTTTTAAAGTGTTCAGAAACACACAGAACACACAAATTGCCAGCCAGCGCTTGCTGAGCAGCCTCAGAACACGTTACTCTGTGAATGGAGATGAGCAAGTTTGACAAGTGGCTGCCATGCAGAGCTGGAAATGCAGTTCTCATCATCTCTCTCTGAGCAGAGATGAGAAGGAAGCTTGTTCCCCTGGAGCCCTCGGGTGCTTGGCTCTAGCACCCCAACACCCAGCTGTGGTGCCAGATGTTGGCACTGTGTGCTGAGCCTGCCCCACAGTGCAGCAGCCAGTCTTGTAGACCCCTTCAAGGTCCCTGTCATGGCTGTAAGGAAGGTTCATGTAAGGGTTGGGCTCTGTGATCTTAGAGGTCTTTTAGAACCTTAAGGATCTGTGCTCTTGCTCAGAGCCCTGTCCGCCCTTTGCTTTGCAGCAGGGAGGAACCTGCAGTGACCTGGGGGGAGCTGCTGCTCTTTGCTGCCAGGGGGATGCAGAACCATTTCGCCCAAGGTCCCCCAGGTGGGTGGGTGGGTGGCTTTGTCACACATGTGGAATCTGAAGTTAGCAGTGGAGATGTGTCCCAGAGGCACCATGTGCGGTGTTGCCCAAGGAGCCACGGGATTGATGGAGTGAGTTTTGGAGGTGCTGCAGGACTCTTTCCCCTTACCTGGTTGTGTGGCCAGTAGGAGAAGGAACCATGAATACTCTGGTATTCCTTTTCTGAGGCAAATAAGCATCTAAGTCCCATGCTGTTACTCAAATTCTGCAAAGAATAGAAAACAAAACACTTGTTTGGAGCAATTATCTCTTAACATGTGGAAACTGCAATAGAGGTGAATTTTGAGATCTTTTTCTAAACTGAACAAAATCGTCCTTTATGCTTCTCTCTGATTGTTGAAGTATCTGTTGCCACTTCAGCCTGAATTCTGTAGCCATGTGATGGTTGTTTTTTCTTTTTTCTACTCTATTCTTCATTTCTTTAAAGAGCTGATTCTTGTGATTTATTGGGTACAAACTACAAAGCTAAGTACTTTTCAGGATGTAAGTTGTAGTGGCTATGAGAAGGAATGAGACTATAATTCTCCTCCACTTTATTTTAGTTAAGTATTTTCAGAGGGGAGGGGAGGATGTATTCTTTCCATTAGACCTCTCCTTTCTTAATCACCATTCCCTAATTAATTCCCTGGTTAAATATAAAGCAAGCATTAGCTTTGAATAATGTTTTCCTGTGTGATTAAGTAAAGAAGAAATTCTTTCTTTTGTATGATGACTCATTGCTGGGGGATCTGGAGGGAGCCTCAGGGTGGATATTTGAGACTTTGGTCCCAGGTGCTCTCATACCTTTGAGCTGTGCCTGCTGTCAGTCCAGAGGTGGGAGGCAAAGGCGATATCACGTATCAGCTGAACACCAAGAAAATTGCCTCTCTCCTGAAACATCAGCTTTGTTTTTTTCCTGGTGGAAAACTGACTCTGGCTCATAGAAATGCAAATCTCAAGACAACACATACAGCTAGCAGGAATGCAAATTATTGTTCTTCCTGGCACAGTGTCTGTAATATTTCTTGTTGTGTGATGTATATTCTTCGGTGTCCAAGCTGCCCCAAAAATGTACTCTTTCTTTTCATCAGCATCTTCCAGTTCCTCCCCCTGTACCAGTTTGCAAACCTTTGGCTTGTAGCAGTACAGCTGTGTTGGGTCACACCATAAACCACATCCAAAAGAACAGAGGTCAAGAACTGAATCAAAAAAGGAGATTATAGTGAATGAGGGCATGGCAAAGAGGCATAACATAGTCTAAGCTGGCCAAGCTTATTTTACTGATGAAGAAACATTGTCTAACTCTAACCAGATGATATGACTTGGTTTTTTGCTACTGTAGTAGCTTATGGTGTTCATTTTTAGCTCATAGCATCAAATTTTAGCTCAAAAGGCAGTTTTAAGAATGAGTCTGTGTTCAAATGTTGCTTGTAGCTCAAGATGTGAAAAAGAATGCAGTTTTATTAATGTGGCAGCAAGGAAAACATATGGAATATGTTTCATATAATGACATGAGAATGCCTGTGATTTGACTGCTGTATCCATGAATGCTGTAACATATAATCTCTGGGTGTTAAAAAACAGGCGTTTAAAAACACTCTTGGTTTTGATAAAAAGTATGGTAAACAGATATCCCACTGATCTTTTTTTTCCTTTCATATGTTTTACAGGCCTTTCCCTGTATTTCAACTGGAATTTATGGTAAGAAACACCTTTGATGTCACTTATTCTTACTCATTTTTCCCTATTATTGGCATTTCAAACAGTGATATTTCCTATCAGATGTCTCATTAGTCATTTTATCTCACCAATATATTTATACTGTGTTAAGTAACAGAGACCCAAAGCCTTTGGCTGTGACTGGATGCTGGTGTGCTGGGAAGTGGGATACTGTTGTGCACAGCCCTTAGCATAACCCTTAGAGCCTGTGAGCCAAGACCTGCAACTGTGATTTCCCTTCTGCAGTAACTCTTAAACACACTGCTGTTATTTCAGCAAGGGAAAAATAGGGGTCTGGCAAAATTTTCCATCCAGAGGGAAAGAAAGAAAGATGCCATGATGTCCAAGACTGGCCAAAAAAAAATAAAAAATGCCAAGCCAGCTTGCTAGAGTTACAGGAAGTTGTGTTAGTTCCCTTGAGTTTTGCTTCCACCGTTTTAGTTTATTAATTTACATGCAAATTTACATGGCCTGAAGGAACTGGAAGGAAATGGTTATTGTAAGTCTCTTGCTTTGTTGTAATCAAGGTAATCCATCTCTAGCAGTTAACTGGCTTTTGGTTGGCATTATGAAAGAA